>NC_064408.1:37535000-37849000 GCF_023375975.1 Astyanax mexicanus | reverse complement strand
GAGATGGCGAGTACGGGCATTATTGAGCCTTCGAGCAGCCCGTGGTCGGCCCCAGTGGTCCTTGCAAAAAAGAAGGATGGAAATTGGCGCTTTTGCGTGGATTATCGGCGACTTAAGGCTGTCACGAAGCTTGACTCCCCAGGATTGACGATACGCTGGACCAGCTGTCTGGCTCAGCCTGGTTCAGCTCGTTAGACCTGAGGAGCGGATATTGGCAGGTGCCCCTCGCGGCGGGGGATAGGGAGAAAACCGCTTTCTCGCTCGGCTCAGCCCTATGGCATTTCACGGTGCTTCCGTTCGGATTGTGTAACTCGCCGGCTACTTTTGAGCGTCTTATGGAGCGTGTTTTATGCGGGGTTCCGCGGTCGTGCTGCGTCGTTTATTTGGATGATGTCTTGGCGCACGGAACCGACTTCGACTCCGCACTGTCTCACCTTGAAATGGTGCTCGGCGCGATTCAGGCGGCTAACCTGAAGCTCAATCCGGCAAAGTGTAATCTGCTAAGGCAGCACGTGAGCTTCCTGGGCCACGTAGTGAGCGGTGCTGGCGTGGAAACCGATCCCAAAAAGACGGAGGCGGTCCGTGACTGGCCCACGCCGCGAGACGCTAAAATGGTTCGCAGCTTCATGGGGCTCGCCTCGTATTACAGGCGGTTTATTAGGGGGTTCGCGGACGTGGCAGCGCCGCTTCATGCTCTGACTAAGCCTAGTGTGAAATTCCGCTGGTCTGACGAGGCGGAGCGGGCATTCGAGGAGCTAAAAAGCCGCCTGTGCAATGCTCCGATTCTAGCGTATCCGAAGGTGTCTGAGAGTTTCATTGTGGATACTAATGCGACAAGGCGGAGCGCAACAATTGCGTAACGCGCCGGGAACTGCTCGCGGTGGTCGAAAGCCTTAAACATTTCCGAGCATACGTGTATGGGGTGCCCTTTCTGCTGCGCACTGACCACGCCTCGCTACAGTGGCTCATGCGTTTCCGCGAGCCCGAGGGCCAACTCGCGCGCTGGTTATCTAGACTCCAAGAGTTTCGTTTTGAGGTTGTGCACCGCCCGGGTCGTGGTCACAGTAACGCGGATGCTTTGTCGCACACGGCCGCCGACTGCAAACATTGTGCTCGTGCTGAGGAGAAATCAGCTGAGACTGCACGCTGCGCTGCAATCTCCGGGGATGTTACTGGCGCTGTCGGGGTGGCTCAGGTGTCCGTAGAGCAGCTCCGCGATGCGCAATGAGCGGATCGCGAATTATCGTGGGCAGTACACGCGCTCAGTGCGAACGTCACACAGTCATGGGGGAAGTGGTGCCGCTGGGCCCGATTGCTAAGGCGTTGCGCTCCAACTGGGCTAGTTTTAGTTTGTCCGACGGCGTGCTGTGCCATACCTGGGAGGATCCGGCGAACGGGCGGCGCGTTTTTCAGGTGGTGGTACCGCGGGCGCTTAGGGGATCGGTCCTACGAGGAGTTCATGGGTCACCTGGGGCTGGGCACTTTGGTGTCACCAAGACTCTGAAGCGCCTGAGGCAACGCTTCTATTGGCCTGGGTGTAGAACCGACGTGGAACTCTTCGTGCACTGCTGTGACGTGTGCGCTTCCAAAAAGGGCCCCTCGAGGGCGCCCCGCGCCCCACTTCACCCTTAACAGTGCGGCAGCCCAATGGAGCGGGTGGACGTGCTGGGCCCCTTTCCGGTGACGGATTCTGGAAATCGCTTTGTTCTGGTGGCGATGGACTATTTCACGAAGTGGCCAGAGGCCTACGCGGTGCCGGACCAAGGGGCGGTCACTACTGCGGATATCCTGGTGCTGGAGTTCTTTTGCAGATTCGGGGTTCCGGAAGAACTGCACAGTGACCAGGGGAGAAATTTCGAGTCGGAGGTCATGGCGGAGGTCTGCCGCATCCTGGGAATCCATAAGACCAGGACGACGCCCCTTCATCCGCAGAGTGACGGACTGGTGGAACGTTTTAACCGCACGCTGGTGGCGCAGTTGGCCATGGTGTCGGACAAGAACCAGCGTGACTGGGACAGGCACCTGCCGGTAGTGCTGCTGGCCTGTCGCAGTGCAGGAGACGACGGGATTCACGCCGGCTCTGCTTATGTTCGGGCATGAACTGAGGACGCCGGTCTCCCTGGCTTTTGGGGCGCCTCCTGACGGGGGCGGGTGCGCTTCGGACACGCCCACTTTTGTCTCGGACCTTATGTCTTCGCTGGAATTAGCACACCATCTAGCGCGCTCCAACCAGTCTGCTGCCGGGCAGAAGCAGAAGCGTGCGTACGACACGCGCTGCTTTGGGGACCCGTTGGCGGTGGGGGCGAGGGTTTGGCTATATAACCCTCAGTGGAAGAAGGGACTGTGCCCGAAGCTCCAGTCGGCCTGGGTGGGTCCGTGCTTGGTGCTGTCCAGGCTGGGGGAGGTGGTGTATAAGATCCGGTGGGGCAGACGCACTATGATTGTGCACCGTGATAGGCTGGCCCCCTATAGGCCGAGACTGTTGGACGCTGAGGACTGCGGTGCGGAACCTGCCGGCCTTGCACCCATGCCTGATCTGAACTCTGGCAGGCGGTGCCGTGCCCGGCCCCTCCAGGCTGCCGCGGGCACGGAGGCCGCCCGCTCGCCTTGATGACTTTGTTTGCGACTGAATGTAAAAAAAAAAAAAAAATGTTCTGTTGTACACGGGGTTTGTGTTGGGTTGGTGGGGTAGCCGGGACGGCTGACCCTTGGGAGGGGGGCTATGTGGCGGCTCTGGGTTGTGTGTGTGGCTGCCTGTAGGCATGTTTCTGTTCTTTTGTGTGTGGGGCCTTATGTGTTTTGTTGTGCTGTGTTGCTCCAGCCTACGTAGCTGGTACCTCCCCCGTAACCTAGGGTATGGGGAGGGGCCATGCAGATGGGTGCTGTTTAGGGCACTCACTGTAAAGTAAGTGAGTAGCGAGTTTAGTCACTGGGTTCTGTGGGTAGCTTATTTGATAGGTTGGTTTAGCTCTCCTAGTCTTGTTAAAGATTGTAAGTGAGTGGCAAGCCTGTTTAATAAAAGAGCTTATGAGCATTCGTCATGAGTCTCACGGGTCTTCCTTCCTCTTCCACGCCACAATATATATTACAATTACAATTGTAAAATGGTAACACTTTTCTTCTGGCTGGATTGAACACTAGAGGGCACTCAAGAAAGAGTGGAAAATGTCACAGATGAGTGAAGATCTTCGATAAAACTTTCCAGCTCGAATTGATTAAAAAAAACAATACTTTTTTAATCAATTTTCTCATTTTAAATTAAGCTTATACAGAACGACATGACATCCAGTTATGAAATTATATTACAACCAATCAGTACCCAATTCACCAGCCAATCAGTACAAAATAGCTAAAAATAACTCAGTAGTAGTAATGCCAAATAATGACAACAAATCAGCACTTAGCACTTAGTAATGCTAACCAAACAAAAATAACTCAGCAACAGTAATGCCAACCAATCAACACACAGTAGCAGTAATGCCAACCAATCAACACTGAAGCTGCGTTCAGAATCGCACCATGTTACAGAAATAGTGCACTATACGGTGTGTCAGCCGTGTTGTAGTGCTGTTCCAAATCTCAGCTGTACATTTTATTCCTTATATAGTTCACTACCAAACACCCACAATGCATCGCAAAACCTTATTATTTCTGAAGCAAGCTAAGGCTGCAGTACGCTTTGCTTGTCCGCTGTTGAGTTCCATACCTGGCAACTCATGGTGTGGAAATAGGACTGGGGAATGGCGAGTGGGCAAAATCAGAGGCTAAAAAAAGCAGATTTTATAGAAACCCGTGCTTAAAATTAGCATGTTTAATATGTGAAGAAACACCCTGTTTTTTTTACTTGTCATACTTGCAATTTCCACTCCTCCTGTCTTGCCCACACCTGTTTCCCAAAAGACTTTCTAACAAAAACTATATTACCCAGAACCCATCAGACACTTACTTGACTCCCCCACTGTCTCAGACTGTCTCAATGAATATGCTTTATTCGCCTATGTCACCGTCGTCTACCAAAACGAGGCTGTAGGGGCGGAGGTAGCTTTGGACCGCTGGGTACGAGCAATACCTCCTCACTACTGTGTTCCCAAATGTATTTTTTCAAAAAGAAAAGAAATCATATAAAGATCAAACCTTCCATTGATGTTAACCATGGGTAGCTTGGTCTGTATTTAACAGTCATGTTGACTTATATTTTATGTTTGATTTGATATAACAGATTAACATGGACAGTAAATTAAGTTCAGAACACTTTATGAAAGTAATATAATTTTATAATAGTGTTTCTTTAATACACTGATTGGAATAAGAAAGTTAAAGAAGGATGCTGTGCCTACGTCATTTGCCTGGACAGATGAAGTCTGCAAGGAGGACTGTAGTTAGGGTATTACAGTCACTAACTAATTAGCAAGCTAGCTAACATATGGGTTTTCAACACAGTAAACAAAGGTGATTACCTTGCTGCCTTGGCATGTGTCTCACCACTAAGAGATTCAGGTAAGGTAAGCTAAAGTTATTCAGATATCTGGAAGCAGGTTATGTACACATCATAGCTCTGTTAGTTACTAAACGCTAGCTAGCTGGCTAGTTTGATATGGCTCCAGTTTACTTTTAGATTTGTTAAGGAATCTGTGCAATACACAACCATTAGCTAAGGTGTTTAAGTTTTATGGGCAACAAATGCATTATAAATTCAGTGTATCAAAAATAATTTTTTGTTTTTGCATAGCCCTGCAGTATTTCTGCATCCTGGTTTTCTCATTCTCGTCTGTTTTCCTTTCCTGTTTTTCCTTTATGTTGCCTTTTTTGCTTACCCTTGCTGACCGGGACTGTTATTGCTAACTCTTTTGGATTTGTCCTTTGTAAAAAGCCTCTAACTTTTGTCTGCATGTGTCTGCTTCCTGCCCGGTCATGATTATAATAAATATAGATACTTAAATCATTGTTTTTTTCACTGAAGACTTCCTTTGGTACCCTCTGGTGTTTTGAAATGATGTTTCTATAATAAAACTGTAGTTTGGGTTCTGATAAAGGCCAAGCCAAAATCATGTGCACAAACACACACACATGCAGTTCAGTGGACATTTTATTGTCGCTCTTTAGGACAATGTTAATCAGGTTACACACAGAAGATAAAACATGTTTAATGTCATTTACAGATTATATTATTATTGTTAGAATAAAAAAGACAAGACTCAATGCATAGTGCTCAATGCTGATTGGCCAGTTTGAATGTGCTTGTTAATAGGTTTGGTTTAAGTGGCTTGTGAGTTTGCCATGATAGTTCCGAGGTGGCCATGGGCTGCTGGGTGTGATGCATCGGTTGTTGTGGAGCGAATTATCAGAAGTGCATGACGGCTTCGAAACAGGCATTGCAGTAAATCTTCCCCTCATGGTGGAACATGGAGAAGAGCAGGTCACCCAGCGGCTTACCGCACGTACCACACTGTCCCAATACACACACACACACACACACATTATATATACATACATAAATATACAACAGTTAATTTACTCTCCCTCTCCCCCAACACACACACACACACTCACACTTAGACTGTGGTGACACAGATTATAACCATGCTAGTAATTAGCCCTACACTACACACAGGTTAAAGTGCCAATGAATGGTGCTGTAATTAGACTGCGCTAAACTGAATTAGCATGAAGCACGCGTGCGCACACACACACACACACACACACACACACACACGTCATGTAAACTAGAACAACTTCACTGCAGCACAGCTCTGATCAGACCCTTATTAATCAGCATTATTGATCTGGTCGATGTGCTACATGGGGTTCTGAATAATTCATTGCTTCCTGTCTCTCTGTTTTCTCTTTGTTTGTTTGTTTGTTTAATTATTTATTTCATTTATTTCTCAATTTGTTAGCCACCACACATACACATTGATCTGTGTGGACTGGAGTTTATACATGTATGCAGGTGTACAGTAAAAGTTGGTTAAACAGGTTCATCAACGATTCCTTAGTAAAGCCAGTGTTTTTATATAAACCTCTCATAATTTATAATTTATAGAGCATTTTATGTATATTCTATGTAATTCTATATAATAATAGCGTTTTGTTGTCATATTCCAAGTCAAAATAAAATGTAAAAAAAAAAAACATTAACTATTCCAGGTGGTTCCTATGGTGTCCCTGGTGGTTGCTTAGGTGCTGCCGAACTATGTATTTTTTTGGAAGTGGTTTCATGGATGCTAAGATTTTCCAGGTGGTTGCTAAACTTAAAAAAAAAAAAAAAAAAAAAAAGGATTCCTTAAGGGATTTTTATAGGGATGTCCGGATTCTGTGGACTGGCATGGGATCAGCGCTGATCCAGGCATATTTTAATGGATCAGGTATGGACTTTTTTTTTTACCTAAACAAATCTAATTCAGTTTTGAGTCTTTATCTTAACCATAGTGTTCAGAGTGACATTTGGTGCCCTTAAAGTGCCATTAAAAGACATTAAGACATTAAGTGACTTGTCTTAAAGTGTCTTAAAGGAACTGAATGATTTGGTAGGTCAGTCAGACTGGATTAAAATACATAAAACACACAATATAAACTGCTATTTAGGAAACGTCATTACTAAACTGAATAAATCAGTCCAGAATGTCTTATTATATAAACACTTTACAAAAATGAAAGTGATTTTACTTTTACTACTATCTAAACTTAATTTGAAACCAAACTATTTATACAAACACAGTATTGGGGGAAATTATTAAGACATTACTAGTTTGTTATGCACAGACCATGACAACTCAAGCAAACATTTTCCTGGTATAATGGTTCTTTAAAGAAAACCCACTTGTATACCTCTTTAAAATGGTTCTGTTTTGCACCACTACTGATAAAAGTAAAGAAATGTTTGTGTTTGATTAGCATAGGTATGTTACTAGATGGTTGCTATTGTATCAGTGGTAGTTGCTTGTGTCTTGCTAGATGCTTGTTATCCTATCTTCAGTGGTTACTGCATGATTTTACTAAATGGTTGTCACAATGGAGGATGTTGGCCCCCTAAAGGTGTCAGTAAACCCACCATTTCCAACACTACTACACCACTGACTGTGTAATTAGCTTGTCTGTATCGTTTGTATTTTATGTTTTACAGGGTCAGCTCTGCAAAGCTTGCTAATTAGTAAACTGTCTATGGATTTAGGAGATTCAACCCATCAAATAAACAGAAAAGAACAGAAAGACAGGAGCTTGTTTATTAGAGGAGGTACCTTAAAGCATTCTGGGTGGCAGCAGATCGGAGGAATGTTCAAAGAGATTTTCACATTTCCATCCACAGGCTTGTTACAGAATGAGCACAGCTCAGCACTAGAGAGAAAGAGGGTCAGGGATGGGGGTATTAGAATATTAGAATATAACGTCTGAATAAGGTCTTATTCATTTTTTTTAATTCTCTCACAGTTTTTTACAGTAAATACTGAAAGACCTGTAGCAGATTCTGAACAATTAATAAAAGATACAAAACAACTCACAGTAGATGCTGAAAACCTCATAGTAGATATAATAATATAGTGGATACTGAGTTAGATACCGACTTAGATACTGGATAACTTGTTGTATATCATTAATTGAACAATATAGAACGATTAATTAGTGATATACAGTAGATTAATTAAAAAATAATATTATATATATTTTCATCATTCATAGTTCTCTCATAGTTCTTCGAATACCTTTAAATTATTAAACATTTTATTGTAAATACTGAATAATTTCTAATACAGTTTTCAAAATCATAGGACATACTACTGAATTTATAGTATACATTTATTTTAGAATACTAAATAAAATATACTCACAAGGTTTGTGTTTTGCTGGAGCCCTCTGCTGGACTTTCCACAGCAGCAGCAGGTTTTGTGTCAGGCTGTGAAAATGCTACAACTACAGGTTTACCCTTTTCAACAACAGGTGTTACTTCAGGTTGTTTTACTTCAGGTGTCTTGGCTGGTGTTTCTATAACAGGGGCTTTAACTTCAGGTGCCTTTGCCACAGGGGTTTCTACTATAGATGGCTTTGCTGCAGGTACTTCTGTGGCAGGTGGTTGAACATCAGGCGACTTTGCCACAGTTATTCCTGCTACAGGTACTTTCTCCTTAGATAGTTCTGTTATAGACGTCTTTGAAACAGGAGGATCTACTTTAGGTTCTTTCACAGCAGGTATTTCTGGTGGAGTGATTTTCACTTCAGGTACCTTTGCAAGAGGTGTTTGTGCAACAGGTGCTTTTATCACTGGTGTTTCCACTACTAGTTTCTTTGCCACAGGTGTTTCAACTAAAGGTGTTTTCACTTCAGGTGCCTTTGCCACAGGAGTTTCTGTTGCAGGTGCCTTTGCCACAGGGGGTTCAGCAGTGGGTGTTTTTATTTCAGGTGCCTTTACCAAAGGTGTTCCTACTGCAGGTGTTTTTACTTCCGGTACCTTTGCCACAGGGGTTTCTGCTGCAGGCACCTTTGCCACAGGTGTTTCTGCTGCTGGTGCCTTTGCCACAGGTGCCTCTGCTGCAGGTGCCTTTGTTACAGGTGTTTCTGCTGCAGGTGCCTTTGCCACAGGGGTTTCTGCTACTGGTGCCTTTGCCACAGGGGGTTCTGCTACTGGTGCCTTTGCCACAGGGGTTTCTGCTACTGGTGCCTTTGCCACAGGGGTTTCTGCTGTAGGTGCCTTTGCCACAGGGGTTTCTGCTACTGGTGCCTTTGCCACAGGGGTTTCTGTTGGAGGTGCCTTTGCCACAGGGGTTTCTGTTGGAGGTGCCTTTGCCACAGAGGTTTCTGCTGCAGGTGCCTTTGCCACAGGTGTTTCTACTGCAGGTACCTTTGCCACAGAGGTCTCTGCTGCAGGTGCCTTTGCCACAGGTGTCTCTGCTGCAGGTGCTTTTACCACAGGGGGTTTTGCTGCAGGTGCTTTTACCACAGGGGTCTCCGCTGCAGGTGCTTTTACCACAGGTGTCTCTGGTGCAGGTGCTTTTACCACTAGGGTTTCTACTGCAGGTGCTTTTACCACAGGGGTTTCTGCTGTAGGTGCCTTTACCACAGGGGTCTCCGCTGCAGGTGCCTTTGCCACAGGTGTCTCTGCTGCAGGTGCCTTTGCCACAGGTGTCTCTGGTGCAGGTGCTTTTACCACTAGGGTTTCTACTGCAGGTGCTTTTACCACAGGGGTTTCTGCTGTAGGTGCCTTTACCACTAGGGTTTCTACTGCAGGTGCTTTTACCACAGGGGTTTCTGCTGTAGGTGCCTTTACCACAGGGGTCTCCGCTGCAGGTGCCTTTGCCACAGGTGTCTCTGCTGCAGGTGCCTTTGCCACAGGTGTCTCTGGTGCAGGTGCTTTTACCACTAGGGTTTCTACTGCAGGTGCTTTTACCACAGGGGTTTCTGCTGTAGGTGCCTTTACCACAGGGGTCTCCGCTGCAGGTGCCTTTGCCACAGGTGTCTCTGCTGCAGGTGCCTTTGCCACAGGTGTTTCTGCTGCAGGTGCCTTTGCCACAGGTGTCTCTGCTGCAGGTGCCTTTGGTGCAGGTGTCTCTACTGCAGGTGCTTTTACCACAGGGGTTTCCGCTGGAGTTGCCTTTGCCACAGGTGTCTCTGCTGCAGGTGCTTTTACCAAAGGGGTTTCCACTGCAGGTGCCTTTGCCACAGGTGTCTCTGCTGCAGGTGCTTTTACCACAGGTGTCTCTGCTGCAGGTGCTTTTACCACAGGGGTTTCTGCTGCAGGTGCTTTTACCACAGGTGTTTCCACTGCAGGTGCCTTTGCCACAGGTGTTTCTACTGCAGGTGCTTTTACCACAGGGGTTTCCGCTGCAGGTGCTTTTACCACAGGGGTTTCCGCTGGAGGTGCCTTTGCCACAGGTGTCTCTGCTGCAGGTGCTATTACCACAGGGGTTTCAGCTGCAGGTGGCTTTGCTGCAGAAGTTTCTGCTGCAGGTGGCTTTGCCACAGGGGTTTCTGCTGCAGGTGGCTTTGCCACAGGGGTTTCTGCTGCAGGTGCCTTTGCCACAGGTGTCTCTGCTGCAGGTGTCTGTGGCACAGGTGATTCTACAATAGCTTTTTTTACAGGTGCTTTCTTTGGCTCTGCAGGTGCAGCAGTGGTATTGGGGTCAGATCTGTGATGCACACAAACACAGTGTAAAGTTTACTAGCATTATCAGTTTTGCATTTTGGCTTTATACACATACATCAGTTATTAGGGTTAATTTACAAAATTACATGCAATGAGAACTCATAGGAAGCTAGAATAAGGAATCTGGGCCCTGAGCCTATGATGGGGCAAACAAATTGCTCTAATATTATCTTTAAATAACAATGAGAAAATAATTAATAAATGCCCACAATATATTATTCAGAATAGCATCTATGTGAAAAAAAACTGAACAAATAAACAAACCAAACATAACTGTCTGAAGATGCAAAAAAGACACTGCAGAATATAGGAGGCCTTATTTTGATGGTAACTTCAGGGAATTGTTGATGTAAGGATACTTAATACTAGGTTAAAAAAATATAATCAACATGTTTGAATTAGCCTAGACTAGACTATACTTGTTGTTTGGTCATGCATTTGCATTTGTGAATATATCTGTTTACCTAGTTGCCTATGTGCTACATGTGTTACTGGAGGCTTCCACTAGAGGCTTCCTTTTGCCATGACAGCAAGAACACACCAAACAAATGTAGGATGCCATTCTTCAAACTTTACATCAACCAATGCACCAAACGGGTGCAGAATACATAGTGCAGCCATCATGCATGCACCAAGTTAACAGAAAGTATGTTTTCGAGCTATAGCTGATCAAGACATGTTTGCTTCTTTACTGACGGAAATTCTAAAATAACGGTACCAACAAACACAGAATTTGGACTGTCACCAATCTTATCTCCTCAAATGTCTTCTAGTTTCATTTAAATGTATAGGAGATATGCTTGCATTTATTTGTGCTAATGTTTATGTGACATGCTAATACAAAACACAATGTAACTTTCCCTCTAAATGCCTGTGTGCATTTAATACTTACTCAAACTTCCTCATTGCAGAAAGCACGTATGAGCCACCCACCCTGCCTTTTGCTTCTGTAGGAGGATTGGGGCTGGCACCAGAGGTGGGACTTGTCTGAGGGGTGGCGTTTGGAGGGGAAGTCATCTGAGGGGAGGAGTTTGAGGGGGAAATTATCTGAGGGGCAGCGTTTGATGGGGAAGTGGTCTGTGGGGTGGGGCTTGAAGGGGAAGTAGTCTGTGAGGCGGGGCTTAAAGTCGAAGTGGTCTGTGGGGCGGGGCTTAAAGGGGAGGAAGTCTGAGGGGCAGGGATTTGTAGTGTCTCTGGGGTGGACGTGGTGCTGGACTTCACTGTGGGTGAAAGAGGCTTAGCCAAAACTACAGGCTTACTGGAAAGAGAGTGAAAGAGTGAAAGAGAGAGAGAGAGAGAGAGAGATGTATGAATTAATAAAAGAAAATACAAATAAAGGCAGCAAGAGAAATTGGAGGAAATGTAAATGTTAAACTAGAATCATTACATTAATCGATGTCATGATGTCATTACATAAGATTATGTTGGGCTGTATGACTGTATATACTGTTAGATGATATCATGTGAGCTTTTTTTGCAATTACAGTGGTGGAGGGGGGTCTTCTTGGTCAGTACTCCGGCGGATCCAGCTGCCATCCTTCTTCAGTGCTGTTCTAACTTTGGTGGTGCGGAGAACCGCCTTCCTGTTCACACCTGAAACACAGAAACGCACACTTTTGTACTTCTTCACCTGTAACAAATTTCAGGACCTAGAATACTTTGTTCTGTTCATTTGTTTACTTTATATTTTTTGTTAAGTTGTGTTTTCCATAGACTGTAGATGTTTTTCAGGTTTCATTTATATTTTAAGTAAGTTATCAAGTTCTGGTCTACTGAGGTTTTTTTGTGTGTGTAACATGGCAGTGAACATACCACTCGACATGCTGTGGGTTCTCTGAAGTTGTAACCTGTGAGGGTGAGAAAAACAAATCAAGACTGAGATTAAAATAATAAAAGAGAGAATGATAGAGACAGAGTCAAGACTGAGAGGCATAGAGGGCCCCACATCTTTCAAACCACACCCCTACCTCATCCACAGCCGTGCATGTTCAGCCGGAGTCCGCCCCGCCCCGTACACTGCCATTTTGAGCCCAAGCCCGAATTAAAATCGAATTGTAGAGCGTTAAAACTTAGCTTTTTTTTTTTAAAAATTTCAGGCTGTTTAAATGATCGAAATCTGTTCAGAATGATATTAATTAACATTGCAACACTGAAGAAGCATAGACCTATTATTATAAAAAAAATGTTTATTAAGAACAGATCTCAGCAAGATTAAAACATGAACAATGCAAACAATTATCTACAGACCAAAACCTAGGTAAATTAGGCTACAAAAATGATGCCTAAATGACTTTCCTCTAATCTAATATAATTCAACATGGTTTAAAAATAGAAAATAATTTGTAAACAAACCAATTTTATATATTGAGATTATAGTCTATATGTGCAAAAACACCACAAAAAACAGTAAGAAGGCTATGCACTGCATTGTACAGCGCTGCAAGTCAAGTGTGTAATACAGACAAGTGGAGTGTGCACTGCATACTTGTGCAACTTTTTAAAAAGTTACTTTTAATACATATTAAAATATTACATATTGTGATTATCACGCCATAGCTTTATATAAAATAAAAATAGCATTAAAAACAGGCAATGTCACAGATTATTTTCTTAAGCCCAACCCAACCCGGCCTGAGGAAAATGGTGGGAAATCTCGGTCGACCCAACCCTACCCCACTCCGTCAACCTTGCCTACCCATATTAAAACACAGCCCTACCTCACGCACCCAATCAAACCACACTCTTACCTCACCTACCCCCCTGTATAACCATATCACATCAAACCTAACCTTCTCCTACCAAACAACTCCCTACCCCATGTACCCTTAACAAACCATACCCTACCTAACCTACCACAATTAAAACACACCTTTACCTCACCAACCCCTAATAAACTACACATTTACCTCACCTACCCCTGTAATACCACACCTACACCAGCAAGCCACACTCCTACCTCACCCACTTCTATTAAATCACACCCTACCTCACCTACCCCTAATAAACTACCTGGACCAACCAAACCACATCCCTATTTTACATACCCATATAAAACCACACCCACATCAAACCTGCTATACCCTTATTAAACCACACCCCTCCCTCACCTTCCCCTGAAAACAAAAGAGTAATAGGAAGAGGAAACAAATGAGAGAATTAATTGTTGAAAAAATAAGAGAAAAAGAAAATGTCAGAACACAAGAATGACAGAACACAAGAATGACAGGACAAGAGAATGATAGGACATGAGAATGGCAAAACAAGAGAATGATGAAATTAAAGAAAGTAAAACTTGGTCACACAAGAGAATAGTGAAGTGATTGTTAAAGCATGCAAAAGATGACCTGATAAAAATGACAGAACAAAAGAATGATGTGAAGATATAATGAAAGAATAACAGGGAGAGAAATGAAAGAATGAGAGGAATGAGAGAATGTGGCCTTTAGGAAATTTGACTGCATTCCACTCTACAGCACCTAACCAACAACCAGCACTGCTGCATTCTTTGCAACCCCCCCAGAGAGTTTGCGCATGTGTATGTGTATGTGTATATGTGTGTGTGTGTGTGTGTGTGTGTGTGTGTGTGTGTGTGTGTGTGTGTGTGTGTGTGTGTCAGATGGTTGTCTAATCAGTGTGTGTGATCAGGCTGCAGTCGGTGAATGAACAGCAGGTCAGTCAACAAACGGTCAGAATTCAAGTACTCTAGCCAACACACACTAACTCACACAAACACACATACACACAAATGCACAGTTAAACCTGTAGAAAACTAGAACCAGAACACTCTGTTAGAAACTATAGCTCATTAATGACTGTCAGACTCTATGAGGATTCAGTGACACTTCATAAAGAACATTCAATGAGACTCCATTAAGATGCTATAAGATTTGAGGAACACTATACAAACTCTCAATTGGAATCCATGGCACATTATAAAAACTATACCAGCCCTCTTCTGACGTCTTTTGGTGACATGCTGATTAAACACCCTAAATATTATGAGCTGGATCAGGTTTTTTAAGTCGGAAAACACCAAACTGCAAGATTTCTGCCAGTCAGAACTGGAAATGAAACTTGCACAAGACCACTGTGATTTTGCATTTTGATTTCCTGCTCATTATACATTAAATATATACCTCCAATACACAGTAACTTTACAAGAGAGTTAAAACCTTCTTAATTTCAATGGAAGCCAATGTTACAAGATATTATTTCAGGTCATCTGGTAGAATTTCTATTGATCCCTTCATCAAGATTTTTTTTTACAGAGTTTGAGACAGTTTCAGTGTTCAAATTATGCAGTACACTAAAAATAAACCAAAAAACGCAGAGCAAAGAAATATTGCAACATTTTTTTTTTAAATGTTCAGGTTACCAACATCTGGAAACATATTTCATGTTCATACACTCGTCCTTTTCTCACACACACTCACAATCTGCATTAAGCTAATCAAACCTCTACACTACCCCCAGCCTTCACACACAGATTAGAGATACACTAAGATACACACTATGCTTCTGTGTAGTGTACTACTGTGTGAGTGTGTGTGTGTGAGCAGCTGTGTGTCAGAGTAAGAGAGAGTCTTACCTGTGAGAGTGTCTGTGCTGTGATGTCTGCTGTACGTGTTTATGTGAAAGTGAGGAAGCACTATCAGAAAGAGATAAGCCAGTCTGATCAGTTCATTCCTTCCTCTCTTACACACACACACACACACACCACTGAACCTGCATATCCACTCCCACACATACCCACACAGAAAATATGCCTGTTCTATGTTTATGAATGTTCTTTTTTTCAGCATCCTCTGGCCCTGAACTATTGCCGCACACAACTGCACTTTTTTTCTTTATAATAAAGCATTTACATGCTCAGCTATTTGATAACTATGTCTAATACACATAATGCATTGAAACATATTCCACTCACTGAATGCTTTTGTGTTTGTGTCATCATAGAGTGGAAAATTAAAATGACAGAGCAGAAACTCTTGAATTTCTCTTTCTCTCTCTGTTGCATTTTAAATAGTAAGAAATGCAAAACAAAACATATTATACACACATGAACAACATGCAGGGTTTATACTGATCAGTGTTCAAATTATGCAGTACATTAAAAATAAACCAAAAAACGCAGAGCAAAGAAATATTGCAACATTTTTTTTTTTAAATGTTCAGGTTACCAACATCTGGAAACATATTTCATGTTCATACACTCGTCCTTTTCTCACACACACTCACAATCTGCATTAAGCTAATCAAACCTCTACACTACCCCCAGCCTTCACACACAGATTAGAGATACACTAAGATACACACTATGCTTCTGTGTAGTGTACTACTGTGTGAGTGTGTGTGTGTGAGCAGCTGTGTGTCAGAGTAAGAGAGAGTCTTACCTGTGAGAGTGTCTGTGCTGTGATGTCTGCTGTACGTGTTTATGTGAAAGTGAGGAAGCACTATCAGAAAGAGATAAGCCAGTCTGATCAGTTCATTCCTTCCTCTCTTACACACACACACACACACACACACACACACCACTGAACCTGCATATCCACTCCCACACATACCCACACAGAAAATATGCCTGTTCTATGTTTATGAATGTTCTTTTTTTCAGCATCCTCTGGCCCTGAACTATTGCCGCACACAACTGCACTTTTTTTCTTTATAAGAAAGCATTTACATGCTCAGCTATTTGATAACTATGTCTAATACACATAATGCATTGAAACATATTCCACTCACTGACAAAAAATATGCAATCTAGGATGCAGTTTTGCCTTAGACAGATATGTAAATGATTCCAGGTGTTTTCTGATTAGAGACTGGGTCTAAGCTCAAACGATCATACAAATGCTTCCCCCACTTTTTGCCAAACTTTGAGAGGGGGCACATCACTGGACAGAGAGAAGCAAAATTATTATTTATATTATTTATTTTTGCATATTTGATCAGATTATCCACCTGGTTTTATTAAAAGATAGCATGAGTGGTTTTAAATAGTTTTTCTTAGATACTTGTTAGGGGCCATCAGAGCTATATTGAAGCAGGTGTGTGTGTGTGTGTGTGAGAGAGAGAGAGAGAGAGAGAGAGAGAGAGAGAGAGAGAGAGAGAGAGAGAGAGACAGAGAGATGTGTGTAACATTTTTAACATTTTAACATTACAGTAGTTCACTTTGTCCCATTCCTAAAGCTTTACACATGACTAAGTGCCTATGACTGACATAAATAATCAGAGCATGTGTGCATGCACACGGACACACACGCACACACACACACACATCAGTACATCTGTGTATTTCCAGTATTGACCTGTGTGGAATGCTTTTGTGTTTGTGTCATCATAGAGTGGAAAATTAAAATGACAGAGCAGAAACTCTTGAATTTCTCTTTCTCTCTCTGTTGCATTTTAAATAGTAAGAAATGCAAAACAAAACATATTATACACACATGAACAACATGCAGGGTTTACTTTAAAAATGTATTCTGTTACTAATTGCCAGTTAAAAATATAATAGTAATGTTATCTAAAGGATCTAATTACTTTCTGTTACTTGTCTATTTAAAGCCACTAACTCAAGTGAAAAGAAAAACTTATGAAGCACATAAATGCTCTGTCGATAAAATCACTTCTTTTGTTTTACTGATATCAATCTTAACATTTATCTCTTCTTTGAACTGCCCATGTGCTACAGTCCTACTAAAAACAATGTCAGAATTTCAGAACATTTTGCGAATTTTGTGAATGAGTTGGTTTCCTTTGCCTTGTAGTTTGTTTTGTTTAGGCTGCTTAAATGCAATCGCATGGGGTCATTGACTTTTGCAAAAGCATGTACTTTGTCTCAAAAAAGCGTTCATGTGCTCCAAAAAAGGCTGCAAAACATTTTACAACTTGTCTTTTGGAAATCTTACTGTGTTGTACATGAGAAGCTTGGAATAATTTGTATGAATACATATATAATCACAATCTGAATAATAATTTAGTACACATCTGTTTTATTCCCTCATGGATTCTTTAAAGAGTTCACCAGCACTGGAAATCTAGCTCTCTAATATGGTTCCAGCACCTTACATACAGATACACACATATACAAGTATGTAACAAATAAAATAAAATACAAAATATAATCCAATAGAAATTTTATGCATTCATATTAGGATATAATATATACAATATAAAACAGAGAAACTATAAGATATCTAAAGACAGACACAAATAAGGTAGATGCAGTTGAAGTCTGTAATATAGTAATATAGAATCCCACCTTTCATAGAAGTTCAATGAGTCTACATGAGTCTACTTTAATAGGGACTCCTTGATGCCAGCAAATTATATACAATGTACTGAAAATCTTTTTAGAGGGGTCTGAGCAAGTTAGAGAGAGAGAGAGATCTCGCAAAAGTGACAAAGAATGAGAGAGAAAGTTGATTTGACTATTATTCTTAGTAGATATATGAGGTGGGATGTCTGATAAAGCAACTGTGGTAAAAGTGTCCGGTGCGAATTATGGTACAGGTGATGGTATATGGATGGATGAATATATTTTATATTAAAATCCAGAGTTGTACAGTCTTACGGTTGCAGGTAGAAATTACATGCAGAAGCAGTGAGACAGGAATAGTCTGCTGCACAGTATAGTCCTTTGACTTCACTGAGTTTAATAAAGTTAGTTGATTTCTCTTCTCAAATACACCAAGCTGCTGCACCTAGACATGAACTGGGCCTAGTTTCCTAAACACATCTCAGTGTCAAGATCATCTAAACTAGCAGTGTGAGTGGGATGTTCTCTTTATAACCATTTAAGAATCATCTTTGCAATACGATACTTTTGGGACATCCAGTCCTGGTTACCGTATTTTTCGGACTATAAGGCGCACCATATTATAAGACGCACTATCAAAGAACGCCTATTTTCTGCTATTTTTCCATACATAGGGCGCATCGCATTATAAGGCGCGTTAAGTGACACTAGAAAGGGTGCCTATATTAAAGTGAACAGGGGTGGCGCCATGTTTCCCTTCCCCCACCGGGGGTGGTCGCTTGCCGGTGGAGCGTCTCAGTATACAAAATATAGCTCTTTCAAAGTCAAACGAGTGCTGGATATTAATCTACACAGATTCCTCTCCTGAAAACTGTTTATTTGGGTGAGTAACGTGCTTCAGTTTATTTACAGTAAGCTTAGATTTCCAGATGTCCACTAAGGCTTGCTGCACCAGCGTTAGCATAGCTATCCGCTAGCACGCTAGCTAGTCACCTAAACTAGTAAAGTTAACCCAAACTTAAACGACAGCGTTACACTGAGTAATCCTGCGTGTTCTGGTAAGACAGTGAGATATTAGCTAGCGATTCGTCCCCCGTAGCTTGTTTTAACACGGTAAACAAGCAGATTACAGGCTGATAAAACTCACCTCTGAGAGAGTTAGCGCTTAGCATCTAGCTAATGCTAGCCAGGCAAAGCAGCACAGACTTACAGGCCGATAACTCACCTCTGAACGGTGAACGCTTAGCGATTAGCATCTAACTCTAATAATACTGCTCCAGCAGTATTAAAAGTGCTAAATTTAGAAAATACTGATCTCTGAACAGTGAAAAAGCTAGCTAGCTAAGCGGTTAGCATCTAGCTAATGCTATTTATTGCTGCTCCAGCCACGGAGCGGCACGGCTCTGCACGGAGTGTGTGTTTACTGCTCCTTACACCTGACGGGTAAAATTTAGATAATACTGATCTCTGAACAGTGAATAAGCTAGCTAATGCTATTTGCTGCTCCAGCCTCGGAGCTGCACGGCTCTGGACTCTGTATAGCACTGAAACTCTCTATAACGCTGCACGGAGTGTGTGTTTACTGCTCCTTACAACCTGACGAGTAAAATCCATACAAAAGGCGCACCGTATTATAAGACGCACTGTCAATTTTTGTGAAAATTAAAAGTTTTTAAGTGCGCCTTATAGTCCGAAAAATATGGTAGTTTAAATCAGGTGGCTTTATGAAAGGAGGTGCACTTGTCAAAAACATTTTGTATCTATAATCTCTGCTGAACGGACTCCTAAAGGCAGTAGAAAAGGACTTGTATTTTGGCCTTAACTGACCACTAAACCTGAAGCAGTTTTCACTGACAAGATATGTCGTTTGTGTCAAATTTCTATTGCCTGTGGCAAAGATTAAAACGTTTTGCACTACACTTTGAATAATTGCAGTATCATGATTTTCTTTAAAAACATTTAGATAATGAAACGAATAGTAAAAAGTGCATTTACTGAGCTTATATAGATAGATATCTAAAGAGCACATATGTAACACTTCCTCTGACAAGCTCAACCAAAATTTTTTTTAAGTATTTACTTATGAAACAGGTAGCTCTTATAAGGCAGCACAGTAAGCAATGGATAAAGACAACCTATCTTCTATTTCAGACACAGCCAATAATTCCAGCATTTAGGACAATTTATCAATAAAGCTATTCAGAATGCTCAGCATAACATCTGATTCTGTTGAACATCCACCAGAGGGCAGTAATATTTAAACAAAAAGATTTACATTTAGATGTATCTAACTTTTCATACACTGATAAATCTGTAACAAAGAAAACTGCTAAACATCCAAAGAAACATTCCCCTTCTCACACATTCTCCTGCTCTGTCACCCTCTTTCTCTCTTTTTCAGCATCTTATTCAGAACTTTCTTACTCTTATTTTCATATTACAAATTTGTGTTTTTTTCCAGGGGAAATCTATGAACTATTTTCTTATGTCGTTTTGGAGCATTTCAGTAAGAATGCTTTTGAGTTTTTGCTTTTTTGTCTTACATTTTTTTAATATAAACATTTACACAAAGATAACCTGTGTAAATAAAAAAAAACTCCCCCATTAATTATTTGATTACCCACATTTTTTGGAAAGCTAAGTTCAGTTTCACTACCAGCCTGATTGCTGACAGGCCTGCAATTTAAATTATACCTGAGATCATTTAAATCAAAAGCAACACATTATGCCCTGATCTAAAAAAATATAAAGAACAGATAAATAAAGTTCACTCTAGAAAAGGTTACAAAGTCATTGCTTTGGGATTCCAGTGGACCACAGGGAGAGACATTTTGTCACAAATGGAGAAAACATTTGCTATTAGAAACAACTTGAAACAATACTTTTAGAAATAGTGTGTATTTTTTACCAAATAAAAAAATAATGTTGCAGTAGTATATTCCTAAAACTATTTCTTTCTTAAATCTGTCTTTTGTTATATAACCAAGAATATCAGTATCACAAAAATACCCTGAAATATCATGACATTATTTTAGGGCCATATCAGCCACCTCTAATGACACCTAAAGGCTAACTAGTTCAGAAAGTGGTTGGTGTTGGCAAGGGCGTAGGAGCGGGTTTGATATTGGGGGGGGGACACATTTGCTAATATGAACCAAAGCCCACCCTATAGTTTCATTTGCGGAATTACTTTTAATCCTAAATAACCCTTTTTTCTGTATTCTGTAATTATTATTAGTTACATCCAAATAAAGGTAATTTTACAACCTAAACATGTTACTCCACATTACATTTACTGTTGCTAGAAAAAAATATATGTGAAAGGTCTGAATTATATACATATGACAAAAACTGATCAGTTATCACCTAATATTTAAAATAATATAACAGATTTGATTATTATTATTATTAATTATGTATTGTATGTTGTATATTTACATTTTCTCCAAACTGACTAGCATTGTGTCCCACACTTTTAATTGTTTCTACTGAAAGCACTTCTTATGATGGTGTCCTTTTATGAAAAAGAATGTAACTTGACGTTTCATAGGGATTTTTGTCAGAAGTTAATATAAACGTTAGATGTCAGGACATGTGTTCTTACTGTAAACTACAAATAAACAGAAATCAGATTAGATCAGTTTCTTAACCTGTTCTTACCTATTCTATTGCATACTCCCACTGTTCTGCATATTGTAGAGCTTTCTCTGCTTTAAGTGCACATAATAAAGTAATTGGTGGTATGATGTGTCTAATACACTGCTGGACATAAATAATGATTGATTTATGATCCATAGGGGGCTAAGTGATTTTAACAGGTACACTCAGTAAAGGACTGTTTATTAGCTGATCAGTTGGATCTGGTGGAAAACAATTTTAAGGGCAGTGATCAGGGTTAAGAAACTGCTTTAAACTATCAACATTACCCAGTGTTGTACTACATTCTAGCTATTATCTTCATCCAGCTTCTAGCTGACAGTTATCTAAATAAATGAAAATTAAATAGTTATTAGCTAGTCAGGTACAGGGTAGGCTGAACATTATATAGTTTTGTTTTTCTTAAACTAAGCTAATTCCAAAATTAAGCTGACTGTAACAGGCTGTATTTTTTTAAGCGCAGAGTTGGTATGTTTTGATTAGTGCATTTTTAACCAGCTATCAGAAACATAGCAGTTTATAGTTAGCCTACCATTACCTTTTTGTTAGAAAAATCGCTGTATATTCATACCTGGTTTACAGTTTTTCTCAATTGGTTTGGCTCATTTCTTGAAACTGAGATGACATTCCTATAACTAAAAGGTAAATTGGCCAAACAGACTTACAGTTCTTCACAACACTTCAGATAACCAGCAAAATGTCATATGTCTCCCAAAACGTTCATTCTTGCTTCAAAATGAAGTCTTTCTCCCATATAAATAGTCAGTACCATAAAAATGGCATAGATCCTTCTTAATTGCTTTGGCACATTTTCATTAATTTTGTCCATCTGTCAAAATAAACTGGACGGTGCAGCAAAACTACATGGATCCTCATCACTGCTCATATCGCTCCAAAAACAGTTTACCCACGTGTCAAAACTGATTTCCTTTCTCACACAAATCATCAGTGCCCCCAAAATGCATTGTCCCTTTGGCATTGTGTAAGTACTGCAAGTCAAAATGCTTAGATGTTTTGTCTTTATGGCAGAGGTCTAACTAAAGGAATACAATGTTCACACCACACACACTGCACTCTTTCTGCTGAGGAAATTGTAACTATTTTTATTTACAAGTACATTTTTACACATTACTGTAGGTAGAAAGAAAATGTATGAAGGAAAATGTATCAAATATACTATGTATACAAATTACAAAAACCTGCAAAAACAAAACAAAATACATTACAGTAGGTAAAAAAATAGTCAAGCATCACAAATGCAATACAGTAACATTCTGACTACTCTGTGTCACTCCCCTCTCTCCATCACCTTCCTGGCCATCCATCCGCTGCAGTCTGTTTGGCCATCAACATTGCATCTGATATGTTCTTTAGCAATGCACTGTGGGAAGAATGCCTGAGCCATCCTCTACACTGATCGCCACAGGACTATATAATCATTATATCATCACAGGACTATATCATCGTTATATAATCACAGGACTAGCATCAAAGAACTAGCACCAGGCCAAGATGTATACAGTGGATAGAAAAAGTCTACACACCCCTGTTCAAATGGTAGGTTTTTGTGATGTAAAAAAAATTACAATAAGACAAATAATTTCTACCTATAATGTGACCTATAACCTGTACAATGCAATTGAAAAACAAACAGAAATCTTTCAGGGAGGTGAAGTAAAAATAAACAACTGAGATATTGAGGTTGCATAAGTGTGCACACCCTTTTATAACTAGGGGTGTTGCTGTGTTCAAATTTAACCAATAACCTTCAAACTCACTTTAAATTGGAGTCAGCACACACCTGTCAACAATTAAAGTGCCTCTGATCAACTCCAAATAAAGTTTAACTGTTCTAGTAGGCTTGTCCTGATATTTTTGTAGCCACATCTTTCAGCACAAGCCATGGTCCACAAAGAGATGCCAGAGCATCAGAGGTATCTCATTATTCATAGATATCAGTCAAGTGAAGGCTACAAAAGTCATTAAATATACCATGGAACACTTTGAAGACTGTCATCATCAAGTGGAGAAAACATGGCACAACAAGACATTACCAAGAACAAGACATTTGACAAAAATTGATGATAAGACAAGAGGAAAATTGGTCAAGGAGGCTGCCAAGAGGCCGACAGCAGCACTGAAGGAGCTGCAAGAATTTCTGGCAAGTACTGGCTGTGTAGTACATGTGACAACAATCTGCCGACTTCTTCATATGTCTGTGCAAAACTAACATCCAGAAAACATCTAAGCTCTACTTAATTTTCCAAAAATTCATCTGATATCTACCAAACGCATGTGGGAAAATGTGTTATGGTTTAATGAAACCAAGGTTAAACGTTTTGGACATAATTCCAAAAGGTATATTAGGCGCAAAAGCAACACTGCTCGTCACCAAAAGAACAGCATACCTACAGTGAAGCATGGTGGTGGCAGCATCATACTTTGGGGCTGTTTTTCTTCAGCTGGAACTGGGGCTTTATTCAGGGTGGACGGAATTTTGAACAGTTCCAAATACCAGTCAGTATTGGCAAAAACCTTCGGCCTCTGGTAGAAAACTGAAGATGAAAAGGAACTTCATCTTTCAGCACAACAATGACACAAAGGACACATCTAAATCAACAAAAGAATGGCTTCAGCGGTATAAGATTAAGGCTTTGGAATGGCCCAGCCTGAATCCAGACCTGAATCCCATTGAACATCTGTGGGGTAATCTGAAGAGGGCTGTGCACAGAAGATGCCCTCACATTTTGTCAGATTTTGAGCAGTTATGCAAAGAAGAGTGGGCAAATTTTGCCACATCAAGATGTGTCACGCTGATAGGTTCCTACCCAAAAAGACTGAGTGCTGTAATAAATGCAAAAGATGTTGCAACAAAGTATTAGTTATATGTATTTAACCAGGTGATTTTAAGTTTTTTGTTTTATATTTTTTCGCTGTAAAGATTTATGTTTGTTTTTCAATTGCATTGTACAGGTTATAGGTCACATTAAATGTGAAAAAAGTTATGAAATTATTTGTCTTGCTTTAATTTTTTTACAACACAAAAACCTGGCATTTGAACAGGGGTGTGTAGACTTTTTATATCCACTGTATATAGAGCAATGCCAGCATTCAAAATAATAGACAACAAACTGATGGATTGGTCACCAGTAATGTGGGACACTCATTTTCGTCAAAACCTGCTTTCACCTGTTACCTACTCACCTGATTGTAATGAATTTATGAAATGTTCCAAAATATGTGTTCTGTATTGTATTACAATTTCTTCATTCATTTTGAGAATTGAGCAGACTATTCTGCAGATGATGACTTATATGATGAAATTGTGCTGACATGTTTTGAAGAGAACAACCATTACACTGAGAACTAACCAATTAAGATAGATCAACAAGATGCATTCTTTTGGAAAATGTACTAAATGTAGGATGATTGTGTTAAGTGTAGGCTACTTGTACAAAACCATTTGCAAAGATGTACTAAGTGCTTGAGACATGTACAAAGCATTTGAAATGTGATGAAAGCAATGAGAAATGCCATTCTGTTATGAGAAACTGCAAGTTAGTTTGGGAATTTGTCCATGTTATTTTGAGAATGTCATCTCAGTTTCAAGAAATGAGCCAAACCAATGGAGAAAAACTGTAAAATCAGATGCTGCCCCCCGGCCACCACTCTCGCCCACACTCTCCTGCGCACGCCACAAAACAAGCAAGCTGATTGGCTGTTTCTATTGAGAGGCGGAACCTAATTCCTGAACCGGCTCCGTGATTGGCGTTAAGAGATTTCCCATTTACTCAGCGGTCACCTATCTCCTCATTAATAGTACAGCTGATCTGAGCGAAACCATTTTATTTTTTGGGGGGGGGGGACAAATCCACCTTTTTCTAATATTTTCTAACACCCATCCCCCCCGGTTCCTACGCCAATGGGTGTTGGGACAATTCACCATCATGGACCCATCTTTGGAAAACACTGCAACAGTTTTAACAGTAACATGTCCTGTTGGGTTTATTTTCAAAAAATCATATTCACAAGTTTCTAGACATTAATAGATCTGTATTACCATTACCCACATGATGAATGAATCACACAATGAAATTAAAGTGTTTTTATTTGTGTCTTAGGCAGTGATTATTCCTATGCTAATACTGTTGTAAAACAGCCAAGAAAGTCACAAACAGCTGAAACAACAAACGTTTTGAGCAACAGGATGGTTTGTGTGAATATTAAGACTCAAACAAACAGAAACAAACCTGCTTCATTGCTTCATAGCAGGTAGTTTCTCATGTCTTGCGCTAGATTGCATCCTCTTTATGAAGTCTTAGCCCCTCCCTCCAGGCCAATCCAACTGAAAAAGATTTAATTAACTAAATTATCAAACATAAAAACTGAACTTCAAGGGTTTAAACCCAAATAGTACTTAAATTGAAGCATATGATTAACAATGAAGCATAAACACATAAAGGTTTCTATCAAAAACAGGGCAGAAACATAAGGCTACACTATAATACCCCCTGGCCAGACTTCAGTAATGGTATATTCCACTCCTAAAGGCGGGAAACTCCTCTATAACTGGGCTGATTGGAAACGTTGACTCTGTTGAAAATAAGGTGTGCGAAATGTGGTGGTGACCATGGATATGATCAATGCAAAGCAGATGTATTCAAATGTTGTAATTGTGGCGGCCCACATAGTGCTGCGTATGGTGGCTGTGACAAACAGAAAGAGGCAAAGGAAGTACAGAAATGCAGGGTTATGTGTAAAATGTCTTATGCGAATAGGGCTGGGGCGACGCGTCGACATAATCGACGTCATCGATTACGAAAATACATCGATTTGCATAACGTGCGTCGGCGCGTCGTAAATATGTTAATTAACACGGTAACATAGAAGCATAGAACTATTATTTAATTAAAATGATTTTTAAGAACAGCTAAACACAGTTCTGCAAGTCAAACGCGGAGGAGTTCACGTGCGAGAGAGAGAGAGAGAGAGAGAGAGAGAGAGAGAGAGAGAGAGAGAGAGAGAGAGAGAGAGAGACACAGAGAGAGAGAGAGACTCTCTGCTGAATCTGACTCCCGCTTCGCGGACAGAATCGGCACAACACCCCCGCTGTAGAACTGCGGTAGTGAAAACAGCTACAAAAAAACGCCAGCGGGCATCTAAAGTTTGGGAGCATTTCACGCAAAAGGGCAACAATGTGGTCCTCTGCCATATGTGCAAAAGGAGCACTTGAAGCGCAAACATCCAGGAGCACTATGTCAACAGGGTCACACAGTAAGTTACCGTTTACATCAGGGTCTCCGCGGGTGTCCTTAAAAAGACTTAAGGCTGTCTACCAAAGGTTTTAAACCTGCCACAGGCAGAAATTATACATTTTTGGTTTATATTTGTGCATGGCATTTCACAGTTTCCAGAAACAGTAGCATTATTCATAAGTTCAGGTGTTTAGCTAAGCTAGCTGCCTTAAGTTATTTTAGCTAGCGCCGTCGGCGCTGCGGTGTCACACCGTTTTCTGTCACCGTCGGAATTTTGTGACCAGTGCTCACGGTTATGAGCGTTCATTGGCAAAACGGAAGCTTTCTATACCTACACCTTACCCTCAGCCCTAAACTGAACCGTTTTGGCCAGTCGGGGTAAACATTAGAAACGAACACGTTTCGAATCGGCCAGTGCGCCGGTCTGCTGAGAACTACTTGCCAGTGGTCACAAAATCTAGCGGTCACAGAAAACAACACACGGTTGTGGTGTATGGGAGCTTATCCATTTTTAGCGTTATAGATCTAAACAACGTGCTGTACATGTAAGTGATTATAAGTGTGGGGTTTGGTTTAGTAGGCTTGTGTTGCTGTTGTTGTTATTATATATAAATATAGTATTTTATCGTTTGCTTTAAAACTTAAAATAATAATTATTTAAATATGTTTCTCAATAAATAGATTAGTCGACTAATCGAAAAAAATAATCGTTAGAATAATCGTTTAAAAAATAATCGTTAGGGACAGCCCTATATGCGAATGCCCTTAAGATGTTTCAGCAAGACAGGGCTACTAACGCCCCTACATCCTTACCTCGACCTAACACTGCAGGGAACCAATATAACAGAGCAAGTCAAATGACTGAGCAGGGGCTATTGAATGGAAGCCAGCACTTGACTAGGCCGATGTCAGAATCTAGGAAGTGTGCATGCGACGCCTACATAACAAAAGACACACTATTAGTGAAGAAAAATGACTTTATTGCATTCTTGTGTACAGTAATGAATACAACCTTGAAAATCAAGAGGAAACGTGATAGGATTAGTTCAATTGTGGAAATTGCCAATGGTTTCTTGGGGTCTAGCACTACAATGGATGAGATCCATCTAATGATAAATCGCAAATATGGACAGAGTCAAGATAGTACTTGAATGGATTATGGTGTTTTTCATTTTACAATGGAACGCACGAAGCTTAATAGCTAATGGGCAGGAACTCAAAAGATATATTCATGAACTAACAGATAAACCTGAGGTGATTTGTATTCAGGAGACCTGGCTGAAACCACATCTGCAATTTGTTATTAAGCGCTACAGTGCGATTAGGTGTGACAGGAGTAATGAAAGAGGTGGTGGATGCATAACCTTTATTAAAGAAGGCATTCCATACAAGTGTAGTAAAGTAAACGGGGAACATGAATGTATTGTCACAGAGATTTTTAATGGGTCTAAGGAATCTTATACCATCATCAACTATTATAACCCATGCCAAGCCATAACAAGTAATCTCCTAAATGGTATTACTAAGAGGAACCACGCAGAGATCTGGTGTGGCGATTTTAATGCCCACAATAGTTTGTGGGGTAGTAAACATACGGATATGAATGGCATGGCAGTTGAAGAAGTAATTATGGACCGAATGCTAGTGTGTGTAAATGATGGCTCTGGCATTAGACTCAATATCCTTAAGAATGAAACCTCATGTATTGACTTAACCTTAGTGGACAGAAGATTAGCATACAGGTGTCAATGGTGCACTGACCAAACAACTACTATTGGCAGTGATCATTACCCCATATGGTGTAAAGTGGATGTGGAAATCAGGACCGATCCAAATTATGTCCACCATAAGTGGCTTTTTTGGAAGACTAAATGGGAGGAATTCCAGAACATGTCTACAGAATTGGCTGACTATGTACCAGATTCTGAGCAGAGTGTGAATGACATGAATGATCGTATCAGCTCATTTCTCTTTTTTATAGCAAGACAGTCTATACCAATGAGTGAAGGGAAACGTAATATGAAGAATGTCCCTTGGTGGGATGATAAATGTACCAAAGCAATAACAGATCGAAACAAGGCTTTAAAGCTATTACGTAACACTTTAACCTCTGATACCTTACTGGACTATCAAAACAAGAAGGCATTAGCTAGACGTGTTATTAAAAAAGCGAAACGAGAATCCTGGAGAGACTTTTGTTCATCTATAGCAGGGGTGTCAAACTCATTTTGGCCGAGGGCCACATTGGCATATTGGCTGTCCTCTGAGGGCCAGATGTAACTTATAAATGTAATAAAATGTAACCAAATATAATATAAAATGAATGTAATTACTCTTTAATGTTAAATAACTCTAAATGGAAAAAATGTTTGCTTGTTGCTCTATTAACATAAATCCTTTTAATTTGTCATGTTATGAAATCCAAAAACTCCATCAATCAAGAACCAAACTATTCAAGTGAATAGAAATGACATAAAATACAAGTTATATTAACTTTGATCAAAACGTTTGATACTGAAATAAGGCTTAATAAATATAAAATCAAAAATTGTGAGCTGTTAAGAATATGTGATAGATTTAGCATTTCCTCAGATTTAGCAGTTCCTCATCCAACCACTAGTGGGAGCTGCAGCAGCAGCACAAGCCCCCGCTGTCTTCACTGAGTCAGAGCTACAGCCCAGCCACGGGCTACAGGGTTCAGCTCAGCCAGTCTGGAGCGTTTTTAAAAAATTTTAAAAAAAGTTCTTCTGTGTAGGAAATAAAGGTTTTAACCCCACTAACCGGATAATACAGCTCTCTACAGCTCATCTTTCAGCACAAGCAGCTAACAGCAGCAGTTCAGAGCAGCGTCACGGAGCCACTGCTCGGATTAACGTTACATTATAAACAGGTCAGTTAGCGCGCTGCTAACCTCAGAATGTTTATAACTACGGAGTTTAGTGCACACACCACGGCTGCAGGGTTAGACTGTTGAAGGCTACTGAAGACTATAAAAGGCTATTGGAGGTTATTGAAAGGGTTATTGGGGGCAGAAATCAGTACAGGCTGGTTAGATAAGTGATTCACGTCTTCGTCCTCCGCTGCGGTGAAACTGAATAGCGCTGACACAGTGATGTTCATTAAAATCATTAAAACAGATTTTGTCAGCTATTGTCTTATAAATATTTACACAGAACTTATATCTCTCCTAAAAAGCGTTTATTTTGGTCAGTAACACTCTTCGTAACATAAAAGGCATACCATTCTAGCATAGATCTTGATTTTAGTATGATTGAGCTTAAAATGGCCCTAAAGAATACAGGATACTCTGCACCTGGCAGTGATGGCCTTTGCTATGCCATGTTTAGACAACTCCCTGATGATGTTTTAGAAATTATCCTTAAACTTTTTAACAAAGTATACACTGTTCCCATAGAGGTCAAAGATAGAGAGCCACTTGGCAACTCTGAAGAGATCGTAAGGAAAACCGGCGTGGTCTTGCTTTCTGACGGGAATACTCAAGACTCTGCGCCGAGGAACCGGAAGGAAGCCCTTATAAGGTAGTGACACCAGCTGCTGTTAATCACGCTGATTACCACCTGGCTTAGAGCGTGGCCTCCCTCTAGTGGTGGGAAGACCACGTTGCGGGCGGCCCCTTACAGTAGTGTGATTAGCCCAATTTTGTTCAATATTATGATTAATGATATTTTTGAGAAACTGAACAATATGAATAATGGCTTACTGTATGCGGATGATGCTGTCATCTGCAGGAGGGGGAATAATATCACGCACATCACTAAAACGATACAGAAGGAATTGCATACTTTAGAACAGTGGGGAATGGAGTGGGGTTTTAAGTTTTCTGTGGAAAAAATCCCAAGTGACCTACTTCACAAGGAAGAAAGTGTCAGACGTCTTTGGAATTTTGCTTTATGGCCAGTCACTCAAAAGAGGAGACGGTTTCAAGTACCTGGGTCTTTGGCTGGACAGTAAACTCACTTGGAAATGACATATTGAGTATGTAGAAACAAAATGCAAAAAGGTTTTGAACCTAATGTGTATGGTCTCTGGTCTTTGCTGGGGTGCAGATAGACAATCTTTACTCAATATTTATAAAGCTTTGATAAGGTCAAATATTGATTATGGCTGCATAATTTATGGGACTGCCTGTAAAACATCCCTCATGAAACTCGAAAGAGTACAATCAAGGGCCCTGAGAATAGCCCTGGGTGCCATTAAGACAACCCCTATTAGTGCCCTGCAAGTGGAGGCAGAGGAAACTCCTATTCAGCTGCGTTTTACAAAATTGGCACTGACCTACTGGGTCAGACTACAGTGTAGCTCTGACAGCCCAGCCATGTCAGTGCTCAAAGATTGTTGGGAATATTATAAAGAAGGAAAGGGATTTGGATGGATCATTGAAGAGGCTGCTAGCGTGTTTGGTTTAAAAAGCCTTAAATTTAACCCTGTAATGTACCCCCATGGATCCTTCCTGCCCCAGATGTTAACACAGAGCTTCTGAAAGTGAAGGAAGACCACCCTAGTGATAATGGATTTGCAATACATTGTAAAACTTATTTGAATTCTGTTTTTTATGGGTACCTACAGATATTTACAGATGGCTCAAAAAACCCTCAAACTGGCCAGTGTAGCATTGGAATCTATATACCTGAATTCCAAAGGACGTATGGATACCGACTGAATAATTTCCTATCCATATATTCAGTAGAACTAACTGCTATAATTACTGCATTGAGATGGATTGAAGAAGTCAAGCCTTTTAAATCAGTCGTATGTACAGATTCACTCTCAGTATTGCAAAGCTTTATCTCTGGAAATGCAGTAAGAGATGACTTGGTTATTGAAACGAGACTCTGTAATCTGGGGCTCATTGCCCAATTGTGCTGGGTGCCAGCTCATAAGGGCCTCAAGGGTAACGAAATTGCAGATAGAGCTGCCAAGGATGCATTAGGCCACCAATATGTACAAATCCATGTTCCATTAGGTAAAGGGGAAGCTAAATCTTATATTCAGACAGGAGTTATGAAGATGTGGCAGGATGAATGGGAGTCAGACACGAAGGGCAGGAAATACTTTAATGTGCAACAGCAGGTGGGGGGGAAAAAGAATAACATCAGTGGGGCTTGGAAGAAGGGAGGAAGTTGCATACACAAGATTGAGACTTGGGCACGCTGGCATAAATGCCTCGTTACATATGTTGGGCAAAACTGATGGGCTTTGCACTGAATGCCAAGTCAAGGAAGATATAGAGCACATTCTTTTTCACTGCAGGAAATACACTGATCACAGAGCATACTGGAGAGAACAGGGAGGAGATGATAATTTTCGAAACATCTTGAAGGAAGAGGGAATGCAGAGCATTAGAATTAAAGGCCTTATGAAGTACTTAAATGACACAGACCTGATGAGCAGAATATAGACTGTTTCACTTTTTTTTTTTTTTTTTTTTTTGCCACGCCATGATTTACCATGATCATATCACACACTCCTGTGCAGTAGGTGGCGATATACAAGCTATATTGTGAACCGCCATTACTTACAAGAAGAAGAAGAAGTTGACTCTGTTTGTGAGTCAACCCCCAGCTGCTGTAAGTGAATGGTTTTGAATGCTTAGTGTCCAAGTTTGAACTAAGTAAAAGCTAAATTCAGGCATTTCTGATGGGTTGTGTGTGTGAAAATGTTTATAAGGCTAAGGCTTTAGACCACTTTTTTTTACCAGAGTATTTAGCAGGAGCAAATGGAATCCAGAGAAATTAAAAAATGGATCAGTTTTCTAGGTTAGTTTATTAATGAATACGCAAACACTGAATATGGAGTAACGTTAACAGTACTGACTTTTTTTTCTTTCTTGAACTGAATCGTCATGTATTCACATAACATTTAAGTGTGTAAGACTTAAAGTTTTAACTGAATATATTTTTTCTTGTGTATGCTCTATTCTTTAATTTAAGTGTGTGACTTGTATATTTTGTCCACCACAGACCAATGTTTTGTTTCTAGAAATTTTCTAGCTGTGTAGAAGGATTATTAGTGACTAAAAAGAGGCTGTATGTATTAAGCATTTTTTTTAAATACTGAACACAATTTTATGTAAATAGGCTTTTGAAGTTATGTAATGTTATATAAAAAGATTTGTATACAACATTCCCCATAGAAGGGCATTTTACATGTTTGTTTCTTACTGACATTTGTTCATTTTGCTTTTGACAATAAACAGACTTGTTAATCAGGCTAAGACTTGTTAATATACTAACAATACATTATCAATTTAATATGTGACAGAATAAACTGATGTGTAAGTAAATTCATTTTTTTCTGTTGAGCTAGTTTGACAAAAGTAATTATACAGGAAAGTAAGAACTGTGCAGTAGATGTGGGGAAATTATTTTTGGCTATTTACCCTTTAAGTCTTACTCCAAGGCACCTACCAAAAAAAAGCTGCTTAAAAATGGAACACTTAAAATTAAAAACTGTAGTGTTTGAGACAGCAATGTGTTATGCTTTACACAATTACAAACTGGCAATAATACAAAAATAATTAGGTCACTTCATTAGTGGGGTCATTTCCTAGTAATTGATTAAAATCTTTAGCACTTCTAGATTTCCTTCATTTTAGGGAATTGATATACAGTTAAATTCTATAGTAGCATGTAAACATGGAAGGGGATTTATAAAATTTAAACTTATGGATAAAAAAATTGGCCAAAATAAGCAAAACATTGATCAACAAGTCCACTTTTTGATCCGCAATATTACACAAAAACGATGTTATTATAATCTATATTAGTAAACAGTGGTTTACCAGTCCATGAAGCTGCTAAGGATCGAGCATGAAACAAAACATTTATTTCAAAGGCAAATCTTAATTTAAAAATACCTGCAGTGGAACATCAGGGAATTACTCATTTTGTAGTGGATTTCTGTTTTGTGTGGAGCTAGTTCTCAGTTTGAATGTTCACTGCTAAATAAAATAAAAATAAATAAAAATATAAAATAAAAATAAATTTTACTCGATTTCATATAAATATAAGATATCAATCATTTGTTATAGTGGATCTCGTTTATTTATTCAATTATTTTAATCAAGAAAATGAATTCGATTTATACACAGTGTAAGTAGATGAGATGGGTTGCACATAAATTCAGCTTTTCCTAAGCATTTAGCCCCCCTGTTTTTTATTTACAATTTTTTTCAAGGTGTCTGGAAGGGCCAAAAAAATATTGTGTTCAGTGCTGGTACAGCAAGCTAATTCTTAGCATTTAGCTCCGCTGATTTTTGTTTTATCATTACGTGCCTGGAAGAGTAAACCCAAAAACAAAACTTCTGCCACCTGCTGGTCAAACCTGTGTACCATGCTACGCGTTAGCCAATTTATTTTTTCATACATTATCCTTCTGGTGCACCTTAGTAGTACAAAAATGTTAGTTGTTTTTCTAAGGCTAAAAGTGATTGCAGAAATATTTGTATATAAAACCAGTTTTTGGTTAAACATTCAGAAAAAAAGATGTGGAGCTTAGACTTATCTTAGCTTAGACTAAGAATGCATATTATTTTTCTTCATCTTACCCTTCAGGGCTTCTTTAATGTTTTGTGAGACACTACAGTATTATTTTAATACAGCCTTCATATTCTCGTTGCAGCGGTAGTAAGTTAACAATGCTTAACCAGGTGGACACAGATAACCTGAGAGATGGATGTAGTTCACTGTCCTGTAGAAATCTGGTATTGGAATAAAAAAAATGATGGCTTATGTGAGCGATTACGTATAGGTCTGTGCCTTTTTAAATCAGCAGTAATATGATATTGGTGTCTTAAAACATTAACAATATATTTTAATACATTAAAGTAAAACAAATAGTTTGAAAGTAGCAGCATGTTATTTAATTGCAAGGGCATAATTGTTCCATATAGAAAAAAGCAGCCCTGTTCACTATGGACTTAACTATGGAATGCTTTAATGAACTGATCAGAAATGATTGGTGGGCTGTTTTACTATCCTGTATTTTTAGAAACATGCTCTTCCTGTTGACTCTCAAAACTCTGAAATATAAAGTAATGAAGAATTAAATTCACTGCCAGCGCCCCAGGTCATCATCCTCGGTGCATTTGTTCTGCATTAGGGTTTTACCTTCTCTGTCTCTTTCCCTGCTCATCTTGAATCTCTATTATCTACTACACTCCACCCAGTACTCTAGAGACTTCATGTCCCTGCAGTCCCTGCTCTTCCTCTCCTGACTTATTCTTTCCTTGTCTATCTCATCTGTTCATCTTGAAATACCCTCTTTTTTATCTTCAGAAGTGTTTTAATTCTTCTTATCCGGTTCGGCTATGGCAGGTATTCTAATTGCTTGAGGACACTGAGCACAATCTAGTGAAAAAGTTCCTAAAATGTGTATTTAAAAAATAAACAAATAACACCTAAGAATCAATTTTGGTAACAGGAATGACTGTTGAGATTGACCTTCTCAGTCATAGTTACAATAAGATCAAATATACAGAACAATAAACAAGGGAACTTAATGTGGATCTTCCCATGATCTTCAGAAGAACCAACTGATGTAACTTCCTGTTGTAGAATGTTTCAGATGTTTCAGATGGAGTAATGTTACGGTAACAGGACTGAGGGAAACCCAGGGATGCATCTAAAATGTGTATTTTAACTTAAATATTATGGATTTATTATAAACCAAAATATTTTTAAAGCACAAATGGGATTTGGAATCACACAACAATGCATCTCTGAAGGATTTTAATAATTATATTTCATGGTAAAGTTTATAGTTAGAGAGTGGGGACAGGTAACAAATGCTATTGTTTCTGTGCTCTACACAGATTTTTATTACACATCTTACTTTTGCAATTAGGTCAATGTACAAGACAATATGATTAATAATCAAATGTATTTTAAAGTAATAATTTCCTGGGGAAAGAAATGGCACCCATTTGGTGGAATGGCCCTTAAACTGATTTAACTTCTTTTAACTACAACCTATTGCAGTCCTTTTTTTAATACTCATCCTGGGTGTGAAAACATCATACAGTTCATCAGCAACCTTCCTGGGAAAACTTCTCACACAGTCTGAACACAAACAAAAGAAAAGAGACATAAGAAAAGCTGAAAAGGCTTTCTAGTTTTTTTTTTTTTTTTTTTTTTTACTTTTTCTTTTCAGCAATGAATGCTGAGATCAGTGAGCAGAGAGTTGTATAATGTACCCTTGAACGGAAGGACAGGCGGCTCTGGTCGAGCTCGTTTGGCTGGATTTGAACTGTCCTGTTCAACAGTGTTGTGGCGGCGCTAGAGGCCACGTCGCTCCATGGACAGACCATTGGGATGATTAGCAACAGCCAAGCTGTTGGTGTTAATGAAAGTCTCTGCAACACAGGTTAACACCAATCACTATAATATTAAAAATAACATTTGCAATTTAGTTGATATGATGTTTGATGATATAGGCTGAAACAAAGGGGCAGCGTAACCAAACACTGCAAGTAAAATTAATTTCTTTACCATAATACACCTTTCACACTAGCTAACTAGCCAGGCTAGTTAGCTAGTGCCACTAGTCAGTTGATCAGGTGTTCACTATGGTCTCTAAGGCCTTAAAGCAGGACAGGTCATGTGACTGGCCTGCTGTCCATGGTGCTGAGGAGAGTTGAGCTCCTCAGTCCAGCAGCATCTGAGTGCAGTCGAGGAGAGCTAAGAAACGTCTGATCCTCGTCAGGGGCGTAGCAGCAAATTCTGGGCCCTGTACACTCGCAATGTCAGTGGGCCCCTATCAAGTACATGAAGAACGTGAGCAAAAAAGCGGTATTTATCTAAAATAAAAAGCATTAATAAAGTTTTAAGCTACAATCTCTGGCAAAAATATATGGCAAAAATCATGATCACAATTATTTTTGATTAATATTGAGATCACAGTTATTTAACATGATTATTAATTGGCTTTGGTAACATCATGAATTTATTGAGCGTTGATAATAGCTTTTTAAGCACTGCACTGCAATGCTAAGGCTTTTTACCAGACAAAAATAATCAATTGCTTTATTGCTTAATATATTACTAGTGTGTACTCGCACCTACAGAGATATTGGTAGGCTACTTACATGTTGATATATGCAGCAGAAATATTGCTAGGTGGATCATTTATTAAGTCTCAGCACTGTTTCTCTTTCAGCTCTGCTGTGTTAGTAGACAATAGGCTATAGCACACGCACTGAACCAAAATAATAACTTACTTGAGAGGACTGTAACTAAAGTTAATTCTCTCAGTAGATGTTATCAATAATTTTTGATAGATTAATTAATAAATAGTTAATTAGAGGGCCCAATTCAATAATAAAAATACCACTTAAAAATAAATGAATAAATCAGGATTTTTATGGGCCCCTCTCCCTACTTGGGCCCTGGGTAGTCAGGTCCACTTTTCCCCCCACTACCACGCCCATGATCCTCGTTCTCCTTCTCCCAGTGGAGCTCCTTAGCCCCCTAAAAACTCTTTAGAGACTCTTACACTTCCTTACACTCATTTTTTCACCCTCTAACAACTAAACTTGATTATGAACTAATCAGAAATTAAATTCCACGTTAAACTACTGATTACAGTTTCAGCATCACTCCACATTTATTAATTCATTAAATCTGCAGTTTAATACTAAATCTACCTCATACTGTTTGTGACCTTTATATTTGGGCCTTATGAATATTAAATATTTCTGTTTTTATAGAAACACTGTCTTCAATAAAATACACCTAAAAACATTTTAAATGTTCTATCATTTTGCTTCTATGTGTAACCTAGAAATGACTCTATATTGAAAATAACAGTAAATGTATTTCGTATTTATAATAAGACACATTTTTAGACTGTGTGAAGATCCAGAGCTTAACCCCAGATGAAATATTGACCTGTAAATACATTTGAATTAAATCACAATCATAATGAATCAGGTTTTCCTGGCAGAGGTTTTGCTATATTACTATCTTTATACTGAAACATTTTCTGAACATTACAATATGTTGCACTGCATAAGTGTAGTTTCATGTGGTCAACTACTGCTTGTGCAGTTCTCCCACAGGGTGGCGCCAAAACAGCACAAATCACATAAACATAAATCAGAATCAGCATAAACAGCTTTGTGCAGTAGTTTGAATGGTTCAAAGCTCATGTACAGTTAAATAAAATTTCAAAGCCTGTTTTTATATTAAAACAACAACCTCTCCTCTGACCTGGAAAAAAAACAGCATTCTGCTGTTTGAGAATCTGACAGATGCTTATTCTCACTCATTCTCTTTAACATCCTGCAGTTTTGAAAATAAAAAGAGAGAGCAGCAATTATTTATTTCACTTTGCTATTTTTTAACTAAAGTTTGCTTTTATATTTGCTTTTATATATATCAACATTGTCACCCTGAAAGCAGGGTTCTTTAGTTTTCGTCCTGGTGACCCCTACCCTGCAATATGGCTTTCCCTTCTCCCAGCACAACTGATTCAACTAATCAGTTCATTAACAAGTCCTATTAGAACTGTAGTGGTGTGATAAAACAGGGAATGCTCTAAAATGTTTTGGGTATGGGGGCACCAGGACCAGGACTGAAGAATACTGCCTTAAAGCCTTAAAGAGCAAAAAATATCTACTAAAAACCTTTTGTCAAAAAAATGGGTAAATAAACCTCTACAGTTGAACTGAAATCATTTGAGCCACAAATAAAAAAGGCTGTTGCAAAATATAGATGTAATGGCAAATATGCCCAAATAGTTTGTACCAGGCTGCATCAACATGTTCAGAGGGCACTCAGAGCAGTCTAGCACACGGAAACGCGCACACACACACACACACACACACACACACACAGTACATTTCCCCTCTTCTGTTTCCCATGTTTTAGCCGACGCCCCCTCAAATACCCAAACACACATTTGAACACACACAGGAACTCAGAAATCACACACTCCCTTCCTAACACTGTACCCACCACCTATTTCACTCTCTCTCTTTCTCTCTCTCTCTCTTTCTTACACACACACACACACACTCACTCTCACTCTTACACACTCAAACACAGTAATTACATACCTTCTAATCAAGTTCATAGTGTATTTGTCACAAACATAATTATACATGGCACAAATAATAATGAAATGCTTGTCTGTCTTCTCACATGAAAGAATGAGGATAAAAACTAAAGAAAGGGTCAATGAAATACACTATATTTCCAAATGTTAACACCATGTCTAAAGTCAGGTGCCCCCCACTATTAAAGCCCCCCACTATTAAATAAAAGTTTTATCCAGGATGAAGTTCTAATAACATTTACATTCAGAATGAAGCTTTAATAACATTAATATCCCAAATAAAGTATGAAATTTTAATTACTTCAACAGCCAGTACAATTTCTAACATTATTATCTAAAATGAAGTTTTAATAACATTAATATCCAATATTAAGCTGTAATAACATTAATATCCATAATGGAGCACTAATAACAAAAATATCCAGAATGAAATTCTAATAACATTAATATCCATAAAGGAGCTCTAATAACATTAATATTCAGAAGAACTAATAACATTAATATCCAGAATGAAGCTCTAATAACATTAATATCCAGAATGAAGCTCTAATAACCTTATTATCCAGAATGAAGCACTAATAACATTAATATCCAGAATGAAGCTCTAATAACATTAATATCCAGAATGAAGCTCTAATAACCTTATTATCCAGAATGAAGCACTAATAACATTAATATCCAGAATGAAGCTCTAATAACATTAATATCCAGAATGAAGCTATAATAACCTTATTATCCAGAATGAAGCACTAATAACATTAATATCCAGAAGCTTTAATACCATTAATGTCCAGAATGAAGTGCTAATATTATTATTATCCAGAAGCTTTAATACCATTACTATCTAGAATGAAGCACTAATAACATTAATATCCAGAATGAAGCACTAATAACATTAATATCCAGAAGCTTTAATACCATTAATATCCAGAATGAAGCTCTAATAACATTATTATCCAGAAGCTCTAATAACATTAATATCCAGAATAAAGCTCTAAAAACAAAATCCAGAGCAGCGTTGTTTTAATTGGGTGTTTTGTTCCACACTGTACAAAGAGCTTTATAAGTGCTTCTCCAAACATTCTCAATTATCTTTCCTATCACCACTTACCACTGATCTGAGGAATTTAGGACACATGATCTCTCTCTCTCTCTCTCTCTCTCTCTCTCTCTCTCTCTCTCTCTCTCTCACACACACACACACACACACACACATAGACAGACAAACTGTTTAGGTAAACTAAGGAAGGTGATACAAAATAAACAGTGTTTGTTTTCTCAGATAAACAAGAGCTACAGGATCTGCGTCACATCTTCACTTTAGTGTTTGTAAGTGTGTGTGTGTGTTTTCATGTGGTATAAAACAATGGGATTATAGAGAAAATATTACAGCTATGTGCCAGTTGTGCAGTACAACATATACACACACACATACACACACTGGATTTTACACTCACTCTACTACACATACCAACAGTATATCACACACAGACACACACATACTACTGTGTATCCGTACCCATCTGTATTACACCATACCTACAGTGTACTACACATATATACTATATCCACACAACATATCTATACTACACATACCTATATTATACATACATAAATACTATATCCATATATATATATACTGTATAGTACAGTCCCCTCCAAAAGTATTGGAACAGTGAGGCCAATCCCTTTATTTCTGCTGTAGACTAAAAACATTTGGGTTTGACATTAAAGGATGAATATAAAATAAAAGATGAACATTTCAGTTTTTATATCCGAGTATTTATAACTGGATCTGATACACAGTTCAAAAGATAGTAGCCTACCTTCTGGCTGAACCCACCCATTTTTCTTGTGAGGAAAAATATTGAAACTTAAAGTAAATTAAAGTGAATAAGATTTATTATTTAGTTGCAAATCCTTTGCTTGCAGTAACTGCATCATGTCTGTGACACAGTGATATCACTAACCTTCTGCATTCTTTTTCTGTGATGCTTTTTCTGGCAGTGTATTTTGGGTCATTATCTTGCTACATGATGAAGAATCTTCCAATCAGTTCATTAAACATCAATTAGGAGCCCATTCCAGAATAATCACAGATAACAGATCATTTTTGTTCACAAACTTTAGTCTTTCCATCACACTTCTAAAGGTTACTCTTTGTCTCATCAGTCCGTAATAGTGGTTTTCATCTTCTGGCCTCTGTTCCTTTTGTTCATGAAGTCTTCTGTAAACAGTAGATTATGATAATTTCACTCTTGCCCTCTTAAGGTGGTTGCTGTTGTCACTAACAGTTGTTTTAGGGGTTTTCTTTACAGCACTCGTTATTTGTGCGGTCTTCTTATAAGATCAGTTTAATGGCTTGATTAATGCGCAGCTTTATTAAACCTGTTGACATCGCAGAGCATCCACTGTTCTGGTAGTGATAATGTGCGTTTGAAAGGATTTGTAACATGTTTATAACAATACAGCACAAAAAAAATTATCAGAATAAAAGCATTAAACTCCAAGTATTAAACTGCAGTGAAGTAAAAGTAGGAGAAAAAATAATACTCCAGTAGCGATTAAAACATATACAGCTTTTTAGTACTTAAATACAGTACTAAATTAATTCTATTTCGGTACTATACATCTCTGCCTAATTGTAACGTCTACCTACACCAGTAAGAACTCATTTAAAAAAACATATAATTACTGCAAATTTTAATCAGAAAAAATAACATTAAGCCAAATTGAGGTAAATTTGTTGGCCTGGCCCTCAAAAATTTTTTATTATTGGGTCTGCTGAGAAAATGTATTACCCACCCCTGATTTAGAGAGAGAGAGAGAAAGAGAGAGAGAGAGAGAGAGAGAGACCCCAGCGCGCACGCGCTCCCCTCCCTCGTGCTGCTGAGTTGGTGGATGGAAATTTTGTGTTTGCTCAGTAAAAGTTCAGACATGCAGGAGAAACAGCTCGCCTGCGCGTGCAGCACCGTAACTTACAGCGCGAGCACCACAGTTACAGCGCGCGCACGGCACTTACAGCGCGCGCACCAGAGTCGCAGCAGTGCGGGAGTTATGTAGGAAAGGACCAGGAAGGTAAGAGCTCTCCACCCTGTAAGACAGCTCAGTCTCCACAGGAAACACAGCAGAACAAGCGCTGAATGTATCGTCTGAGGTAAACACACTGCTGTAGGAACCTTTCAGAACTGTTTTATAAAATATTTATTTTCAGGGGATTTGTTTTTATTCTGGTGGAACATGCTAAAAAGTCACTGCTGCCAGTTACTGACTCAAACAGTGTGAGTTTTTAGATACTTAGCATACTTTTTTTTAAAGTTAAGTTTTAAGGTCAGAGAAACATAAACAGATGATTATTTAATTTTCTAGCAGAAGTTGTTTCTAAAATACTAAAGCTTTAATCAGTAAAGATACAGTGCAGTTTTTATCATACCTACATTTTTGATATTTAACACGCTTTAATATCGGACAAAGATAACCTGAGAAAATACAAAAAGTAGTTTTAATGAAGATTTTATTTATTATTTTTTATTAAGAGAAACAAGCTACCCAAACAAATCTAACCCTTTGTGTAGTAATTGCCCACCCATTAATTAACTGTGGATTAACGACATTTTTTGAAAGCTTTGTTCAAACCAGGCCTGAAGAACCACTGCTGACCTAAAAGAACAGTCCATCTCACATTTGTCACTTCTGTTCTCTACCATAAGATCCAGAAGGCCACCAATTTGTGACCCTAAGTTGAGGTATCCTTGGGTTCTGCAACAGGACAATTACTCAAAGCCCACCAGCAAGTCCACCTCTGAATGGCTCAAGAAAAACCTAGATGAAAGTTTTGAAGTGGTCTTGTCATAGTCTAATTGAGATGCTGTGGCATGATCTTAAACAGGCCATTCATGCTTAAAAATCCTCCAATGTGGCTGGATAAAAACAATTCTTAGAATTCTTCAAAAGACTCATATTGAGGACCCTCCCCACCTTGACTACAGTCTAGGCATTGGAATGTAACTACAGTGTCTGATCTAGGTTAAGCAGCCTCAGCTATCAGGACTATGTCAGCTCTGTTCTGATTGGATGTATGTCTGATGGGAGTCATGGTGAAACAAGGATTTTTGAGACTCTGACCTGATTGATTTGGAAAGTACTGATTCCCTATTCAAAGCAGCTGACATTGAGTGATTAGATTATTTAAGCCTTAAAACAGAGAAGCTTTATGTCTACACCCAGTCCCTTTATCTCAGGTAAATGTCTCTCAGCAGGACAGTGTCTGCTTCATGACAATGAATAAAACCCTGTGCACACAATATTTTATTTAGTTTTATTTTATTATAATAACATTTAATACATTTAACTACTTTGAACAAATATATAAATGTATGAATAGTCTGTTTAAGGTACACATAGATATTTTCTCAACTTACCTCAGCTGCTTTGAGTTAGTTGAATATTTGTGACTATATACTCAAGTGGGGATCCGTTGCAATGAGTTCAGTCTTTTTTTTTATAATTAATTTTTTTATTTTTCAGCGCATTCAGAGGAAAGTACAGCGATTTAGTTCCGAAATATCAGGTCACAAATGCCTTGTACTGATTGACATCACCTTAGGAGTGATGAGGGAAAGAGCACCATCTATCCACCCAGAGAGAGAAAGGCTAATTGTGCTTTCTCGGGGCTCCAGCAGCTCCAGCTACATTCTGATCATAGTGGCACCATTTTAGACTGATAGACCACTCAGAGCCCTGAGTTCAGCCTTTGCCAAGTAATCATCAGTTAAATTAATTTATTTAATTTAGGCAAAATAACTAATTCTGAAGAGTAAATATAACACAATTTTTATGAGGAATATTAAAGGAAGCAATGAATGAAGAAAACAAATTATTTGTGTAAATTTAACCTATCCAGGCTTAAAATGTATGGTCATGTAAAAAAGGCTAATATACGTTAATGTCCTAAAACTAATTGGAGAAAAAAATCCAAAAAACAGCTTGTGTAGCTCAATACATAACCATGCCATCACGGGGGACTAAACCTGAGACCCCCTGATAACAGAGGCTCTTAGACAGATCAGTCAGGAACACTAAAAAGGACAAATTTCGAAAGAACAGATTTGACAACATAGACTCAAAAAAATCCAGTGTGACTTTCCTGATTTGGAAATGAAGATAATGGCAGAAAGTGTACAATTGCCTGGCTGCCTGGGAAGTCAGCCTGGCTGGATGGGAATGGGATCTTTTGAAAAAGGTCTAGATTGGTTTGGCTCTGTCATAAGGGTATTGGATAAGCTTCCAGTGCTTATTAGTAGCTACATTTGCCCTGAGTCTTTGCTTATACACTACATTCTGTGTATGGGTTGATAACGCTACAGTAATTTTCTTAATCTTGTTTGACTTTTTAACTGTTTTCAGGCAGATTCAAACAATCAGCAGATAATGAGGAAGTTCTACAGAACATTATCGTTGTAATCATCACCATCATCATAAGCACAAACACAAAGTTGTCATGACAGAACCTAATCCAGTGGTTCCTGCTGTCGTTCCACCACCACCGCCACCTCCACTGCCACCGCCACCGCCACCCCCAGTCTTGGTAAATTCTACTTCCCGTTCTGCACCAGGATCTGGACGATTACGGAGTGTGTTCTGGGAGCGCATCCCTCAGGAGCGAGTGAAGGGTCGACGCAGTGTCTGGACAAAGTCAGACGAGTATTTAATTGACTTTACATCACTGGATGAGCTTTTTGGCCAGCAGCAGGGTAATAAGGGAAAAGAGATCCGGGTCAAAAGTCTCCATGGCCAAGAAAAACACACAAACACACTTCGAAAGAACACACTGGACAAGGTAAAGATGGACTGTCTGCACTTATTATATAATTGCGGGTATTTTCTTGCTGTAACACAGCCGATTCAGGTCATTAAGTGATGATGGGGCTAATGGAGATAGGTTAGAGCATGGAACTCGTACAGTGCTTGTCCAGTAAATCCATTCAGTTTGTCTTTTTTTCTCTGTCTCACAGATTTCTATTCTGGAGGGGAACCGGAAGTTGAAAGTTGGGATTTTTCTGCATCATTTTAAAAGGTATGTTGATAAGGCAAATAGTTATTATTGTACAATTATTTTTATTGGTTACTCAGTATTAACTCACAATATAAGTTAAACAGACTAACACTCTTACCCGTAATCCTGCCCAGCCACTATTATACATAAATGGATTCTAATTCAAATTCTTTGGCTAAAAAGAAACAATCAAAGTAAAAAAAAACTAAATGATTGCCAGGATTTATAGAACCTCCTAGCTGACTCTGTGGTAGTGTGCTTAATATGTTTAAGTTTTAAGATGTGCTATGACCCCTTTAACACAGTCTTTGAGAGGTTAAGGCTTGGCCCTCCTCCACCTAAGAATGATTATATCTCTAACTAGTAGGTTGGAAAAACTGCCATATGTGATTGTTCTGAAGTTACGTGTATGTATTTTGGGACTATTCTGAAAGGGCTATTGGTGAGGTTCAAATTTTGTGTTCCAGATATGTGAGAAGGTAGAATGTGATTCCTAGCCAAAAGTCTAGCAGTTTCTGACATGTCAAGACCAACTGTGCCTGGATCCTGTTCACTTCTAAGACATATTGGATCAATATTAATAAAACTTCTTGGAGTAAGAATGCTGATCCAGGATCAGTTAAAGTTTACTGAATTCTATTAGACAGCTGATAAGAGGTGATCTTAGATCCCACTTCCAGACTTTTTCTGTAACTTCTTCTGAAGACCAGATCCTCAGTGAACTGCTCACCACTGGAGATAAGGCAAATGGTTAGGCTGGGTAATAAAGTTTGGTAAAAGGTTTAGTTAGATGTGGATTGGCTGGGTAAAATATATAATTATGTATTAAGTGTTGTGTTGGTGAAAAGTTTAAATGGTTAGGTGAGTTTGTTGGATAAATAGTTTAGGGAATGGGTTGGATGAGAGGCAACATGTTCATCTGTGTACAGAAGTTGGTAAAGGGTCTGATTGCCAAAGAGGGTTTATTTGGGTGACTGGTTTGCTTGGGTGAGAAATTAGTTGGGTAAAAGTTTTAATAGGGTAAATTATTTGGTTGACTAAAGTGTAAAATTAAGGGACTGATTTGTTTGAGTAAGATTGTTTAGTTTAGTGTAAAGTGCGTAAATGGGTAAATGGTTTGGGTGGATCAGGGCTTGGCTGAATTAAATGTTATTTATAATTATTTTAAATTATGTATATGTAATTTTCCACAGATTTGTGTCATTTATGGAGTCTTGCCCATTTATTGGTGTAAAGAAATGAGAATTGAACCCCAGTCTCCCACATGATGTGGTAGCTCACTGGCATGCAGTGGTGTTATCCACTGCGCCACACCAACCACACCACAAATGTCTGGCTGTAAACTTTTAGAGTACATGCACAGATGATTTTAGACTAAATTAATTCAGAATATTGTCAGAAGGCTCTGTCTGTATCTGTATCCATACATAACATTGAGCATAAATGGTTTAGGACACTAGTTTGGTTAGGTAGGATTTGGTTAAATACATATAGTGTTTAGTAAAGGGTTTGACCGATTTAGTAAATGGGAGTAAAAGGTTTAACAGAGTAAGGGTTTTTTTTGGGTTTTGGGTTTGGGTGTATGCTAAGGAACGACAGCTTGGTAATTCCATTATATTTACAATTTCTCCATATATTTTTCCTTATTCCCACAGTACTCTGGGAGAGATCATTAATGATATAAGAGAGGGGCGTGGCCAGAATTATGGCAGCGAGAAACTCAACGAACTCTTCAAACTACTACCTGACCCTGATGAGGTATTTGTATTTGTTTTATAAATGTGTGTGTGTGTGTGTGTGTGTGTGTGTGTCTGTGTAATACTAACTCTGTTTTGTGCCTGTAGGAACAGCTCCTGAGGGCATTCAGAGGTGAGCGCAGTCAGCTGGAAGAGGCTGATCTCTTCTTACTCCACCTTGTGGAAATCCCAAGGTACTGCAACAGATTTCCCCTTTTATTCCACTCACTTACACACCTAATGCTGTGAGAGTTTATCTCTGTCATTTATTGTGTCATGCAGCATTTTTCTCAAGTATTCACTCCTTTTTTGTTCGTTTCTCTTTACTCTCTGAAGTTTCAGACTGCGTTTAGAAGCTATGATTCTGCAGGAGGACTTTGAGTGTGCTGTGTCCACTGTGTCTACATCAGCTCAATGCTTAGTGTGTGCAGCTACAGGTAAGTGCCAATATATATGTACAAAATATAGATAAAAGTATTGGGATGTCTTTAAATTGATAGGTTTTAGGAAATGGTTTCACTTCCTCAGCTCTATCAGCAAATTTGCACATATGGAGTGTCTCTGTTTCTTTATACAGTCTGCCACTTAATTAGGGGTGGGTATCACCACTGATTTCCCAGTATGATTAGATTCCGATTCTCAAGGTCCTGATTTGAGTCAATATCGATTAATTTAGGGAACTTTCAGTTACAAAGAAAATGTTATTTTAATATGAAATGTTGTAATTATACAAGGAAGACTCAAACTTCCATTATTAAATATTGGTGTTTATATTATGTTATAAGTTACATTCTTTTTTTTATATCATTTAATGTAGATTAGTTAATTGCCACACCGTGCTTCACATCTTTATACAGGTATGGAATGGCCACTTTACTCAAATGTTTGCGTGTGGGTAAAACATTACGTGGTTCCAGAACATTAATGAGGCCACTTCGGGGCAAATTTTGCCCTAATAAATCGCCTTTTACACCACTATCCAGTAGCTCCTTGGTAGAATCTGGATAGCTCTGACATTTAAAACAAGTCATTAATAACTTTAAAAGTACACAAGAAGCTTACACAACACTGTACAGATGTATATATCGACATTTTAGTTACATAAAACAAAAGCATAACATGCTTTATAAATGTCTTATTTATTTGCAAATAAAAGTGGGAAATTTACCCAGACCCACTTATACAGATGTGATAATATAATAAGTGATAATAAAGTGATAATAAAAATACAACAAGCAAAATTAATAATGTAAAGAGAGAAAACTTTATTGAACTCAAAGGAAAAATTCTTCATAAAAGGAGTTAACGCTGCCTCCTGCTGGTCTAACCAGAGGTTATCTCCCCCGTTTTAAGAGCCTTTTCCCCACCCTGGAAATTACAAAAAATATATATTAATAACAGTGCTTCATAGAGAACACAATAATTATTCCACTATTTTACAGGTTAATCTACAGTTATTTGTCTAACAGTTAAACCAGTTTAGCTTAGCATGCTAGCGGGGGGCAGTTTAGCGTCCCAGCTAATGTGTTTAGCTTTGCCAGTGAATCGGCTAACCGCTAAGCTAACAGTAGCTTCACCCAGTCAGGTCTTACTTTAAATTAAGTAATAAAACAACACTGGAAAACAACTTAAAACAGTGTTAAATGCACTAGTTTGATAAACACATGCAACAGTGAGTGGAAATACAGAAAAAACGTACTTATATTTGTACAGAAACTCCCCCACAGTGTTGACTGACTGACCCAGTCAGAGAGCGGTGTCAAAAATAGGAGAGTCTTACAGATAAAACGTGAGATGTTAAAACTGTACGCATATACAGTTTAAACAGGCTAATTCTGAGGATCAATCTTATATTAATTGGTTTATATAAATTGATATAGGATCGGTCAAATAAAGATCGATTCAAATCGATTTTTAAACACACTGCTACATGCACTGGCTGAAAGAAATACCTGAATAAAGTGATTAGATAATGTGTCCCAAAACGTTTGTCATTAGAATATTCATTTTAAGGCACCCCCATTGCTGACACAAGCAAACAGCTTGTATATTATCTGCAAAATTGTGCAATAGGCCACTATGGGGCAGCTGTGAGCACACAAGTCTAAAGTCATTGTGCCCAAAGCTGGTATATTGAATAGACTCAGTTGAATGCAATAAAGCTGAAAATCTCTCTTTCAGAGCTGATGGGTTGTGTTGAGCTCCACTTCATCCTGCGTTTGGTGCTGAAAGCTGGAAACTACATGAATGCTGTAAGTGACTGCACTCTTCCATTTACACACACATCAAAACACACTCTTACTCACTTATTTAGTCACTCGCTCACTTCTAAATCTCTGTGTTGTGTTTGTGTATATGTCTGTAGGGTGGGTTTGCTGGAAACGCAGCAGGCTTCCGGATCGCCTCCCTGTTGAAGTTATCAGATACTAAAGCGAACCGTCCTGGCATGAATCTTCTGCACTTTGTAGCCATGGTATGCTCAATCAATACCCCTAATCAATACCCCATCACTCATCAATATGTGCTGCTGAGGAGCTTTTACATTAAGAGAAGTGCATATGACTAAAAATAGCTAGACAAAACTTGGTTTATAAATACCCCACCAAGCTGTACTGCACTGTTGTATTTAAAATAGACAGCTGTACAGTCACACTCTGCTCTTATAATCTTGATAGATTTGTGGGATCAGAAAAGCTTAACCATGACCATATTTATTATGATCAGGTTTTTAGTTTTGGCTCATGTAAATTGTGATGTGAACATTGTGAATATCCTCCAGTCGGGGTCAATTTGTTTTTCTGTCTACAGTCTGCAGCATGAATTAAATAATATTTTACAGAAAATACAATAGTGAAAACAGTTCACACAATTCAAACTGCTACATGATTTGATTCAGTTTCAACAAGTAACACAGTGCTGTGTTCAATCTAAAACACCTTTTAAATTCTTATTTCTTACGATATACAGTTATGGCACCCATGAATCTTTTTTCAGAAAATGAATGATTGAGTATTAGAACAACACAAAAAAAGCAGAGAAAAATGTGGGTAAATAACTTTGTTACATGCATGTTATGCTTGTTTAAACTCACCTTTGGCAAGTAACATGTATGGGCAATTTAAATAAATACACTGGTGCGTTTCAGGTAAGATATAATGCCTGTGTTTGTTCGTCTCTGTGTGTGTACAGGAAGCAGTAAAGAAAGATCCATTAATCTTCTCCTACCACCTCAAACTCAGCCACGTGGGACCAGCTTCCAGGTGTGTGTGCTTGTGTGTGTTTGTGTGTAACGTGTTTGTTTGCATGTGTAAGTGAACTTATTTGTGTGTGTGTGTGTTAAAAGGTTATCAGTGGAGGTGGTTCTGGAAGAGTTTAGTGAGCTGCAGTGCAGAGTTGCCGCCCTAAAGGAAAGAGTGAGAACTACATCTGATCTGCTCATACAGATCACACCTTTCCTTCAGGTTTGTTATCATTAGTAATATTAGAAATTAATCTGTGTGCTCGTTAGGAATCGTTAGGGATATTAGAAATAATTATTGTGATGATATAGTTATGAATACTAAAATAGATGCTGTTGTATCATTAAGAATATTCGAAATTAAGCTGTGCTATGATTAAGATTTGATTGATTTTAGGAGTTATTAGAAATGTTAAAAATAAAATAAATTGTTTAATGATAAAGCTTATTCAAAGTATCCTATATAACAGAAATACATGTGTGTGTGTGTGTTTGTGTGTGTAGGCTGCAGAACTGAAGTTATCTGAGGTGCAGTTGGATGTGGACTCCATGGTGAAAGCCCAACAGTCCCTGTTGGAGTTCTTCTGTGAGGATGATGACGGGTCCTTTAAGCTGGAGGAAGCATGCAGTACACTTCACATCTTCAACCAGCGCTTTCACAGAGCTGCACAGGTTACACCCACAAACACATGCACACACAGACACATACACACACACAGCATAGCATAGCTATCTGTATCTTTCCAGTCTGTGGAAAGTTTATAGCTAAAGGGGACTTTATTTAAAAAAAAATATTTAAAGTGAAAATCAGATTCACTTAGTGTCACATTTAGTCTATTAGCCAAGGCATGTTTGATTGTTTTTTATTTTTTACTGGAGCTATAATGCTATAAAGTTATAAATTAGCACTGGGGCAATCAGAGTAATGTAGCTAACATGTAATAGGAACTTATACACCACCAGGTAGTGCTAAAGTGTAAGGGCTGGTGCCCGATCGAGGCATCCTCCGGGGCATCGGAGGGCGCGCCAGGCCAGCGCTGAGGGTTTATTGGCTAATTACCAACACCTGCTTTGAACACCTTATAAGCAGCGCCAATCAGCCACTCGGCGCTGGATCTTTGAAGCTCGTGAGAGCGAATCTATGCCGGTTTTCCGAGCGAGCCCCGGCTCTTTATATCTATCTCTTTCTCCCTTCGAGTTTGGTGGAGCTGTGTAGAGCAGTGAGCTCCACAGCCGCCATCTGCCTGTCTCTAGTTTGGTGGAGCAGAGAGGTGTGCTCTGTTCTGCCGCCCCTCTCGAGTCTCTGTGTCTGTGTGTGTGTGTGTGTGTGTGTGTGTGTGTGTCTCACTGCGAGGCACGCGGTTGTTTACCTTCCCTCTCCCTCGCTGTTCCTCCCCTCTCTGGTGGAGCAGCGTTTAAATCCACAAGCACCTCAGTTCAGTTTTATTTTCTTTGGAAGCTCTTTTGTTCAGTTACTCCTTCACCTCGTTTTATAAGAGGTAGCCGCACTTCCTCGGCGATCCTAGGTAACGTTTTCTCCCCCTCTCTTTCACTCACGCTCGGCGCGAGGTTTGTTTTCCACCCGTTTTCACTCTCCGCCCGTTTTCGTTGCTCCGCCCCTTTCGGCGGAGGCTCTTTAAAGGGCGATTAAAGCGGCCGCATCCCAATCCGCTCGCTGGTGCAGCGGTTAGAGCACTGGGCTGCGACCGCGACAGCCTGGGTTCGATCCCCGCGTGGAGCGGGGTTTAATAAGGACTTATATTTATATAATATTATATATCCTATTAATATATATATATATATATATATATATATATATATATTAACGATTATATATTATTATTATTATTATTATTATTATCATCATTATTATTATTATTTCCCCTTTTTTTCTTGGGTTTACCTGCTTTGACATCTACTGCTCTGCACTTGGATTCTACAACCTTCTGGGCTGGAGAGCTACCTCTCCCCACCCATTACAGAAAGATCCAGCCCACCATGGATCCAGCAGAGCAGTTAGATCTCAAACAGGCAAAAGTGACCCTGGAGAACCAGGGAGGTACTTTAGAGAGGCATGAGCAGGCCCTTCAGCAGATTCGTTCTCTGCTGGAGGGTCTGACAAATATGATAACACCAGGCTCTCCACAACCCATACAGCCAGCTCCCCATATGCCTGGACACCCCCAGGTAGAGGAGCTTGTAGCTGCTGCACCACCCGTGGAAGCTAGAGTCGAGCCCCCACTACCTACCCCCATGCGTTATAGTGGTGAACTCGGAGGCTGCAGGGGGTTTCTCCTGCAGTGCTCACTTGCTTTCGAGCTGCAGCCATCCCGTTTTCGGTCGGAGCGTGCAAAGGTTGCATACATTGTCTCCCTCCTCTCCGGAAGAGCACTAGCGTGGGCTACCCCTGTGTGGGAGAACCAACCGGCTACTTGCACCACAGCTGCACTGTTTGCAGCTGCTCTTTTGCGGTCATTTGACCTTCCGGCTCAAGGAGAGGAGGCAGGGACCCGCCTCCTGAACCTACGTCAGGAGGGGAGGTCTGTCCCAGACTATGCCATCGAATTTCGCACGCTTTCGGCTGAGAGCGGGTGGAACTCCAGTGCTCTGGTCAGCGCCTTCTATCATGGTCTCAGTGAGGACCTTAAAGATGAGCTCGCTCACCGCGACCCTCCGTCCTCACTTGATGACTTGATCGAGCTGACCCAGAGACTGGACCAGCGCCTTAGGCAGAGGCGCAGAGTGCGGGTTACGGGAACCGTACAAGGCCCTCACGGTCAACCCTCAGCTGTTGGACCATCGCTGGCAGCTGAGAAGCGACCTGACCACGGGGTGCGGTTGGGACACACCCGTCTGCCAAGGCAAGAGCGTGATGCCCGCATGCGGGAAGGGCGGTGCCTTTACTGTGGAGGTGTGGGGCACCAGCGCGTCGCCTGTCCAGAGTTGGCAGCAAATAATCGTCTGTTAGGAGGAGAAGCGCCCCTAACAGACCTGCCAGGGCTCCTTCGAACCTCGGGAGTATTCCTCCAGGCAACACTGGTGTGGGAGGCATCGGAGGTGCGTCTTCCCGCCTTTCTGGACTCTGGGGCAGCTGGTAATTTTCTGGACGTGGCCATTGCAAAAAGGCTTGGTTTGCCGCTGGTCCCCCTACGGGAACCACTGCCCATAGCAGCCATCGACGGGCGGTCACTGGAGCCAGGGGTAGTGTCTCACCAAACACGCCCCCTCATGCTGCGAGTCGGGGCTCATTCAGAGCAGATCATGCTATACATCATAAGTGCCCCCGACTTGCAGCTGATTTTGGGGTTCCCTTGGCTCCAGCGACACAACCCCCATGTCGACTGGCTGACCGACTCAGTCCTGAGGTGGGGGCCAGCCTGTCAAACCTCCTGCCTTCAGCCCTCCAGAGTCCCTGAGGTTGCAGACCCCGACCTCGGAGGTCCTGATGTTTCTCGGGTACCCAAAGAATATCAGGACCTCCGGGAGGTCTTTAGCAAACGACAGGCCCAGATACTGCCCCCCCACCGCCCCTGTGACATCTCTATAGACCTCCTCCCTGGGACTAGTCCCCCTAGGGGAAGACTGTTCTCCCTCTCTGGCCCAGAACGCAGAGCGATGGAGGACTACATCCAGGAGGCCCTCGCTCTGGGTTTTATTCAGCCATCAACCTCCCCGGCGGGAGCCGGGTTTTTCTTTGTGGGTAAGAAAGAGGTTGGGTTGAGGCCCTGTATAGACTACAGAGGCCTCAACAAGATCACCATAAAAAATCGTTACCCCTTGCCCCTTATGTCATCTGCCTTTGAGGCACTGCAGCGGGCTACCATCTTCACCAAGCTGGACCTGCGCAGTGCCTACAACCTGGTCAGGGTCAGGGCAGGTGACGAGTGGAAGACTGCGTTCATCACCCCGTCCGGGCACTACGAGTACTTAGTTATGCCGTTCGGGTTGATGAACGCCCCTGCCGTCTTCCAGGGGTTTATTAATGAGGTCCTTCGGGAGGCCTTGGACCGGTACATGTTCGTCTACCTGGACGATATACTTGTCTACAGCAGGTCCGTAGATGAACATGTCACCCATGTCCGACGCGTCCTCCAGCTGCTCCTTGAGAACCACCTCTATGTCAAACTTGAGAAGTCCCAGTTCCATGCGCAGACCATCTCCTTTTTGGGTTTTGTTGTGTCGCACAACACACTGCGCATGGACCCCACCAAGATCAAGGCAGTGGAGAACTGGCCTCAGCCCACCTCAGTGCGCCTGGTCCAGCGCTTCCTGGGCTTTGCAAATTTCTTCCGCCGTTTTGTGAAGAATTTTAGCTCTGTGGCTGCCCCGCTAACTGCCCTAACGAGGAAGACGTTAGGGCGGTTCAGCTGGTCCACAGAGGCCCAGGAAGCATTTGACGCCATCAAGCGTCTGTTGACCAGGGCCCCAGTTCTCCAGCTGCCTGATCCGGGACTTCCGTTTGTCGTAGAGGTGGATGCTTCTGAAGTAGGCGTAGGGGCAGTCTTGTCCCAGCGATCAGGGCCTGGAAACCGGCTGCACCCTTGCGCCTACTACTCCCACCGTCTTACACCTGCCGAGCAGAGGTACGACGTGGGAGACCGGGAGCTCCTGGCTGTGAAGCTCGCCCTGGAAGAGTGGAGGCATTGGCTAGAGGGGGCGGAACACCCCTTTCTGGTCTGGACAGACCATAAGAACTTGGCCTACATCCAGCAGGCCAAGCGTCTAAACCCACGCCAGGCCAGATGGGGGCTGTTCTTTACCCGGTTTGACTTTGTCTTGTCGTACCGTCCCGGGTCCAAGAACGTCAAGCCGGACGCCCTCTCTCGCCAGTGGGAACCCCTCTCTCTTCCAGTGGAACCATCCACCGTGGTTCCTCCGGCCAGGATCCTGGCACCCCGCCGTTGGGGCCTGTTAGACGCCATTCGACGGGCCCAGGAGACCGATCCTGATCCGGGGAATGGTCCCCCGGGCCGAGACTTTGTACCTTCATCTCTTAGGAAGAGGGTACTCAACTGGGGACACGCCTCTCCCCAGACTGCACATCCAGGAGCCACGCGCACGTTGGAATTTCTACGTCATCGTTTTTGGTGGCCACAGATGGAGAGGGACGTGCGCTCTCACGTGGTCGCCTGTGAAGTTTGCGCTCACTGTAAGGACCCCAGAACCAGACTCACGGGTCTGTTGCGCCCCCTGGCCATTCCCTCGCATCCCTGGTCTCACCTGTCCCTTGACTTTATCACGGGGTTGCCCCCATCCCGAGGCAACACCGTGATACTAGTCATTGTGGACAGGTTTTCCAAGGCGGCACGCTTTGTCGCGCTACCAAAACTGCCATCCGCACAGGGAACGGCCCGAGGTGCTGCTGGACCAGGTGGTCCGCATCCATGGACCACCTGCGGACATTGTGTCAGACCGTGGGGCGCACTTTACCAGCCGGTTCTGGGGTGCCTTCTGTCATCTGTTGGGGGCAGAGGCCAGCCTCTCCTCTGGGTTTCACCTCCAATCAAATGGCCAGACTGAGAGGGTCAACCAGGACTTGGAACGGACCCTCCGCTGTCTGGCCTCGTCCACCCCTTCCACCTGGTCCGACCAGCTGAAGTGGGCGGAGTATGCCCACAACACACTCTCCCACCCATTACATAAAGTATTTCAGTCTGTGTTATTAGAAAACCACAGAGCTTGAGGAAACACTAAATTTTTTTTCTTATTCAAATTTTCCATTCCACCATAATTGGTTATCATCATGCTACTTGGTTGGGTGTAACATTCATTATAGAAGTTATGGGAGCTGTATTAGCCTCATAGCACCAGGTGTAAAACCACACCTTTCTCTCTTTCTCTCTCTGTCTCTCAGGAGAATATGTTGCGAGAGCAGCAGTATCAGAGGCGCTTGGAGAGAGAGCACATGGAAAGACAGAGGGTGTTAAAACGCCGCTCGATCGCCTCCTGCTCCATCCTGGAGGCGGGATTAGAGTGCAATGATGGCAGTTTAGAGATGATCCTGGAAGCTTCTGTGACATCACCGAGGAGGCGGAGCCAGTGGTCAACACTTGGCCGCCAGACTCTGCAACGCCCATCTTTATTCAGGTCAGTCTGCTACTGCCCTTAATTTAAATACAGTGTGTAGTGGTTTGTTCATCAATTTTTTTTTTAAATAAGAAAGGTTTAGTTCCAATATCCGTTAATTGTTTTGTGCATCCATCAGTGTATGTCTTCAGAGCTAAAGTGCTAGGAGTGGGACAAAATATCAATATTGCAATTTTTTTTTTTTCGTTTGAAATACATTGTCGATTATTGATTCCACTGTCCAGAAAACAGTTTAAAAGTGTACAACAAACTAGATTAGTCTAAGAGCAAACAACAATCCTAAAATGTCATTAAAGGACTTAAAGGTAACTCTTTTAGCCATTAATTGATTTAGGCATTTTTTTATTGATTTATTTTTTCAATTAGATATTTACTTTTGATACAATGTATTTACATGTATTTTACTTTCTGTCTGTCTGTCTTTCTAACACTCGGTTGGTCTGTCTCTTTGTCTAAAACAGCTTGACAGAAACAACAGCAGAAAAAACAAACCTGATGAAATGTGAGGTGGAAAAATGCACTGATGTTCCTGACAGTGGCGCTGCAGTGGAGATTCGGACAGAGACCCCGCCCAACTCTAAGCTGACCGAAGCGAAGCGCCTTGCCCACTCTGCCATCCAGCCCCAGAATCAGACACTTGGTTCAGGACTCCGCCCACAGGTGGGCGAAAAACACACGCTAGTCTCCCCCCTTCAGTCCTACAGCAGCTTAGCCCCACCCTGTGCAGAGGAAGAGAGGAAAGGGAGGAAACCAGCAGTAAAAGGAAAGTCAAAGGAGATGCAACAAGAAGTACAGAATTTGGCATCATCTGAGGTGGGAGAAAAGAAGACAGGAAATCTCAAAGAGCGAACAATGAAGGACATGAAACCTGCCAATCAGAGCCAGAACAGGACACGCATTGCCACGCCCCCTCTTAGAGCATCCCACCTACCATTGCTCCAGACTGGCTTGCGACCTCTCCCATCTGGCCAATCTGTAACTGCGGTTGGGACTTCAAAGGAGGAGGGATCAGTTCGAAAAACGCAAAGAGCTAAAATTCCACAGTCACTGAAACGACTGCTGGACAGGACATCATCCAGCAAAAAAGAGCGAGAGAAGAAAGAGGGAGAAAAAGAGGTGAAAGAGAAAACAAAGACTGAGACCAACGACAAACAGCGTGAGAGGAGAGAGAGAGAGAAGGAGAAGAATAAGAGAGAGCAAGAGAAGCAGCAGGAAAAAGAGAGACAGAAGAGAGAGAAAGAAATAAAGGAGAGAGAGAAGAAAAGAGTAAAGTCAGAGAAGGAAAGAGAGAAAACAAAGGTGTGTGATGTGAAGGAGGGCAGAGTAGAGCGATCTGCAGGGCCAGGGTCATCGCTAGCTCTCACTGTGCCTAGTCCTCTGTCCAGGCTATGTCCGTCTGCGACCCCGTTAGCATTAGCACTGCACTCTGTGTTAAAACGAGACAGAAATGGACACACAGTGGCCAGCAGCTCACGCATACCATCAACAACCAGCAGAGGAACACAAAGCCAGACACGTTGAAACACACACACAGACAGCTGTATTGGTTTTATTGCTATTCTGGTGATCCAGTGTTAGCATAGGCAGTGATGCTGTGTAGATTTGGCACATAAAGGCCTCTGGAGGTAGTTTATGTGGAGCCTGGCCTCTTACTGTTTCTCCTCTTCTGCCAAAAAATATAATCTCACCAAAAACACTAGAGGGAGCTCCAGAGTTCCTCCTTATATAAAAGGAGTTCAACGGTCACTTTTTTTGCCTTTGAGTCTTTGGCAATGCAGCAAAAAAGGAAAAACACATCTAAGTTGTCCCTTAAGTTTTTTTTTATAAATTTTTAATTATAATGTAAACAACAGTATGAAAAGTTACTATTTAAGCGAAGAATATATAAATATATAAATGATTTCCATTCAAAAATGCAGCTGTGTCAGAAGATCATGATTATTTTTAATTCTGATAGTTCCCGTTCACTGTATAGTTATATCTTTATTATAATATAGTAAAATAATATGCTTTTAAAATTAGAATATTTTAATGTGCTGAGTAACTAAGTTTAACAGAGCTTTAACAAAGAAAATAAATGCTAATGTAGATGCATATATCGTTTTTTTTTTCCGTTTTACAACTTGGAAAGAGGAAACGCTGCGTTTGTAGGTGTGCCCATGTGAGACAGAGGTAGGTCAGAGAGAGCATGTGAGAGTTTTCAATACAGTTACGTGTGACAAAAGTTTGGAGGAAAATGAAGCGAAGGAAAGTAGTGGCTAGTGGCTGGATAGATAGCTTGCTGTATTAGCGTGTTTGCTAACCGGCCAGCGCGACAACATAAATGGCAGCAAACACTCTCACAACAGAAACTTGTAGTTGTAATGTGGAATATGAAAGTTGTAATATGGAAGTTGTAATATGGAAAAATAATAATATATGCAGCTAAATTAGCATTTAATTCCTTCATGTGATCCAGTGATCCAGATCACATGATCAGACCAGGGACATCCCTAGCAGAAAGATGCTAATATTATTGCAACTTAATGCTCATTGGCTGGAATTCTGCAATTAAAGTGCTTATTGGCTAACAAGCTGATCAAAAGTTGCATGTACCATTTACTGTTGATTTTGTCTTCTTCTCCACCATGGAAAAATTTAAAGGCCAACTTAGAAAGCAATGAAGGTGTGTTCATGCACAGCTTCCAAGCTGGGAAGTCATATTTTCATAATTCTGGGCCCACTTAGGAGTACCCTCTAGTGTCCGACGTATCAAAACAGTGTTCCACTATTCTTACATATTAAAGAACTCCCTTTTTAAATATTGTACTGAACTTTTTTTATTGGAAATGTGCAATTCAGTATTTTCCTCTAGAGGCTTGGAGGAGCTGAGATAACACAGAAGAAGCAAACCTAAGACACCAAGCATGTGAATTTAGATTGAATGATGAATATAAGACTGATAACAGTAAGTAGGGACTCAAACAGCCAAAGAAAAAGGAAAGATGGGAAAAGAAAGAGAGGAGATCGTGTTAATGTAAGGATAAACTCATAGAGACAGAAAGAGAAAGGTAATGTGCGCTGGAAAGCTCATGTTTGTAATGTGATTTTAGTCTGAATCAGTTTCAGCTTTTGATAGTTCTTTAAGAAATATCCTAAAGAGTGTGATGCATGTTGATATAAAAGGAAAGATTAAGCAATGTATTGGCCATTGTAATGCAAATAGCACAGTTTGCATATGAAATATTTATAAAGTGTTTATAAACATACTGGTTTGTGGAACTTCTGGGTGGATGACTCATATTGTTGCAGTGAAGACGATTATTTAATATAACAGTAAATATAAACAAAATCAAAGCTGTAACAGTGATTTAAGCTATTCCAGCTATTTAGTGATTTAACATGTTAGGGGGTGACAGTATTTACAGGAGTACATGTACTGTATACCCTATCACTGTGCACTGGATACCTGGTGCAACAACACTAATTAGTACCACATTTCCCCCAAATTATTATTTCTGACTAAACATGCTTAGTGATCCCAGCACCAAGATTGCTAATATCAACAAGTCCCACATAAAAAGCATCTTTGTCACCAAACTGAATATTTAGATGTTACTATATACCTAATAAATCACTGAGAGAGTTCTACTTTTATATTGTCTTGGTTGACTATCTGTTCTGTTGTGCAGTGCTAACAATGTAATCCACCCAGAAGTACATTTACTTTTCTTGTGACTGAATGCTGATGTGTACTGTAGCTTTATCTATTGGTAATAAGCTTTAAATAGTGAAGAGGAATTGTTCAAGAGCTGTCAGTATTTTCTGTGAATTCAAGACGTTATTACTGCCTATTTGATACTATTTTAAAAGTATAAATCTCAGGTATTTCACATGTAAATGATCTGTAATATTCTCAATGAAATAAACTGCATAATCATCTACTAATAGTCTACTAATGTTTTTTTTTCTATGGTTACTACTGTGAAGGTGAATACTGTAGGCCTGGAGCTTTACAGCGTCAATGAAAAATAACAACTATTGTTGAGCACCTCTAAGAATTCCTTCTAGACTCTGAGAAAACTATTCCAGGTGACTCTACATCATAAAGACAAGTGAGCTTTATGTGGCAAGCTACAAGCTAAATGTGGCTACTTAGAAGAATCTGAAGTATAAAACATTCTGGTTTGTTTAACATTTTTTCCTTTACAAAATAAGTCCTGTATAGATTTAATGTCTTTAATATTACATTTACAATGTAAAAAAAATCATAAAAAGAAATTCATTAAATGAGAAGCCTGTGTCCTAATTGCATTATAACTATTTTATAACTGGTAAATAAAATCACTCAAATTAAAGTGAATCTTGGGTCTTAAAAAAAGAAAATGTGAACAATTACAATATGGACCTCACACAGGTGATGCGAGAGGGATGATGTCACAGGGTTTCAGGCAGTGCTGTTTGCTTTTTGTGCATTACACACACACACACACACACACACACACACACGCACACCATGACATCAGTTACAGAGCAATACACACATCAGCAATAGAGATTGAAGCACACACACACACACAGTGTAAGATTAACAATAGATTCAGTTCACTCTCACACTGTGACATCAGAACAAGCTCAATGGTCAGCACCACAGCATGAAGTGAGCTTTGTTTATTGTCCCAGCACTTGTGATTTTGCTTAAACAAAGATAAAACTACATTGAATATACTTTAATATATACTTTAATTAGTTTCTTATTTTTTCTTTTTTTATTTACACACTATTTATTAACACAATACCAATAAGTACAAAAACTTGTGTTAAATTTAATTCAGAGTAAAAGAGAAGATAAACTAACACAAAGGCTGCACTACAATAACCACAGTCCTTTGCGCCGTGGGCGTGCCCGCTTGACTTGCCCGCAGTGCCCGGATGTGAGTCGGACAACGGGAGGCTGGGGAATTCTGTCACAATAACGCAGTTTTAAAACTCACTTTTATTAACTTAAAGCACTAGAATAGTGCGCGTATAGCAGCTGTTTACGTGCCGCAGCGCACAGGCTGTGTTTGGGCGCCGGTGTTCGCGCTGCTCGCCCGCATTTCACAACTTGTTTCTGAGTTTGAAAATGCGAGCATCCCTGTTTAGCCGCCGTTAGCTTAGCATTAGCATCTCCGGAGCTGCTATGAGAACAGCTGTGTGTGAGAAAACCCGCTGCCCGGAGCCGCTCTCGCCCCTGTGAGTATAACCAGCGCGACCAGCCGACATCTCCAGCTCGCCGTGTTCTTATAATAATGGATTATTAGTAAAATTAGACACGTGCACTGATTTAGGAGCTGCGTTCAGCACAGGCGGGGCTAGTCCCAGCTATAGTTAACTGTAGTGGAGCAGACAGCCTCGGCTTTAGCTCTGAGCTAACAGTAAAATCAGCTGGAGTTAAACTTCACTACCCTGCTAAGAGTGTGTTTCTGTGTCTAACCCTGTCTGCGGATGGATTGCTCAAGATTATTACCTAGCATTTATATTAAGCGCAATTACCGTTTTAGCCTAAAATCATACCTTTTTCCTAATTTTTTACTGGTAAACAATCAAATCTCTGAAGTGCAGTGTTGCTGTAGAAACTCTCATTTCAGATATCACCTATGAAGTGTTTACAAACGGTAATATCAGATCTACAAATTTATAAACGTTTTTATAGATAATTTGATTTGTAATTTTGACTAGTGATATGTTACCAATAATTTATATAGCATTTAACTCTCTTATATCCCTTATCTATGATTGCTTTATTACTATGTAGATATGTAGACTATATAGATATGTCTTCCTTGTAATATGACTAGTCAGAATGGCTTCATGAATCTGTTACTAGTTAATATTTTATTTCTGTGATTGGAGCTTCATAATGTATTAATATTGTATTTGATAACCTTGATCATATTGACAGTATTGAGGATATCGTCACTGCTAAAAAGAACACTGACCCAACTCTACATTTCATTACAGAGAGTGTAATAAAAAAAATCCTGATAAAATTGAATGATGCAAAACATGCAAACATGTTTTAAGTTATACATATAAGAATATGTAAAGAAGTATATTTGGATGTTTAAATTGTTACTGTATTGTTACATACTTGTTGTAAGCTTAATAAAACAAGTTTGTATGTTTTTTTTTCCATTTCATACATTATAAAGATCGCTTTTGTTATGACCATCATGACTGTTGATTAAAACAATCGGCTTGTTAAAAAAATGGTCTGGAAAAAGTTCCCAAAGAAAAAAATCTCCCAAATAGTGATGTTTTTTTTTTTTCTACCCAAAAATATAATTCATGCCTTATTCTCTCTTTCTTTCTCCCACTTACTCAGGTAACACTATGCAGACGGTGAAGTGTGTGGTGGTTGGTGATGGAGCAGTGGGTAAGACCTGCCTGCTGATTTCATACACCACCAACACATTCCCTGAGGAGTACATCCCTACCGTCTTTGACAACTACAGCACTCAGACGTGCGTGGACGGTCGGGCAGTCAGCCTGAACCTCTGGGACACTGCCGGTCAGGAGGAGTACGACCGGCTGAGGACACTCTCGTACCCACAGACGCACGTCTTCATCATCTGCTTCTCCGTTGCCAGCCCGTCATCCCATGCCAACGTGCGGCATAAGTGGCATCCAGAGGTGAGCCACCACTGCCCAGGTGTGCCTGTGCTGCTGGTGGGCACCAAGCGTGACCTAAGATCAGACCGGGAGACCCTGGAGCGTCTAAAGGAGCAAGGCCTAACCCCCACGACCCAGCAGCAGGGTGCTGCCTTGGCCCGTTCCATTGGAGCTGTGCGCTATCTGGAGTGCTCTGCGCTGCTACAGGAGGGCGTTCGTGAAGTGTTCAATGAAGCCGTCAGAGCCGTGCTTTACCCCAACGCTAAGAAGCAGGCCAAGAAGTGTGTGCTCTTATAACCACCACAGTAGCTACATGTCCATGTTCGTTCCACACGGTTGATTTAAAGAAATGCGTAAAAAAGTTAGTTTTTTTTATTGTTTCCATTAATCTGACCTATTTTTGCCAAGTATCCCACTAGCTAGGACTCCCACTTCACACAATGTTACCAGTTCTGGAAGTGTGCAGGCCGGCAAATGGTTCTTCCTAGTCTTGTGAAACTTCAGCTCTTTTTCTCAAACTGCCACTAACACACCAACACTCTTGGAGAAGAACACTAACTGCCCATTCTGTTATGTCAGCTGGGTGAGGGGGAAGGGTTTGGGGGGTAGGGGGATAAGCCCACCCACCCAGAGAGAGTGATGCCACTCTGTGCCATTTAGAGGTACCAGATAGAAGTGCTTTACACAATGTAATTTCCTGATACAAAGGAATTTGGCTCATGGATATGAAAATCTCAGTTTTTTTTTTTATCTCCAGGGACTTCTTTGGCAAATTTGGCTATTCTCCACAATATACAGATCAGAACATTTATTTTATTTGATTACGTTTTTCTTCATCAAAGCCCTTGGATGATACCTTGTCTCTGTAAGCTGTGCACAAGTGCACTTCTAATCTTGGGACCCCACTTTTATACACTACTTAGTGTGGGAGTGTGTGGTTTGGGATGCAACCTTTTTATGTGGTGGAAGTGATTGAAACGTGTCATCCATTTTTTAAGTAAGTGTTGTAAAAGTACAAACCAATGATCAGGAAACAGTGAACTACAATGCGCGTTATAAAAATGGCTTTGATAGGAAATGTTGCTAGCATGTGTGTAAATGTCTGCTATATGTTTGTGTGTGCAAGTGTAGGGCCAGAAATATCCCCTGCTCAATCGAACAAAATGAATCACAGTAAGAATGAAATATCGCAGTATTTTCCAGCACTCTCTATAATGCCATTCTGACAGACTGTAATACACTACATAAAGCACAGGGGGTGCTCTATAATGAACATATAATGCTCACAGTCATTCTGACTGATTGCAAAACACTACAGGAAGCATAGGGGGTGCTCTAATATGATAATTTAATTCACACAGTCATTCTGACTGATTGTAATACACTATACAAAGCAGGAACTGCCCTCAAATATTCATATGGTCCTAAGTCATTCTTGACAGGCTGTGATACACTACAGAAAGCATAGGGGGACCTATAATGGTGTTATGATTCTCAGTCATTGTAAAAGACTGTAATACACTAAATGTAATGCCCATATCATCCACACTCTTATTCTGACATACTGTAATACAAGAAGTGTAGAGGCGCTATGTAGTGCTTGTTTTTTATCACTACAAAAAGTCCAGCTGAATAAATTAATTATAAACTGTATTAAACTGTTTGCCAAATTGCAGTACATAAATAGTACTGAACATTTCATGATATTTGCAGCTCTAGTGCAAGCTGCTTTCTGCATGTAGCAGCAGGGGGTGTTGTAGCGGGCAGTTTATCCACTTTTTGTTTTTCCTCATAGCATCACACACTCTGGTATATTCAGTCATAAATATGGGTAGATCAATTGTTTTAGGATGGAATTTATACTGTGTGCATATAAACACATCAAAGAAACATAAGGCTGAAGAAAGCTAAATAAACCCTACACCATGACTCACTTTATGACTGTGCATAAAAAGCAAGAGTAAAGGGTGCCACCTATGTGCTTCAGCTTTTGTTTAGCTGACCCTAAAAGTGCTTTCTGATTGGCTCCTCCAACACTGTGACATCACTGCATCTGTCGCGCCCTTGCTTCAGTTCCAGTCGCCAAAGTGCAGAAGACAACATCTCTAGTGGACTTACTGACTTTTTCTAGCCTGCATTAAGGTGTCAGGTTGGCACTGCAGGGGAACTGTGCCTTCTGAACCAGGAAATGCTTTCCAGTGCCAGTGCGTGCCTTTAGCCATGCTCGCTCAGGTTTGAATAATGCCTTGTGGATTTGGACGCTTGTCCTGATCATCGGTACAGCTTTCTTAGTGAGACTGCAATGGATGCCCTTCTGTGTTTCAGGTGCTTTGGGGAGAAAAAGAGTTTTGAACACACACTAATGTTATGAAGTGTTTTCCCTCTTTTAGTGAAGTTAAGGTTTTGAACAAGCACAAGCCCTTAGTATCTTTGTTCTGTGTTTTTTTTACATTGCAACTGGAGATTCGCTCAGTTAATTTAGTTGATTCAGAAATCTAAAAAGTAATCTCCTAAAAAATATGTAAACACATGTTTGTGAAAGTATACTAAATAGACTGACGTATGTAGTTTAAACTACATCAGTTTTCCAGAAATAGATAGAGAGTTGGATGTGTTTTGGGAGAAAAGTTGAGAGACAATTTGATTGTCTTTTGAATGTTTTTTGATGTTTTTGCAAATCATTGACTGTCTGAATCTAGTGTTTGGCATCGTGAGCCTTGGATCTCCTTTTGTAAAGTGAAGAAATACACATCAGATACCAGATGTCTTGGCTGAGGTCAGTGATCAGTCATGTTTATTGTGGTTGTTCCCTAAACTGGTCCTTTAAACTACACAGAACATGGATTAGGAGCCATGCCTGTGGAGCAGTGGGTTTTATATTTGCACAATAGAATGTATGATTTTAAATAAGCACTGAAAAGTTTTGGATCAAGTACACAAGGACATGCAATTGGACACATCTGGTCAAAATTAAGTAACTAAAGGAGTTATATTTGTGCAGGGGTTGCTGCACAGTAGAAGAGTGCACCACATTTCTTGCTCCTTTCTTTTTTTTACCCATTTTAAAATCCTTAAACTTTACTACAGTAACAAAAGTTTTGACCAGGGGTTTGCAAAATTGTGCAAGTTTTTGTTTTTCATTAGTCATTCACTTTAGTAAATAAATAGTAAGTCTTCATTACAATGTGCAGAAGTTTCTTTGTAGAGGGGGTGATTTATTTACACAGGTTAGCCCCACCCCCTTGCAATGCAGTTCTTCAGCTTTGTACCAGTAGATGGCCTTTTCACTCTTACGGCTATAAGATTAAACACAATGAGACAGCAGTGAGAAGCTGCTCAGCCTTAAAACCAGTCCAGATTTGTCACCAATGTTTTTTTTGTACAAGATTCAATTAAAATTAGCAGTGTTGTGTTTACAATATTTCACTTGCTGGAATGAAAACCTGCCTTGCTAGGGTTTTTACACTGCCATTACTTTTGCAAACCAGTATAAATGTGTTCAGAAACAAACGTTCTACGTGCCACGTTAATTGTGTAGTTTTTGCATTGGAGGGTGTGTGCATGTGTTTTGAGTGTGTGCTAAGACTTGTATGTAAGGTCCAATCAGCAGCCTGAAGAGCAAACCAGCTTCAGCAGATCTGGACTGCATTCCAATACTATTGTCTAGGGTGCCAAAAAAATAAAGTATGCACTATTTTCTCCCAAAGCAGAGGGTGTGTGCCATTTGTACTGAACCACACACTCTCTCTTTTACCAGGTACTCAAAATGACTTTTAGGTCCAGATGTACTTTTTCATGTCAGTGTAAAACAGAAATTGCCTTGGCATTTCATCACATAGATAAATGAACTTTTGGCATGGTTTTAAACAATGTTGCGATCCGCATCATGTGTGTACCACAACAATAAAACATGTTAAAGCCTTTCATGTTTAAATGTTCATTTATTTCAGTGTTAGCGGTAATACAAACCAAATGGTAAAAAAAATTGGCAAAAAAAGTAAACTAAATTCACAAAAACAAAAGTTTACTTTTTTTTGGCAAGTTCTTACCATTTGGTGTGTAATAGAGTATGAATTACGCACTAGGCATTTTATAGAAACAAATGTTGCAAGTCTAGTGGAGTTAGCTTTTATGTAGATTTAGGTCAGATTTGAGACACTTAATGTTTTATTATTATTATTGTTTCAGTAATTTATGTGTGACATAATTTATTGTTTCTCACTCTCTTTTCAACCTTACACTGGGAGGCTACTAATGTATCCTTTATGGCCCTTGGTTACCCACAATTCTTTTTAAAAAATACAATCCAAAGAGGAAAAAGAAAAACAGCACCACAAAGATCACCTCAAGAGTTCATTGTACAATGTTAGCTTTTATTGTTTAAAAGTATTTATATGTAATTTAATAAAAACATTATTTATTAACAATGATTCTGTGAGTGAAAGGTTGTGTGTGATAGCCTCAGGTAGACTGGTGCTCTAAGCAGAGAGTATTATATAACTGTATTGTGTCCTGTAATTGCATGTAGGCTGATATGTATATGGCCTTGTATTGTACTTTTTTTTTAAGAGGGAGTGACTTTTTGCACTCCAGTACAAGTAGCATTTGCAAGACACAGAGGATAATTTCACCCTTTAATATAAAAGAAAACAAGTGAGCATGTCTACCAACGAATGCAAGGGAGAATAAAATTGCATTCAAGGGAGCCGCTTGGATGTGCTGAGCAGAATTAACTTAATATTCATATTATAAAGTTCAGATGTTTTTAAAAAAATATATATAACTTTTTTGCATCTTAGGTGTAGTCACAAATTCTCACCAAAAAAAAAAAAACTAGCTAGCAGAGCAGTTTACCCTAATTACTGGGAAAATCTTATTTGCTGTTCAAAGTACAGCTAACCAGCCAGGTAGAGCCTGGGATTAATGTGGTAGCTAAGCAATGTCAATGCTTTATCCTGTAAACTTTAGAATGAAGATTAATCACATGAATAAATAATTGCTTAGATAGATTTTGAAATAGCCATTGTATTTAAACATCTAATATTCAGGTAAAAGTGAGTAAAATAGATTATTTTTGCTAAAATGTGAAAATGAAATTCAGATTTAATAATGTAGATTGCCAATATTGTCACAGTCTTGCAAAACCTTGTATCTCAGTTTTTGTTGTCTCTTATTTTTACATTATTTGAATCTAGCAGTTGTTTTATAAATTGTGTCGAATGGCATGATGAATGGACCAAAAGACATGAGAAAACGTAAACAAAAGCTTTCTACATTGACGTCCATATAAAGAATTTTAATAATAGTAGTACTATAAATAGTTATTTAGACCTGAGTGCAAAAAGTACACACTGCAACACACACCTTGGTGCAAATAGCTTGTACCTTAAAAATATATAAAACACTCCTGCCAAATGTGTCTACTTAATGCATTGCAGTAAATGTACTAATATTCAAAGGTTTCAAAACATATGAACTTTATGGACCGAGTCGCCATTTGCCATAAGTCAGGAAAAAAAACATCTTTGAGCCCCTGCAGGCTGACAAACCAGAGAACTTATAGATACTAGAGCCAGTTTAAGGCTGACTTCACTTACTCTTTTTGCGTGTGGCATACATAAAAAGAGGAGTTATGTTTCAGGGAGTCTGTCAGATTAATGGTACAGCACATATAATAGTAATTACACAGCAAAAGGCAAAAATCTTTTGTAATTTTGGAGTATTTCTATCGACCCATTCATAATTAAAATATTGCATAATGTTAAGGACATCTGACGTGTTTAAATTATGTAGTAAACTAAAAAATGGAACTGTCCTGAACATGTCATCTTTGGACTGTGGGAGGAAACCGGAGCACCCAGAGGAAACCCACGCAGACTCCACACAGAAAGACCCGGGTCACCCCAGCCGAGAATCAAACCCAGGCTGTCTTGCTGTGAGGCAACAGCGCCGCCCACTGCGCCACTGTGCCACCCCAGTTAGTAGCTATATTACCTTTAAAATTTCTATGCAGCCTTAAGCCCTATCCGGATGGGTTTAGTTTCTCAGGGCGACGTCTGTGCAAAAAAAATTACACTTAATAAAACTCCTACATCCGGACTGCAATTGAAAAAAATGTTGAAAAACAGGAGAAAAACTCTTACATGTTCATTTTGAACGGGAATAAAATAACAGAGGACGCCCCATAAAAAAGAAAATTACCCCAGGACCCCCTGAGAAACTAATCTTGTCCGGATAGGGCTTTAAACATCCCTTTTTTGTTTGTCTCAAATTATTTACAGCCTAATTGTGAACTTTAAAATCACTTCTGTGTATGGAATAGGGAGTATAGTGTGTTTAGCAGTGATACTGGCCCTTTAATACCCTAGCAGTGTGGATTGGGACGCGCGCTGTGTCTCTGGAACACCAGCAAGCGGCGCCAGAGCTGCCTGAGCTCTGTATTGGATGACCATTGGTGTTAGCGGGTCCGCTCCAAAACAGAAGCTGAGCTTACCCGGGACGATTTATGGATATTTATAAGCATTTATGTAGACTGTACATTACTTATAAGCGCCGTTAGTTACCGAAGAGGCTCTTAAACACACCGTTTAACGTTCATGTTCGCGCAGTTTCGTAAAAAGTGACGCTTGATGGTGGAAACGTGCAGGATTGTTACCGGGTGAGCGGCTGCTTTCAGCGGACACAGCGGTAACTGGAGTCCGAGGATTTAAGGCCTAGTGCGGACGAGCACCGGGAAACAGGTGAGAGAGTGGTTTACACAAAGCTAAATTAAATGTTTATTTACGGTTAACTTACACTGCGCTTCACTTTAAGCTGGTCATGTAGTGTAAAGCGTGTGTTTTATGAGAAATTGCCTCGTTTTTTCAAGCTAAATTTGTATACTTATTCGAACTTTAAGTTCCACCTTAAATGAGGCAGATTTTGCATGTATCTGCAGCACCGTTTAAGATGGAAAGGAAAGTTCGAAAAGAATCAAACTTCTGACTGTCGCGACTGTTTTATTCAGTGTATAAAATAGTAATAAATAGTTATAACAGTGATCATTCATTTGTGAACACACTGAATGAGAGCACAGAAAGTAAACAAACTGTGTGTGTGTTGGTGTATGCTGACTAGTGGCAGTTCATTTTTTGTTTATAAAATATGATAAAATAATCTCATCTTCATTCTTCATATATTTACAATAAAAAATATTTAAACCTCCTCCCCCAAAAAAGTAATCAGTTCTCAATTGTTTTGCTTTTGTGAAATAGTTGCACATTATTTGGATAAACCGTTTTTCATTTGAATGATAATCAAAACATTGCTTTCCAAAATTTCCAAAATACTAACTTCTGCAGTGAAAAGAACAAAAAAAAAATGGTTAACTCCTAGTGGATAATATTTTTGGAGCACTTATTTTGGTTGGAAAGAATCTTTAGGAATTTCATTGGGACAAGAAAAAACCCTATACGTTACTGCTAGAGGCATACAGAATGAACGGATGAAGGTTGAAACATGTATAATTAGCCACCATCTCTTAATATCTCTTAATGAACAAGGACCTAAATGGCAGACTCCATGATGCATGGCACTCTTTTTCCAAAAACAGTAAGAAGGGATGTCTGAAATATGCCAAAGTACTTTGGATAGGCCTGCAGAATACTGGGACTTAGTTCTATGTATGCTTATTTCTTAAATTGCTTAAATTGTCAAATGCTCAGGTAATTGGTTGAATAATATTGGACATGAGTATTTATTAGTATAAGATTATAAAGTTATGTAAACTGATATTAATTTCCTTGTTTATACAATGCATATTCTTTCTGAATTTACAGAGACTTACTCATGCATATTTTCTTTTAGATCTATACACATTACTATAAAAACAAAAAACAACTCAATAAAAAAAAGATGATGTAGAAATAATATTATTTGAAGGAAAAGTATCAATTACATTGTAATAATAAACATTGAAATGTAGATAATGTAGAAATGTAGATAAGACTTATTTTTTCCAAAATGTTCCAATTTCATTCTCATTGTTTTTTTGAGGTGTTTAATGATTGTTTTTTCCTGGTTAATTGATTTTTTAATTGGATACCAGTAAAATTGGTTTGTTTAATTTAATTTTGAGTATTTGTGTTTAAATTGTAATTGATTGTTTTTGTTAGATCATAATCGGATGGGTTAGTTGGATTCTGATTGTTTGATTCTACTGTTTTATGATTACTCGCTTGTGTTTATTCAGGATGTCGGACTCAGACAGTGATGAGGATCAGGATCGGCCATTCCAGCTGACCGGCTTCCTGTTTGGAAACATTAATGAAGATGGACAGCTGGAGGATGACAGTGTGCTGGATACGGTAATTGATAGTCCCAAGCTTCTCCTTCATATGTTTACACTTACAAGTTTAGTATGTTATTAGAATCTTTAGATCAATACAGTGATCATCCTGATCCATTTTGACAAGTTTCTTCCAGGCCAAAACCCAAACTGGATACTTGTGGTATGAGCCAACCATGAGTTTAAGCAAAAAGTGTTTATATAGTGTGTATATAGAGTTTTTGACCTGTAACAATATTATAACCGTATGAATTTAGATGGTCAAAGTATAAATATGGAAACAAAACAATACAAAGCCTTAAATACACAATACATTGTGTTTACTGGTTCCTGATTCTCTCTCTGCAGGAGTCTAAGAAGCACCTGGCTGGTTTGGGTTCTCTGGGTTTGGGTGCTCTGATTACAGAGATTACAGCAAGTGAAGAGGATACGTCCAATCAGGACCGAGACCAGGGCAACACTGATGCAGATGGTGTGTGTGTTTATATTGGTATTGTGTGTGGTTTACCTAAATAAATGTATTTAAAAAATGTAATAGGTTTAATGTTTGTGTATATTTTGTGTGTGTGTGTGTGCAGGGTGGGTAAAGAGCACTGATGATGCTGTGGATTATTCAGACATCAGTGAAGTTGCTGAAGATGAAACACGCAAATACAGACAGGCCATGGGTAACCTGCAGCCTTCACAGAGAACAGGTACACACACGCACACACGTGTGTATATACACACACACACCCACACACTTGTGCAGTGTTTACCAGTATAGCAGTATAGTCATTCCGTTTGAGCTTATTAAATCAGTGTTAGACAATCACATGTGCAAACTTGTTTATTGTGAAGATTTAATATATTTTTAAAATGTGAATGATCTCCCCACTTTTTTGCAAAAACTGTAAAAAATGTTTATACTTTTTTGATGGTTGCAGCACTCAGTAAGTCACTGTCCTAAACCACATCAACAAGCGTGTATCACCCTGGCGCAGAGCTGTATGCTAAGTAAGCGGGCTTAGGGATGTTAATAGAAAGATACTTACAGAACAGAACTGAGTGACTGTTGACTTCTAGGGTCAGTTTCCCAAACAGGGTTTAATTCAAAATGCTGTGTAGTTCATACTAGGCTTGATTCCTGTCTGTCCAAAATAACTCCAAATTTCTGAAACTAGTTTTGTTCAGGCTTATAAGAATATTGGTACTTTTTTTAGCGAACAAGTCTGTGCTTATCTACTAAAAGCAAACATGGATCAACTTTTGGCTCTTTGTGTGTGTTGCCATTGCTTCTTGCTCCTGTACAACTAATAATGCATACAACAGTTTACACTGAAGAACATACTATTGTTTGGTTCCAGCTGGGAATGAACGGAACCCTTTTGTGAAATTGGCTGGCAGAGAGAAAAGGCAGGAACATATAAACTCTGAACTCCACATTAAACTATGTAAAGCCCTATGATGTCTGCATCTGCCATAGGCATAAACCAGCTTTAAGTTTATAGTAAATCACTTGATATTTTACTGTACTTTTTTTATGTATATTACATTACTACTATTAAACTGTGGACTGTATGTTTAGATGATGACGATGATTATGATGCTGACTCTGAGGACATCGATGCCAAGCTTATGCCTCCCCCACCACCACCAACCCTGGCAGCCGGTGCAAAGAAAGATGACCTGCCTACACAGGGTAACACTGGTGAGGATTTTGGGCAACTGTTTATATATTGTTTATAAAGGGGCACTCCATAATGCTCTTTAATATCCATGTCATCTTGGCATTATGACAGACTGTAATGCACGTTAAGAAGCATAGGGGGCAGTGTTGCCCTTTACTTGCTCTAGGATACATGATTCAGCTCACCTGTTAATTAGCAGGTTTAGTCTGTTATAGAAAACTGTGCTGTACTTTGGCCACTGTTGCCAGCTCTTGTTTTAGAAAGTTTACATGATGTAAACTTTGAGATTTTTTAGAAACTCACAAACTGTTTTCGACCAGGTGATTAGCTTTGCATTAACCAGCATACACTCCTTTACTCTCAGAAAGAAACTTAAACTACCCACACCCTTTATTAGTTGCAAAAATAGGTTCAGCTTTGCTAGCACACTCTCTTTCCCATTCCATTGTTCAAACTGCATTTCAGAGTGGTAGCAGTAAGTTTTGTGGGTTGTGCCAGGTGTTAAGACTGATACTACTGTCCCAATTAGTCATATTGTTATCATAGTACTTCATCCATTTATCATGTTAAATGATTTAGTTATTTCTACTGTTTTATATTCACATATACACAATTTTCATTCTGTAATTATCAGTATTTCATCCTTATTTTTCTCTCTTTCTCATTCTTTGTATTTCTTATTTTTGTAGTAAATGATGAAGGTGACGGCATTATTCTTCCCTCCATCATTGCTCCCTCCTCTGTGGGTGATAAGGTGGAGTTCAGCAGCTCATCTGACAGTGAGAGTGAAAGTGATAGAGCACCATCCTCTGCGGGAGCAGGGTCTCAGAGCCGAGTTCTAACACTACCACTCGCAGGAATTATGCAGAGAGATGCAGCTAAGGCACTGCCAGGGGTTACCGAACTATTTCCTGAATTCAGACCGGGCAAGGTATATATATATATACACACATACATATCAATGTACCTGTTATAACATAATGTCCTGTACAAATTCAATATATGTAAGAACCTAAATGTAATAATGTCATTCAAGTATTTCTCTCAAATACAATGCCCGATAAATTATGTATATGCAAGCACCTGTATGTAAAAAGTGTTAGAGTTTAGATTTTTTCCAAGCGCGACCTGATGCCCAAACTGAACTTGGACCTGGTCAGACGCGGCCACCAGGCAAGACAAATAGAAACTTTTAGGGGCAGAAATGATGAAGTACAGGGTACCCATATATCGAAATTGTAGTTAAAAAGATCAGTTTTAATGCTTTACTTACTAAAAAAATTTTGGGTTTAAATCGGGCTTGGGCTCGTAATGACAGTTTATGGGTCAGGTTGTGCTCGGACAGTCTGGCTGTTTTTTGTGGGCCTTATCTAAGCTGTAGTAAGTATAAACCATATATCATTCTGTTATCTTTAACTGTAAGAATTTATTTGCATTTCAGGTGCTGCGCTTTCTCCGTCTCTTCGGACCTGGGAAGAACATGCCATCAGTCTGGCGCAGTGCCAGGAGGAAGAGGAAGAAGAAGCACAAAGACCCACATTCTGACACACCAATTGCAGACGGTGAATCGAGTGTGCCAGAGGGCGGCGCTGAAAAGAAATCTGGTTGGGAGTATGATTATGCCCCACCCCCACCTCCAGAGCAATGTCTGTCAGATGATGAGGTTGGTAACATGCACACAAACACATCACATGCACTATTTGTGACATTGTGTAAACATACACAAACATACAGAAGTTATATTTTGATTGTCTTGTGTCAATACCATATGCGGCGCATTAGAACAGAACAGGGCATATTTACATATTTTTTAATTTTTTTATTTGAAAGTAACAACAACAGAAACAGACTAATTAATTCTAGGAGATAGAATTAATCTTCTCTCTCTCTCTGTCTGTAGATTAGTATGATGGCCCCGGTGGAGAGTAAGTCTCTGCAGGTAACATGTGAGGGGGATAAGGTAGCAGACATGCGGCCGAAGGTGGCTGAGTGGCGCTATGGTCCAGCTCAGCTCTGGTACGACATGATGGGAGTTCCAGAGGATGGAGCAGGATTTCACTATGGATTAAAACTCAAAGAGGAATCGCAGGAGGAGCAAGAAGAAAAAAACACCATCACACAAACTCCGGCACAGACACACACACCTCCGGCTGAGACCGTGCAAGGAGAACAGGAGGAGGAAACAGAAATGGACAAGGTTTGGACAAAACACACATTTACACACAAATGTACAGGCAGTGCATTTATAACCATTAGAAGTTCTACTTACCAGCAATGTGAATAGTTCTGACCAACCACTCAGAATAACTTAGCTCACATCTCGACCATTTAATAAAGCATTATGTAACATTTTACCCGAAAACAACAGCATAATATGAAGCTCCACTGACCTGTAATAGGGAGAATACCATCTCTGTGACTGCTGCTCTAAGCTTGATGCTCAGCAACTGCATTATGGCCCTTTGGAGAAGCAGGAAGTACAAAACTCCTGGAAACTGTGAAACGCTGTGTTACCTAGGTCATATTTTTGAAAGTTTGTGTAATATTCCTCTACCACCAACGTCCATGAAGTTCTTTCATACTCACTGGCTGATCTGTATCTCTCAGTTCGTCCATACATGCATATGCTTAGTGTGATCTTTAGGGATGGCTCAAAGTTTAAATTACATTAACAGCCTGTAGGAGGAGCCCAGGAGCAAGAAATCAAAAAAACACTTTTGATGGAATTCGCCTTTATGATTGTGTAGCTAATACAAATTTTGTGTTTCTTTATTTAATATACAGTATCTTCATCATAGAACCAAGTCATAATACTAGTATATAGATCAGTATATGTCTTAGTAGCTGTGTTTTATTTTGTTGTTTAATATGTATTTTGTGTGTGTGTTAGACGGTTGATGTAGGTCAGCTGGAGGACGAGCTATTCCTAATGGTCACTCAGCTACAGTGGGAGGATGACATTATCTGGAATGGAGAAGATGTGAAACATAAGGGCACAAAAACACAGAGAGCCAGTCTGGCAGGGTGGCTTCCATCCAGCATGACCCGCAACGCAAACGCATATAATGCCCAGCAGGGTAAAACCAAACACACTAATTGTATTAAGTATATGCAGCAATAAACCACCAAGATGTAGTATATAAGTGTCAATACACAATGTGTGTGTATGTTTTTTGTGTTGTGTCTTTGTGTGTTAGGTTTGAACCGCAGTAACTCTCAGCTGGTGCCCCCCACTCCACCTCCTATTACCAAAACTCTGTCTATAACCGGATCCAAGAGAGACAAACACAGTCACGACCACCTGGGTGAGTGTGTGTGTGCGCTCATGTATTAATTTGTATTTAAATGTTTTTCTCTGTATAGATCATTTACGTAGAATTATTTCCAACCTGCTCCTCTGACCTGTCTGTGTGATTGTGTGTGTAGTTTCTCATGAGGACGACAATCCCTGGTTTTCCATTTTCCCAATCGATAATGAGGAGCTGGTGTACGGACGCTGGGAAGATAACATCATCTGGGATGATCAGAAAATGGAACGCCTGCTCTCGCCTCCTGTACTGACCCTCGACCCCAACGATGAAAACATCATACTGGGTAACATTTCACCTTTATGTTGAATGCACAACACACCCCTCTGCTTGGTGATGCCTGTACATGAATATACTGTAAATGCATGACTGACAGTATGCTTTTCTGTGTAGCCTGTAGCATGGATAACAACATGTCCATATTGTCAGGCTAAACGTTATATCTTAAGAAAAGCTAAAGCATACAATATTTATATCTTATTTTGGAGCGTTTATGTTGGTTAGAAGTTTGACACAAAAGAATTAAGAACAACTGTCAGACTTTTCTAATGTTAAAAAGTGAAAAAGAGAAACACAGCACATTAAGAAGTATTTTAAAACAATTTTTTTTAGACTATTACAGTGCATTTTTTGAAAAGAGCTAAACTTTATGCAAATGAATCCGTCCAACGCGATGCGTCTGTCCAATCAGAGAGCACATGCGACCAGTTGGAGGGGGGCAGTGCGATCATGTGCGTTGGCGTGACAAAGCAGTGTAAATGCACCGTTACTGTTGTGTTTTAGCTGTGTGTCAAAAATATTTTGATGTGTATTGTGATACAATATATAATAAGTATATGCCCACCTTATACAGTACCATTTAGTTTGGACACACCTCTTCTTATTCAATGTGTTTTTTTTTTCCATTTTATGAAATTTACATTGTAAATTTAATATTGAAGTCATTCAAGCTATACAGAAAAACACATCCAGAATTATAAAAACAAACCAAAATTGACCACATTTAGCTTTGAGGACAAGTCTGCACACTCTTAGTATTTTAATCTTAGTGGTTTCATGAGGCAGAGTCACCTGGAATAGTTTTCTCAGTATCTTGAAGGAGTTATTGGAGGTGCTGAACAATAGTTGCTGCTTTTCACCATTTTAGTTGGGTTTAGGTCAGGGGATTGTGGAGACCAAACACTGTTTTTTGTTTACTTTGTAATTGCATTCATGTCCCTTAATTGTCCCTTAATCTGTATTGTAATATTAATAAACAATATAGAAAAAAATAAATGAGAAGGTGTGTCCAAACCTTTGACTGGTACTGAATGTTTAAAGTATATGTAGAAGTGTTGTATTACAAACCAACTGTGCTTTATACTGTTTTGAACTCTCTTTTCACAAGATAACATGCTAGTCATGATACAGCTAGTTAACCATGTGTAGTATCCAATGTTACAGTATGCTTCAATGAGACATAAAATAACAGAGTTGTGTTGTTGATGTTTGACATTGTGATGTGTGTGTTCATACAGAGATACCAGATGAAAAGGAAGAGAGGACGTCTCACTCTCCCTCAAAAGAAAATAAGAAAGAATCTGCTCTGAAGAAGAGCCGGATTCTTCTGGGAAAGACCGGAGTAATTAAAGAGGAACCTCAGCAGGTGAGAGATTGGTGCAAAAAATTAACAATGTTAATTTATCTACACTGCTACACTGCTTTACTGCTGGTCTTTTTTCCTTTTTTTTTACGTTTTCAGCATGAAATCTCAAATTTGGCTAGTGTACACAGTAATTCCCAATATAAGTAAATCTAAAGTGGAGCATTATTTTCAATTAATCAATGTTTAAATTATTATAATTGATTCTAACATTCCAGAATGAATGCTGAAAAGCCTGAGAGTTTGTGATGGTTACAGCATCTTTGTGTGTGTGTTTGGGTTCTCTTTTGTAGAACATGTCTCAGCCAGAGGTGAAGGACCCATGGAATCTGTCCAATGATGAGTTTTACTACCCCAAACAGCAAGGGCTTAGGGGCACATTTGGAGGCAACATCATTCAGGTGGGGCAACAGAGCACTCTGGGTAAAAGAGATGGGGGAAAATAATGCGCAGTTATTTAATCGGTTTGGTTTTAATAAATTTATATATATATATATATATATATAATATATATATATATATATATATATATATATATATATATATATATATATATATATATATATATATATATATATATATATATAATGTATATATATGAATCTTACCAGTTTTAGCTTCACCATCTGTCTCTCTCTCATTTTCTCTCTCCAGCACTCTATTCCTTCAGTGGAGTTGAGGCAGCCATTCTTTCCCACGCATATGGGTCCGATGAAGCTGCGCCAGTTCCACCGGGCTCCTTTAAAAAAGTATTCGTTTGGAGCATTATCACAGCCGGGCCCACATCCAGTACAGCCTCTACTTAAACACATCAAGAAGAAGGCCAAGGTGAGCAGTGTGCACAGTAGGGCTGTTATGTTAAATGCAAAAAAAAAAAAAATCTTGGTGGAGTTTAGTTAAAAAGAGATGCACATTTAAATGTATTAATTGTCAGTTTAAATATTTTAGTATATCTGTGATTTTTAGTATAGACAAATAAATTCTAATATCTGCCAACATTTCTGTGTTGCAAGGATGATAAAAAAAAAACCTTTGTCATCATAATTTATTTGTCTAACATTCTAGAACAGATCAACAAGTCCTGTTGACATCTTTTAATTAATGGTATCCTTGTATTTCCTTGCGTGTCTAACAGTTGTTTAACTTGTAGTCTAACTTGTTTTTTAGATGCGAGAACAGGAGCGGCAGGCTTCTGGTGGGGGTGATATGTTTTTTATGCGCACGGCTCAGGATCTGACTGGTAAAGATGGAGATCTAATCCTGGCAGAATACAGTGAAGAATATCCTCCTCTAATGCTGAATGTTGGCATGGCAACCAAAGTCAAGAATTACTACAAAAGAGTAAGCCTGATGATCAGTTGATCAGTTTTTTCTACCCACCCCACTGTACACTGTTTGTCGTTGTATGAATCAGGTTGCAGTAAAACAGGAGTGATTTCCTTAATCAAACCGTATATTTAACCTCAGATAACCAGCATGTTTAACAGTCATCTGAGTTATATTGCGCTATAAGTTAATCTCATTTTAGCACAGCTAAATGACATACTTCATTTAAATTCATATTTGTCCTAAAAGTGTCACTTTTTCCTCAGTTTTTTAACATTTTACCTCAGTTAAGTGCCATAGTATACACCATGTTTACTGCTTAGGAACATTATACTTTAGTTAAGCACCATAGTTTACTTGAGATAAATATCAATTTTACCTCAGTGTACTGCTGCCATGTAGTACTAAAGGTCACTTTTACCTCAGCTTTGTAACATTTTACCTCATTTGAGTGCAATAGTGTACTCCTGCTAACTGCTAAATAACATTATACTATAGTTAAGTGTATAGTGCATCATTTCCATGTTTGACTTAAGGTCACTTACTTCAGCCTTGTAACTTTTTAACTTAGTTCATTGCCATAGATTGCCTTTGATAAATGGCATTTTTCACATCAGATAAATGTCACTTTTATTTCAGTTTCAGGTATTTTCACACATACCTTATTTAGTGTGGACCTTCATACCTTTCAGTTTTGCCACATTTGTTAATTGCCATGTTTTAGTTAGGTAATGTTGGAAATTAGGTAAATGGCATAATTTTTCTCAGCTAATTGCAGTGTTTGACTTTAGCTAAGGGTCACTTTTATCTCTGCAAGGTAACATTTTGCTTTAGGTTAAATGTAAGTTTACAAATGCTAAAGGGCATGTTTGACCTCAGCTAAGGGTGCAGGAAGATTTTAAAATATGTATTTTCTCTCAGCAAAGCTGCATATTTAAGTGTGGCATTTGTATCTTAAATAAGTAACATGAACTGAATTAATTGTTTAATGTCCTACCAATCCAGTATATTAATTGTTTTGTGCCCGTATGTAACTGTATGTCTGTGTAGAAGCCAGGTAAAGATCCAGGTGCTCCATACTGTAAGTATGGAGAGACAGTGTACTGCCATACCTCACCTTTCCTCGGTTCGCTCCACCCCGGACAACTACTGCAGGTAACACACACACTAACACACACATTTAACACATTCTCCACTTAATTATTTTTTCAGTTTTCTGCTGTTGCTGTGATTTAATATCACAGGCTTTTGAGGTTATTAATGCTCTAAAAATACTATGTGTTGTTGTTATTAAAGCTAGTTTATGTCTTCTTGTGTGTGTTTTAGGCATTTGAGAATAATTTGTTCAGAGCGCCGATCTACTTGCACAAGATGCCGGAGACAGACTTCCTGATCATCCGCACCAGACAGGGTTACTTTATCCGAGAGGTTTCGGATATAATGGTGGTCGGACAGGAGTGCCCATTGTATGAAGTGCCTGGACCAAACTCCAAACGCGCCAACACGCACATCCGAGACTTTCTGCAGGTAACGCCGCACACATTTTACACACATCACACATAGATCATATAACCCTTATTCAAATCTTTATTTATGTGCTGAATCTGCTAATGCGTTTCTCTCACTCGCTTTAGGTGTTTATATACAGATTGTTTTGGAAGAGTAAGGATCGTCCGAGGCGTATCCGGATGGAGGATATTAAAAAGGCCTTTCCCTCTCACTCAGAGAGCAGCATCCGCAAACGCCTCAAACTATGTGCAGATTTTAAACGCACAGGTACTGTGCATAATCTACATTGAATAATGTATTGTATTTATAGTCTTTGTTTATAGTAGTTACTGAATAATTCGTAGCAATGTAGTATATTGTTCTGAGAACATTAGAAAAGCCCTGTGTGACAATGCATAACTAAGTTTGCCTGGAAACTTTAAGGTACGGCTTGCCCCCTCACCCCTCGCCTCTAATCGGTGCCTGCGATGAACTAATCATATAGAACAATGATCAACTGATTGTACCGAAATTTAAATTAAAACTAGTCGACCAAGTTCTTATAATATTTACATATTTTAGTATTTTGTTGGTGCAGCATCATTTAAAAGGGTATTTGCTATAGACATAAAAAATGAAATGCCACCTTATGAAAAATTGTCAGATCGACATCAAAAACGTGAAAAAAAACAAAACAACAAAAAACATCTGTTTACACTCACTTTTCCATTTTGTCTCACAGGTATGGACTCTAACTGGTGGGTTTTAAAGCCTGATTTTAGGCTCCCTACAGAAGAAGAGATTAGAGCAATGGTTTCTCCAGAGCAGTGCTGTGCTTATTACAGCATGCTTGTGGCAGAACAAAGGCTGAAGGTACACAAACACACACACTCAAACACACACTTAATGCTGATTGTAATGATGTTGCACAATTAAGAAAAAATATTTTATTCAGAAATGTGATCTAATATTATTATCATCATAAATTTATTTTACTTACTGTCTTTTTGTATTATAGCAAAATGTGTCATTTCTTTACAGCAGTTTTCACCATATTACTAATTCTTAATTAGCACAATATTAGATGGTTGCTTAGAGAGTGCATGTATTTACAGTTCATGTGTACATTTAGCATGTTATTACATGTTTACTGTTTTCTGCAGTGTTTTATATGAATGCATTTAATTTGCGTTTATCTGCATCCAAATAAGAAATAGGAAAGTAAATGATGCACTGCCTGTACATGACATCTGTTTTTCAATCTGTGACAGTGAAAAAAGAGAAAAAGAAATAAAGTTAGAACAGTAGAAAATACTCCAGTTTATTTGAATGTCTGATATTTTTTAGCATATCAGCTGAAGCTGTATTTGATTGACAGTGTGTATCACCTCTTCAACTGTGTGTGTTTGTTTGTCTCAGGATGCTGGTTATGGTGAAAAATCCTTCTTTGCCCCAGAGGAGGAAAATGAAGAAGATTTTCAGATGAAGATCGATGATGAGGTCAGTGTGGGTCTAATGGATGAGCTTTGTTTCAGTAATATACAGTATGGACGCATCTAAATTTAAAGTTTTTGTGTCGCTACTGAAAGAAAAAAAAACGTGAGGAAAAAATTGTGCAGTACGACTCAAATATTTAAGTGAAAAATACGTCATTGTTCGGTGTAAATTATAATTTTTTCTTCCCCTAATTATTTTTGGCTGCCAAAGGTTCAGTGCTTCCTTAATTTAGAGTTTTTTTCTGTGGTGTCCTGCGTTTCGGTGATATTCAGTATTTGTGTGTATGTTTAGGTGCGCACAGCTCCGTGGAACACCACCCGTGCATTCATTGCTGCAATGAAAGGAAAATGCCTGCTGGAGGTCACTGGGGTTGCGGACCCCACCGGCTGCGGAGAGGGCTTCAGTTATGTTAAAGTACCAAATAAACCAACTCAGCAGAAGGTATACACACAAATACACACACAATGATATTGTTTCCCACAGTTATAGTCATATTTCTAATATTTCATATTGTGGGGGAAAAGATTTTAAATCAAGAATGAGCCTTAAATATTCAATCTGAAAATAAATATAAATAAAGATATTATATAAAAGTGAAATAACTGTGTAATAACTGTATATATGGGGTTGTGTGTCAGGATGAACGTGAGCCTCAGCCTGTGAAGAAGACTGTAACAGGGACGGATGCTGATCTGAGACGACTGTCTCTCAAAAACGCCAAACAGCTATTGCGCAAGTTTGGCGTTCCAGAAGAAGAGGTGAATTGTCTGTCTGCTAATTAATGCTTAGTGAATGCAGGATATTGAACTCATTAAATACTTTATAATATGTTTATATTTGTGTATGCAGATTAAGAAGCTGTCTCGCTGGGAGGTGATAGATGTGGTGCGGACGATGTCCACTGAGCAGGCTCGTTCGGGTGAAGGGCCCATGAGTAAATTTGCCCGTGGCTCACGGTTCTCTGTCGCAGAACACCAGGAGAGATACAAGGAGGAGTGCCAGAGGATATTCGACCTGCAGAACAAGTGAGTTACAGAGTTAACATAATGATTTATTTTTAATAAAATCACATTGTAATGACACCCAAGACAAAGCATTAATAAACATGAATGTCCATAAATCACTTCTCAAAAGTCAAGAGGATTTTATTGTCATTCCATCTGAGTACCAGTACACTGTGCAATAAAATTACTTTCCTTCCATGGTGGTTCAGTTACTTCTCTGTGTGTTGAGAAGTCTGATTGCCTGGTGAACCAAACTGTTACAGAGTGTTAATTACCCAGTGGGTTTAAAGCTTCTTTTAAAGAAAACTGTATTTCTCTCATTTTATAGATTTTTTTTTCAGCAATATGTCACTAATATGCCTAATATTGGTAACCTAACATTCTTGGCCAGTTTAGCCTTCCACACTTTAGCTCTGCCCACACTACAGTTTAGCACTGTACAGGACTGCCAGAACTAAGTTACATATTTAAAGTCTCTCACTCTCTCTCTCTCTCTCTCTCTCTCTCTCTCTGTTTCTTTCTCTCAGGGTGCTGGAATCTACAGAAGTACTGTCGACAGACACAGACAGCAGTTCTGCAGAGGACAGTGATTTTGAGGAGATGGGGAAGAACATAGAGAACATGCTGCAAAACAAAAAGACGAGTTCTCAGCTGAGTCGGGAGAGGGAAGAGGAGGAGCGAAAGGAGCTTCAACGAATGCTGCTGGGAGAGGATGGGTCAGACCGTGACAAGAGCCGCAAGGAGAGACGGAAAGCATTCTGTAAGGGTGTTTTATTTGCTCTGCTCTAAATCAATTAACAAGTTTGTAAATGTGGAGTGTTTTCCCCTTTGAGTGTTTACCCAAAATGATTCACAACAATCCACATGAGAACATTCTTTCTGCTTAATGGTCAGACCTGTCAAGAAGGTTCTGTGTTCTGGACTAGTGCACGTTTCTGAGCAGTTTAACATTGTTGATAGCTATAGCAATTATACGAACACTATATAAGGTAAAACTGCACCTGTAGAGCTGCCTAGCTTAAATTTCAAGATAAGTACAGCTAATATGTCAGTCAGATAAGGGGAAGGTAATATGGATTGGACTGAAACCACCTCCTCTCAAACTTCTTGGTGTGGTCGTTTTGATTCATATTTGATTGTGATTACTGTTTTTACAAAGGAAAACGAACCAGAGTCTAATTTAACCAAAGTAAAACGTTTGAAGATGCCCTAAGAAAGCATTTCTTATAAATTAAACCTTCTTGTATTTAATATCTCACCTATAAACATCCTTATATTTTCAGTCTCACAAGGTTCTTTGATAGCTGTGCAAACCAAAGATTATTGAATTCATTTAATCAGAGTAAAGGCTCTTAAATGGAATTAACAAGTCTATGTATCAGCCAAGAAGCCTTTTCAGGGTGTAAATAGGAGCAGTTTCCCCATGTTGACATCATAGTGAACAGTGGAAAAATTGCCCCAGAGAAAAAAACATATCCTGAACTGTGTGGCAATTTAGTTTATCATGGTTAAAGTTCTTTATCGTGTAACCCTGCAAGCTCAAATGTTTGTGTGTTGTGTAGCGAGTGCTCAGTCCACCAGCTCTCACAAAGATGACGATGCTTCCTCGGTTACGAGTCTGAACTCCTCAGCGACGGGACGCAGGCTGAAAATCTACAGGACGTTCCGGGATGAGGATGGTAAAGAATACGTCCGATGTGAGACGGTCCGCAAGCCGACTGTCATTGACGCTTACTTGCGCATACGCACCACCAAGGACGATGAGTTCATGTAAGTATGTGTGTGCCATTTTTAAGGTGTGATAGACAACAAATTTTGTAGTCAAATGAACAAGACTCCTAACTGACCCCTGATCAGGAATGTTTTCTGATTTGACCTTCTTTAGGTTATGACAGAACGAACTAGGCTAATATTGCTAACAACAATAATTCAATTCAATTCAATTCAATTTTATTTATATAGCGCTTTTTACAACAAAGGTTGTCACAAAGCCGCTTTACAGGAAAAACAGGTCCACGCCTCTTATGAGCAGCACCACAGAGATGCCAATTTTATGGTGACACAGTGGCAAGGAAAAACTCCCTTTAAGAGGAAGAAACCTTGGAAGGAACCAAGACTCAGTCCGAGGAACCCATCCTACTCGGGTTGACCCGCTCAGTACAAACAAACAACAAACAAATAACAGAACAAAACAGTACAGAGAATTAATGAGAACTATGGCTAATATAACAGGTACAAATTTATGAATATAAGAATGTGATGGGCACAAACTATAGAGCTATGGCTAATACAGAAACAGATACTGAGTGTGTTAATGGTAATCAGTGCAGGGTTGCAGAGCCGGAGAACAACACAGCGGGCAGTGGAGAGCCAGGCTGGGAACATCAGGAACAGGGCATCTCCATACATGTAAAAGAGATAGATAGAGAAAACAGAAAGGAAAGGAAGAGAAAAATAAGACTTCTGACTGTTAACAACTGCAGTTTAAACCCTTGGTCTCTCTGATGTGCTCTAAAACATATTAGTTTGTGTCCCTAATATATTATCTGGCTCTACTTTATTCACAATAACCCCAGTGTCACCTTAGAGCCTCTGTTAATATGTGACTTAATGGATATAGCTGTATTTTGGCACCTGGCCACAAACATAACAATAAATTAACATTTCTATCTTATTTTGTGTCTGTGTGTGTGTGTATAGTCGGAAGTTTGCTCTGTTTGATGAGCAGCACAGGGAAGAGATGAGGAAAGAGCGGCGAAGGATTCAGGAGCAGCTCCGCAGACTCAAACGCAACCAGGAGAAGGACAAGTTCCGCTGTCCTCCAGAAAAACGTCCCAAAAAGGCTAAAGAGAGGCCCGATCTAAAGGTGCAGCTTCTTACACATACGCTTACACATGCCTACAGCTGTTTAATTCATCTATTCTATTTATTGATATAGTCTTAATTATTAGTTCAGTATACTGAAGTTAAACCACCTCCATCCACCATACAGTAATTAATTAGCTGCAACTACAACTGTAAAGCTCCTCCCATCCATTAGTCTACAGCTGTTTAGTTCGACCCATCCAGCCTACAGATGTTTAGTTCTGCCCATTTCAGCTGTTTAGCTCCACCCATCCATTCAACCGATAGCTCTTTAGATCCACCCATTCAGCTCTGCCCATTTAAACTGAAATCAACTATTTTCTCTCTCTTTCTCCAGCTGAAGTGTGGAGCATGTGGCGCGATTGGTCACATGAGGACGAATAAGTTCTGCCCACTGTACTATCAGACCAATGCCCCGCCCTCTAACCCTGTTGCCATGACAGAGGAGCAGGAGGAGGAACTGGAGAAGACTGTCATTCATAATGATAATGAGGAGCTCATTAAAGTGGAGGGAACCAAGATCGTTCTGGGAAAACAGCTAATAGAAAGGTACACACACACAATTTCTTGTATAATTAAAAAAAATCTCCATCAGAATTGATTACATAAAATTTGCAATTTTATACAGTACTGGCCAAAAGTTAGGACACATCTTCTGTTTTTCAATGCATTTTCTTTATTCTCTTGACTATTTACATTGTAGGTTCTCACTAAAGGCATCAAAACTATGAATGAACACGTGGAGTTTTATGTACTTAACAAAAAAAAAGGTGAAATAACTAAAAAAAAAATTATATTCTAGTTTCTTCAAAATAGCCACCCTTTGCTCTGATTACTGCTTTGCACACTCTTGTAATTCTCTCAATGAGCTTCAAGAGGTGGTCAACTGAAATGGTTTTCTAACAGTCTTGAAGGAATTCCCAGAGGTGTTTAGCACTTGCTGCCCCTTTGCCTTCACTCTGTGGTCCAGCTCACCCCATATCATCTGGATTGGTTTCAGGTCCGGTGACTGTGGAGGCCAGGTCATTTTTTATTAAGCACAAAACCTCACGTGTTCATTCATAGTTTTGATGCCTTCAGTGAGAATCTACAATGTAAATAGTCATGAAAATAAAAAAAACGCATTGAATGGGAAGGTGTGTCCAAACTTTTGGCCTGTACTTTATTTTAGAACAGGCATCTTTCATTTTCAGTTCTGATTTTCTAATATAGACATTAAAAACACAGTCTAAAAAAACTCAGTACTGAAATGTGCCTCAGAACAGTAATGAAAGGGGCTAAACTGGGTAGACTGAATAGGAGGAAATACAGTAAATATTTAAATATGTCTTTTAATGGGACAACACTATAGAAATGAAACTTGTATACAACTAAGATTAGTCAGGGTACAGGTTCTATAGCAGTATAGATTTACTGTCTTCTGAAAATTCAACAAAAACTCAACACACAGCCCTTAATGTCTCAATAGATGGCACCACAAAGTGAGTACATCTCACAGTGGTTTGACAGGAATGCTAACCCTAATAATGTTCTTATTATTCTGTATCAAGTGTTTTTATGGTTTAACGCTGTTTGTTTGTGTTTAGTGCGGATGAGGTGAGGAGGAAGTCTCTGGTCCTGAAATTCCCCAAACAGCAGCTCCCGCCGAAAAAGAAGAGACGTGTTGGCAGCACCATTCATTGTGACTACCTTAACGTAAGTGTATGTAAAAAAACATTGTAAGTAATAATAATAACAGTAATAATAATAATAGTATTAACATCTAGAACTGTAGAAAAATTATTCAGTTATTTATATTAAATATTGTGTTCATTAAAAAAGTCACTGTATATTCTAATTGATTAAAGTGTCTAATATGAATTTTGACATAAATAAAAATATTTTTTTTCATGCAAGCGATGGTTACGCTGTATACCGTAGTATAGTGTTCTCATAGTGTAATGTTAAATTTTTCTCTTTAGCGTCCTAACAAGTCTATCCACCGGCGAAGAACTGACCCAATGGTTACTCTTTCTTCTGTACTGGAGAGCATCATTAACGACATGAGAGATCATCCTAATGTAAGACATGACTGATGTTAATTATCTGTCTTTTGGCAATTTACTTGTTTGTCTATTTTTGTGGTAATATATGTACCCTTTTCTCTTTTCTCTGTGTTTATCAGACATACCCGTTCCACACCCCAGTGAATGCTAAGGTGGTGAAGGACTATTATAAAATCATCACTCGGCCAATGGATCTGCAGACTCTGCGGGACAATGTTCGAAAACGTCTTTATCCTTCCCGAGACGAGTTCAGAGAAAGCGTGGAGCTAATCGTTAAAAACAGCGCTACTTACAATGGTACACACATACACACTCTTGAGTGCATTATCATTTTGTCATTGTTAGATCCGCTGAATGCCATAAAATGAGGGCTGTGCACTTGTAGATGTTTGTATCATGCTAATTATCAATTCTTTTGTTCTCAGATTAAGTCTATGTCTGAGAAATATTTTAGCTAATTGATTTTTTTTGTCCATTTTGTATTCACATAAAATTTCAAGGAAATAAATACAAATAATTAAAGAAAAGAGCAATTTCAGTACATTGCAATTTTTTCTATTTTGTTATGTCACCAGTAATGGAAATTAAGACACACAGTGCTACCTTGTCACCTGAAATCTTTGCTAATACAGCCTGGAGGAGCAGAATAGTATTCAGCTACTTTAATTTATAACTATTGCTGAAGTGTGAAATTCACAAATTCACAGCTTGTATAGTCCCTGAGTATTTATTGCCAATAGAATTGGACACTCTGGAGGAGATAAACATGAATCTATTGACCGCATGCTTTTGGGATGAATTGGAGGGTTGAGAATGAGGTTGGTGCTGATCATCCAACATCCTGATTTCACAAATGCTCCTGTCTGTAAATGGAATCAAATCCTCACATAATGCTCCAAGATCTAGTACAGATATTTCCATGAACAGAAAATAAAGTTACTAATAATAACAAATAAAATCAGGATAAACCTGTTTCATACTTGATCTTTAGAATAAACAATAAATAAGCATGGATCTCAATACGATTGTCTATAAAGTCTATATTTCAAATATGCATTATCAATTTTTGAGCAAATGGGATACATTCAATTGTGTTCCAAACATGTTTTATATGATTTGCGTTTGTTTGTCTCTCTCTGTCTGTATGTCTGTCTGTCTGTCTGTCTCAGGAGCGAAGCATCCTCTGACGCAGGTGGCTCAGGCCATGTTGGACTTGTGCGATGAAAAGCTGAAAGAGGTAAGGAAAATGTCTTTTTTTTCTGTCTGTCTATCTCTTTATGTCTTTATCAGTCTCTATGTTTAGCTATTAATTTATGTCTTTCTGTCCATCCATCAATTCATCTATCCATCAATATGTATATAGTAATATGTAGCCAGGAGTATCGCATAAGCATAACTTAGATATTTATTGTGGTGGTGTATGCACGTGTGTACAGAAAGAGGAGCGTCTGGTGCGTCTGGAGAAAGCCATTAATCCTCTGCTGGACGACGATGACCAAGTAGCATTCTCCTTCATCCTCGACAACATTGTCACTCAGAAGATGATGGCTGTAACTGAAGTAACAGCTTTCCAATTTCCAAGTCTTGTTATAATGTAAAAGAGTGTGATTTGCTGAGACAGCAGCTGTTTGCTGTGCTGGTTCTGTGTTTGTATTTGTACTTGCTTATAAGACCTTAAGGGGCATATTATGAAAAAATCATCCCACATAAATGGCCCAGCTACAGTCTGTAATAAAATGTGTGTTAATACAAGGGGTCCGACTGCTGCTGGCCGTTACCTTAACCTACACTGGTTCCACATTTATTGATTGCTTTAGCATTAGGGGTGTAATATGTTGAGAAGAGAATGTTTTAGGTTGTCTTTAAAAAAGACAAGTTATAAAATATCATATAGTTAGTTATATCAGAATTATATAAAGACTTTTATAAAAGTTCATTCTTGCTCATATTTAGCCATGTACGTTATTTGATAAATGTACCAGATAGTATGGCTAACTAAGCTATTTATCTAATTATTTACATTTTTTTTCTTTAATTTTCTAGTCATGGCCATTCCATCATCCTGTAAATAAAAAGTTTGTTCCTGATTATTACAAAGTCATCGCCAACCCCATGGACCTGGAGAACCTGCGAAAGGTAGGAGTTTGTCTCTAGAATTACAGTACTTCAGTTTTTCCCCACGACTGTCTTTTCTAATTGTATTATTATTAAGACGGGCGCTCACGCAGGCCACGCTGTAGACAACATGTTGAGATATCGACGCAGAAGTGTAAATTGGCCATACATAAGAGGAGTTATGGTAGAGACTTGTTAGTGAACCAGTAAATTCAAACCAAGGATGACGTAACAAGGTGTAGTGAATTTTACTGTACTTTTTTCTGAATTTATTTTCTTATGTGTGTGGTGTAATTAAGAGTGTGTTTATACAACCAGTCTATATTCAGTATGTAATCATTTAAAAACTGATATTTTACAGCTGAATTTCATTTGTATAGCAACTAATTTTTTTTCCTCTCCTGAATAATTTCCTGTAAGACACTGTAAGAGAAATGTCTAAGAAAGAAATATCTAATGTATGCATCTTGGGTGTGTGTGTGTCCATCAGAACATCAGTAAGCACAAGTATCAGAACCGTGAGGTGTTCCTGTCGGATGTCAGTTTGATCCATGCCAACAGTGTAAAATACAACGGTGAGATTTTTACACACACAAACAGAACCATTTAGCAGTTTCTGTAATAATTGTGTCTTTATTAATTTAACGTTTAATTTTCACTGTTTAACAAATTAACAGTGATGTGTTCATATAAACTGACCATAATAAAAATAAATAAAAAACAGAACACTTTGTGTAGAAATTTTGTAATAGTTTTTCCACAGCTGCACATCTTTACTACAAATGACTATAAACTGTTTCAGCTCAGTTTATAAACAATTACATCAAGTGCAAATGTCTTAACTTACATCACCATAGACAAGATAAACTGTAACAGACTGAGCTGTAAAAACTGCCTTACTGAACAGTCTGATAGGCCTATACTGTTCCATCCAAAACTGATCAAAACATCTTCATTCAAATAAATATAATCTGCAAAAAGGAGCTGATTTTAAACCCTGTTACATTTTATTTATTTCACCACAAAGTAGACTCATCAAATTTAACTAGATTTTATCTTCAACGCCGTTCCTGCTCAACCTTTTTTCAGTGAGCTGCTGTAAATGTAAAAATGCGAATTCTATTACCCACAACCCTGTAATCAACACTCTTACACTGAAATAAGCTGCTGTTTTGGTTAAGAGTTAATATTATTTCTGGATTTCTCTTCCCACAGGTTCTGACAGTCAGTACACGAAAACTGCTCTGGAGATTGTAAATGTCTGCAAGCAGACTTTAGCTGAGGTTTGTGGACTTTTTCCCCAAAAGCCTCTCATCATACAGAATCTGAAGAATGTGTATTTTAATAAATATGTTTTTTTTTGATGCTGAGGAGTACTTATAAGTTTGTATTATGTCTTCTAATGACTAACATGTAAAATGTGTGTGTTTGTGTTGTGCAGTATGATGAGCATTTGACTCAGTTAGAGAAGGACATCTCTACAGCTAAAGAAGCTGCTCTGGATGCTGCTGACCTTGAGAGTTTAGACCCTCTGACCCCAGGACCATACACACCTCAGGTATACTCTTTTACATACATACATACATATGTACACACACACACACACACACACTCTTTCACAGTTCCTGTGCTTTTGATCTTTCCATCCAGTTTCTGCTGTTTAATCTTAATTTATTACCACTGGATGAATTTTCTTCCATTACATCTTTTTTGTTCCTTCTTTCATCTTTTTATTCAGCTCTTTTTGACTTTTTTTGCCATGTTTCCCCAAGTATATTATTTTGTGTCCTCAAATTTATTTTATCCCTTTTGCACTATTCTCTATTTCTATGTTTGTTTGCTCCTTTTGCATTTATTTCCTTTGAATTATTTTACTTTCCCTTTCCCTTTTATTTCCCCTAGTGTCCTGTGTTTGTGTCTGCTGCTTCTTTCTATTTCTTTTATTCTTTTTTTTGCTTTTTTCTGTTTTCTTTCTCTTTCCTTTTTCTCTTACTGAGCCTGATGAGTGTGAGAACTGTGTGTGACTCTGCAGGGTGATGTTAGCCTGTTAGCCGAGGCTACGCTAATTCCTCCCATCTCTCAGAAACGAGGGGGGCAGGTATTCCTCTCTCTCCTCTTTGTTTTTCCTCCATTTAACCCTCCCTTAATTTCCTTTTGCTACATTTTAAATGCAGTTTGTCCTCTGATTTTTACTTTGTGTTTCTTTTCTGTATTTTTCTGTTTTACACAATAAATAACTGTAAATTTCCTTTTATTTTTTCCTTTTTGTTACTTCTTTATCAATACTTCCTCAGTCGTCACTATTCCATCATTACTCCCTCTGTCCTTAATTCACTATTGCTCTATTCATCCTTACTCCTTTCATTATTCCCCCTCCCTCCTTTCCTTTCCATCTGTCTCCACTGCATGCTTGTTGTTAGTTTCTATGTGTTCCATTGGGTCAGTGTTAATATCTGCATGTGTGTGTTTCAGGGTCGTGGACGTGGCCGACTGGGGGAGGAGGAGTCAGATGTTGACATTGAAGGGTTTGAAGAAGATGATGATGGCAAACCCAAAACACCTGCTCCGGTATATTTGGGGGTGAGCAATTTTGCGATGTTTCTCATTATAGTAAAAATCATTGATTGGCTGAGAGGCGTTCTATGAGAGCCGTTATCACCCGGTAATGCACTGTAACCGAAGCTTTCTATGTATTACTCCACCACATATAGGTAACCTAGCAACAATGCAGCGCTTACAAGCCAAACAGCCCTGCTACAAACTCGTGGAGTGTTTTTAACCAAACAGATCGTATTTTTTCTATCCACTTTAATTCAAAATCTTTAAATACACAGCGATAATGGAACTGTGGTATAATCGCAGTATACATTTGACATTGGCCTCAAGCCTATGATCGCAGCCCAACAGTGCCAATACTACTTGTAATAGTACTCCCTCTCGTGTATTATTGCTTAAAGCTCCACTAGGTAGGAATGAGATATATTACAGGAAGCTTATTAATAATGAGCATTTCTTTAGGCTGAAGACGGTGATTTGGACGATGATGACGACGAGATGCTACTTCCTCCTCGGCGGAGGATGGATGAGGATGATGAGGAGTATGATGAAGGCTCTAGCAGGCCAGCACAGCCCAGTGTTTTGTATCAAGATCTGCTGATGTCAGATGTGGAAGATGAGGGCAGTGAAGAGGAGGGAGACAACCCATTTTCCTGTAAGTGTGGATTTAGCTTTTTTATTGTAGTTAACATTTTCACTGGTAGGTTCCTTGTTAGTAATGGGTTTTGTTGCGATAATAGGCCTGGTCATGATGATATTTTTAATAGCAGTAGGGATGGGGTACCAGAGGTGTCAAGTAAACAAATACTTTGTTACTTTTTAGGTAGGAATTTTGGTTAACTGTTCTTTACTAAAGTAATTATTTTACAGACAACGTTTTACTTCTACACCTTACGTGTTCACACATTCATTACTCCTATTTCGTTTCTCAGAGCCCTATCCAGATCAATATCTCCAAACAGATAGAGTAAATCTGATTGTAGTTGGATGAGAAGTATAACCATATACCCAATATAAACATATATCCATCATACCTGCACACACTATGTCACTCAGATGATCAGTAGAGGAGACGCAATAAAACTTAAGCCTAAACGCAATAAAACTTAAAACTTAAGCCTTAAGCCTAAAACTGAAAAGCTTATGTTAATACTTTAAATCCCTAGTGTCTATAGTTCTACCCAAGTAATAAATGTGAATGCTTTTGATCTCTTTTTGGGGTACTACTTAGAGTATGATATTTAAATTTAAAGGTGAGGAGTTTTAGGAAAATATCGCATCATATTAAATTATCAGTGTCCAATACTGCAGTATCAACAATGAAAAAGGTGGAATATGTGTGTTTCTATGTGTTTGTGTATTAAAATGTTTTATATTTGGTTTTGTGATCTGTTTTTACAGTTAATGGATGTTTCATAGACAGGGATTAAGCCTAGTTTTATACTGCACAGCTTTTTAAAAGCATTAGAAATTCTACACTGAAATAAAAATATAGTCTACAACTAGGATTAGTCCCTGTCTGGGAAATTAACTCTTAGTATCTGGCCACTTATTAATGTTGCTTCTTTTCCATTGGTTGGTTTTGTTGACTGCCACAGCAATCCACCTATCAGAGAGCGGGAGTGACAGTGACCGGGAAGCTGGGCATCAGGAAACTGCTCGCATGGGGATGGAGCAGGAAGAGAGCATGATGTCATATGAGGGGGAGGTACCAGACGAGGATACACACATGGAGGACAGCAACGTCAGGTCAGGAAACCCACCTTGTGTCTTTTATATGTTGTGGTAGGCCCCTGGGGTAGGGGGGCGTGACCACTGTGACCCGGAAGGAGGAAGCTCACAGAGATACACAGACACGGGGACTAAATGAACTCAAAACGTACCTTTATTTTTAAATGCCCTCCACCACACCCAAAATAAACTTAAATATACATAACTCTCAGCCCAATGGGGCTCTAGAGTCTGTAGAATTCCTTTTCTTCGTTTTTAAAGGTCCGTGCAGCCTCAGCCCTCTGCTCCCCAGTGTAAGTTCTCCCCAAATGATGGCTGAGGCTTAGTATATATGCCTGTCTCAACTGGCGGCTCAATCAGCCCTCATGCGGGCCAGCTGAGACAGGCATGGCTTTGTGCTCTGGCGTGGGGCGGACCCACAACTCCCCCGCCTCCTCACGCCACAATGTTTAAAAAGAAAATTAGAATTAGAGATATTCTCCAATATTCAAAAATTAAAAAAAATAATTATTTCAAATAAATCTCTTGCCAGTTTTAATGACTCAGATTGGATACATTATAATTTGAAGACCACACCCTCTTTTTCACTTTTGGGTCACAAATACTCACCAATCACTCAATTACATGTCTCTCTCTCTTTCTCTCTGTCTCTCTCTCAGTTATGGCAGTTATGATGAAGGGGACAGTCATCGTCAAGGACGGAGCTCCAGCCCCGGGGGAGGCGAGGTGGAGGGGCTGTATGGTGTGAGTGAGGAAGAAGAGGAAGAGGAGGAAGATGAAGGAGAAGAGCAACGGAGAGGACCAAGTGTTCTAAATCAGGTTCAGCTTAGTGAGGACGAGGAGGACAGTGAAGAATTCAGGTCCATCGGAGGGGACAGTGATATGGACTCAGATACTTAACACACACTTATTTTTAATTATTGTAAATATTGTTGAATGTTTAGCACATCATGTCACAGTGTTGTGATTCCTTATTTCCTTTTTGAGCTTTTATCTGGGATTGCAAAGTAAACTGTTATAGTTTTCCATGTTTTTTTTACACAAGCCATATGAGAACATGTGGAAATAAAAGTTTGTGGAGATTAATATCATGTGGTTTGTGTTCTTTTTACCTGTTTTATTTCCTAACCTCTTCTAAAAATAATCAATAAATACTGAGTCATCAACTACCATTCCAAAAAAGGAATCTGTGTTTTCACAGATATTTGGTAGCAAATAAATTTGTAACATGTTTAAGCTCGATCATGATTTAAGTTTTAATTTGCTAATGGAGAAAATAAAAATGTACAAATGAGGGATGTCTCCAGAATGTAGAGCAGAACTGTAGATGATTCTGAATTGCTTGATGACCTGTAAGTAATCCAATATAAATTTCTTATAACACTGATATTTGAAATGAAGCTCTGATAACAAATGAGGTTTTATAATAGGTTTAAAATTTTCTAAAGGAATGTTTTGTCATTTTTGGGGAGGCATTTAGGTTTAAAGTCGCAAGTTGTGTTTTCTGCTCTGCTATTTTAAATTTCCTTTATTGTTTTTATCATCCTGCAGTTACAGAAATTTACACTGATCTCATTATTACTATTATTGTTGTTGATTATGTTTTCACTGTTTTTGTTTATGAGGAAATAGAATACCAGACCAGTAAAACGGCACGGAACACTTTTCCTACGTAAACGTCTGACCGCTTTTTGTTCTCCTGTTGTCTATGTGTTTATGACTGTAGCAGGGTTGGTGTGTGTGTGTACGTGTGTGTGAGAGAGAGAAGGAGAGGCGGAACTGAAGTCATAAATGCATGAATCTTGCTGAAACGCAGATCTGAGTGTCTGTAGTATAGAAACTGCTTCTTTCTGAGTGTGTGTTCAGTTCAGGATGAGGGTCTTTCTGTGTGTGTGTTTTGCTGCTGCGATTGTTTTTACTACAGATGGACAGACAGACCCAGATTTTGGTAAGTATGCTACTAGTTTGTTAATGGAGCCCTTTTGGTGAATAGCCATATATCAACCATTTCTCAGTTTTGGAAGAAATCAGTTATTTTCTTGACTACTGTGAATCATTTTATATTTATTATTGGTATTGTTATTATCATTAAGTTGATTAATGACTGAATGAAGATACAATTGAATTTGATATTTTATGTATGAAAATTTAGAATACCTATTTTTTTTCTCTTTTTAAAATGGTTGATTATATTGTTTTTCATTGGAAGGTGAATACACCTGTGTGCTATTAATTTTCTTGTTATTAATATAATTTATTTCAGCATATTTGCTTTTTTACTATTTTAGTAATAAATCTGTGCATCATACTTCTTTTATGTTATGGACATACTGTCTGTTTTAAGTCTGAATCTTAAAAAATAAGTGCTTCTTGTGACATTGGTGCTGGTAACTGTAAAGCTTTATAATGTGCTGTTTGTTAGCTAAGCTAAAGTTTCAGAACATTTCATTTCAACTGCTTTTTTTCCCACAAAATGTTTTTATGTGGGTAGACAGAGCCCTAAATCACTGAACACAAGGTTCTGGGTTAAATACCCTTGTCCTGTTGGCACTGCTTGGTCCCTTTAAAAAGTTGATGTGAACGTATAGTGACTAATATATATATATATATATATTTGTCATGTACACAGCTCTGGAAAAAATAAGATAGCACTTAAAAATGGTGAGTTCCTTTGATTTTACCAAATTGAAAACCTCTGGAATATAATCAGGAGGAAGATGGATGATTAAAAGCCATCAAACCAAGCTGAACTTCTTGAATTTGTGCACCAGGAGTGGCATAACATTATCCAAAAGCAGTGTGTAAGACTGGTGGAGGAGAACATGCCAATTTGGGAGACATTTACTCAAACAGTTTGATTCTGATTCAGAAACTGAAGTGGTCTCTACATTTTTTCCAGATCTATATATATACGTGAATGACTGTAAGCATAAAAGTTTTATATGTTCTTTAGAGAGGCTTTGTGGAGGTGTACTGGACTTTGATCTGTGCAAAGCAGAATGGAATTGTAATCTAAACATCAGCAGGTGTTTCTGTAAGGATGAAACTCCTTTCTGCAGGTAATCAGTAACCCATTCCTTACTGCAAATACTCATCAATACATTTAGTATTCATCACTTCCTTACTGCAGCTCCTCACTTATCATTTCCTTACTGTGAATGATCAATAATCAGCACTGTATCATTCACTGTAGTTTATCTGTAATTAAACACACATTAAAATGAAATGTATAGATAAAACGCGCTGTTTATATATGTTGCATCCGTTTTGTAATTTGATCAGCAATCACTGTCCTACTGTACATATAAAATGTTCTACATAGCTAAATATTTTACAAGTTATTATAATACAAAATACATACACTGACGTGACAAGTCATCGTACATACAGTACCAGTCATACATTTGGGCACACCTTAAATGTACTACATTTAGTTTTTTCATTTATTAAAAGAAAATCACAAAAAGTCCCAGAAACCATTAAGAAATGATTTAGTAAAAAAGTTATTTACTTGATTTCCTTGCCTCTTAATGTGTCTTAATGTTTGAGAGCATCAGTTGTAAAGTTGTGAAGAGGTAGAGTTGGTATACAGAGACTCCATTTGAGTCATGTTCTAATCCATATTATGGCAAAAAAACTTCTCAACTAAATACAAAATAAAAATGCTTTAAGAAAAATCTGAAAAAATAAAAGTACTTTAAAAGTATCCTCAGGTGCAGTCACTAAGACCATCAAAAATGTTATGATAAAACTGGCTCTCATCAGGACTACCCCATGTACGGAAGACCAAGAGTTACCTCTGTTGCACAGGATAAGTTCATCAGAGTTACCAGCCTCAGAAACCAGAAGTTAACAGCCCCCCAGATAAGAGCTACATAAATACTTCTCAGAATATTTTGTTTTTTTTTTACAACTTTTAAGTTTCCATATGATTTCTTATGTGTTCCTTCATAGTCTTAATTTACAGTGTAGGGGGGGACATTGAGAAGGTGTGTCCAAATTTTTGACTGGTACTGTACATAATATCTACGCAATAATACACTCGAGGTTTGTGCTATAACGTGTAATATTGCCACTGCAGTGCTGTGGCTGTACATCAGCACAGCAGTGCCAATATGACATGTTATAGCTGAACCTCAAGTGTATTATTGTGATTATACCACAATTCCATTATCGCTGTTTATTGAAAGATTTAAAAGAGTTAAAGAGGAGGAGATAATACGATCAGTTTGGTTATAAAAACTGAAATAGTTAAAATAGTTTCATTACTGCTCTGTTTGTAGCTGCGCTGTTTGGCTTGTAAGCACTGTGTCGTTGCTAGGTTACCTGTATGTGGTGGAGTAATACTTGGAGAGCTTCGGTTACAGTGCATTACCGGATGATAATGGCACTTACAGAACACCTCTCAGCCAATCAAATTGCAGGGTCGAAACTATCTGTGGTATAGTGTGGATCGAGGAATGTTAAATCGGTAGTAAGTCTGTACAATTTCAAAAATGAGATATTTCATCTATCTGGCATCCACTATCAGGCCTCATTTTACCTCATATAGTTAATATCTGAACATGGAACATGCATTTCCAAGCCGTCCCAAGATTATGCTTCATGATCAATTTGGTTTGGGGTTTTTATTAACAACAAAATATCACTGATCAGAGATGAGATGTGAAATTGAGAGGATTCTCTTTGTAATTCTTGTCTAAGAAACCCACCCATTGTCTTATCATGTTTATCGTTTTTTCACTGTTGTCTACAGGTGTAACAACTTTGCAGACGAGTTTTATCTGGGCGAGGACTGTAGTCAGAAATGGACCACACTGACCTTTGCCCTCGTGGCCTCTCTTCCTGGAATCACACTAGCTTTCGTGGTGGGACTTATCGTCCACATCATACACACCTGTTCAGGATCCGGCAAGAGTGACGGGTCAGAGACACACACACACACAAAATCAGGCCCAGAAGGACATGCTAATTTATTTTTGTAGTAATTCTCTACAATAAGGGTCACAGATATCAGTACTTACAACAGTAATAAACATGGATAAATGGTTAATTAATGTCTCAACTAATAAATAACTGACACTAGTTACAATATTTTTGAACAATACTAAATATTAATGCTTAAGAATTTGGTTAATAATAATGAATTGAGACAAATATTTTGTAATGTTTATTAATGTGCTATCTAGTGTCAATACATAATATGTACTATTAATTAATGTACCCTAATTGTAAAGTGTTACCCTTTTTTGTCAAAAGACCAGAGTTGCTTCAGGGAAGCATGATGGGATTGAATATTTTGGGCTAGAGTGGCGCCTTGCTCTTTGTAATCATCATCAGGCTGTAAAACATCTGTTTTTAATTATATAATTGAATAACCCAACTTTTCTGTGAATATTATATTTTAGTACAGCAAACAAAGGTTACTAATGGCATGTAAACAAATAATAACAAACCAAAATACAGAAATTGTTTTCTTCATTTTCCTTTGTTTTAAGCCCCTTTCCCTTAATCTAATTTTCCTTCTGGAAATTATTTTCTAGAGTGAAGCCAAGCTTCCTGTAGTCAACTTTAGACAGTGTACTTTTTTGTAACAATTTTTAAACAAACTTATTCTGTAAAAATAATTTAAAAAAGGAAGAAACTGTTTTGTCTGGATAAAATACTGGATAAAAATACAATATACTTTTGACCTCAGCTCCAGTTAAGGTGATGTAACATTATTTTCTCTTGATCATGTTACTTTACGAGACAATAACTCTTTAATGGTTAATGTAAATCTTTACATTTGACTGCCAATTTCCAAATTTGATTAAATTTCTAATTGAAGAGTTTATTTTTTAAAATCATACCTTTATATATAAACACAACGTTATCTGTTTTACCAAATAAACATTTCAATTATTATATTTCAGTAGCAAGAGGTTTTGGCTCAGTTTTAAATTGTCTTATGAAACACACTGATAAGAAAAGCAGTAAACGTGCAGAAACAGAAAGCTGGCAGAAACTGCCAGTAAACCATGTGCCTGACAAGCAGATGATTATGATGACAAACCCATAAATTCCTCTGAGAGGCTCGAGCTTCTGCCCTTTTACTGGAGGAGAGATTCAGCCGGCAGATGAGCAGCGGTGTATAGTATCTGTTAAATTAAATTTTATTTAATTTAATTCAACTGAACTTAATCAGTTGAATTTACCTTTCATTTTGGTTGAAAGTTATAGATGAAAAGACGTCTTATTTACAAAAACACAGCCATGGAGAAAATCCATATGAACCATTTTTGCTGGCCTACTATGGGATTCTAGTATTATGTTAGTGCTAAGCTGTTCTTCATTTCTAACAAATGGCTAAAACTTCCTTGCACTAATGCTTACATTTATAGCCAATTACATCAGATCTAACTGATCTGATTAAAGAGATAGAACAGGCCTCATATACTTGTTGCGAATGCTCAAAGCTGAAAACTTCTGTTCGCTCAAAAAGTCCATTCTCATTTAAAATTTTAATGCATTACCTTTAAGTGACACTAAAACACATTAGAAACGTAAATATGAAATAAAGCTGGCATGGGGGAACGCACATTCTTACATTCAAGTCACATTTAGTACATCTGACCATGAGCATAAAATGTGGCCTACGCAATGTTTTTGTATGTATGCAGCTTAAGTACATAACTGAAAAAAAAAATGCTTTACCAGCACGACAAGCTTGACCAAACTGTTTAACCAGCTTAAGCAGGTTGAGCAGCTTGACCAAGACATTTAAGGGACAAACACCTTAAAAATACACTTGACTTCTGGGGGAAACAGGGGAGAAGCAGGCGTCCACATACTTGTCAAGAAATAGTATAGAAGCAGTTTTGCAGTTGTACTTAGTAATTCATAGTCTGTAGTAAAGAATAATTTAAGACTAAGAATGGTTTCATAACTCTGAGGTTCAGGGGATTCATATATAAAGTTATTTAAGTTGAACTTAAATTAGATATACAAGGGGAAAAAAGTGGATTACTTAATATTTCTGTAAATGTGTCACTTTAGCCAATTTTCCACTATCAGTTGTGAGCAAAGTACACAAAACTGAGTTAAAGCAGAGATACACAAGGTATAATGACTCACCCCTTTAAGACCTCTACTTGAGAAATATACAAACGTATTGGTCTTCAAATGCACTTAAGTATTAAAAACAAAAGTACTATCGTTCATTATGTCTCTAATGTTCTATTTTTCTCTCTTTCTTAGTCATTTTATTTTAGGCGAAAATATTTATTTTATTATTTATTATTAGTTATTTGTGGTTCACCAATCCTTAATAGAATGTAATAAATACATTAGTCTGACACTGATGCCTATTAAAATAATCATAAACACAAAAGGCAGACAGTTTCCATTAGGTAGAGCCAACTTTTTACCAACAAGCAAATTACTTATTTGCAATGAGTGTTTAGTCAACAAAAACAGGTTCACAAATGAGTTTTCTATAATATAGTGCATCTATATATTTTGTATATTCCATAATTTATTCAGGATTATTTACACTGTTGCATTGATAATATACTGTGTGCTTGCAGATGGAAGCTAATGTATGTCCAACAGGTCAAATCAAATTCAAAACATTGTGTATGCTGTATAATGATTGCTTTACACTTCTTTCATTTTATGAAATGTTACATTTTTATAAAATACCTTTATACTTACACCTGAAGTAGCATCAGATTGCACACCATGTGGTGTAAAACGTTTGATATCCAAAAATATAGAATTTAGGTAAAAAGTCAACTAAAATATGTGACTGAAAATACTTTGGTAAATTAAAGATGCCGGAAAAGCTACTTATCTACAGTAACAAATTACATGCATTTATTTACTGTCCTCTTCTGTCCATTGTTGTCCCTGAATAGGCACAAATTAGTTAAAATTATAAAACATATACTATGAGGACACTCTTGATTGTTTTAGGCCGGATCTGGCCTGATCTTATTAAAAAACTAAATGTAGCACATCCACTTATATGTACAGACAGCTTATTAATTGTGATATAAGTGATGAAATTATCATTATATAAAAACATTTTTAAAAGCTTGGTATAAGCTTAGTACAGTCTTCTTTTACAGCCTCATTTTGCATGTGTTTGTGTGTACAGACATGTGAGTAAACAGCAGTCCAGCCCTCCTGCAGAAGAGAATTTGTTCCCAGGAATGGTTTTTGCATCTGACGTGGCTGTGAGTTATTGTTTATTAATCAAATAATAAACAGTAAATTGATAAGCATTCAGCATTTCAGTTCATCAAAGGTCACAATGGCAACAAATGCATAAATATAGAAATATATATATATAATTAGTTCTCACATTTCCCTTTATTTTATAACTTCTACTTCGACAGTGATTTTTATTCCCAGATGTGGCAGATGTACAGAAGTCCTAAACTTGTAGTACAGATACTTCATTAAAATAAAAAAAAGTAAAAGTTAAAGTATGATTTTTGTTTTAAGTAAAAATAAAAATGTATACATTCCTAAATGTACTTGAAATAAAACAGTCAAAAGTATTTTTTTAAAAAAGGCCTACATTTTTCTTTTTTATGTATTTTAAATATTTCTTAAAATATGTTTATTTATTATTTATAGGTAATTCTAAATGATAATAACAGTTTGTGCTAGAACTGCAGAATCATCTGCAAAATTACACACATAATATATTTAAATCTGGACTTTTTTGTACTGAAAGTAGCTAGGGAGTAACATAACAATGAATTAGCAGGTGTCCCAATACTTTTGTCCCACCTCACACCAGATGATTCTCCAGATTCTAAAATGATACTCTATTAGATTTTATTCTTTTTAGCAAAACAGCAAACTATGCTGGACAGGCCCTCAGTTTTAAAGCACTGCTCTATATGAAGCGTTTATACTATTAAAACATATATTTAGTTTATTTGCTTACAGTTCCTGAACACAATCTCTAATCTTCATCGATTGATTCATCCATCTGTCCACCCGGCCACACCCCAAATATTTCCTGCCAGTTGCTCTGTAGTGATATCATCAGTCAATTGAAACCAACAGCATTGTAAACCCATGTAATGATTAAACAGATAATCATGTGCCTAAAAATAGAGAGAGATACTGAGTGTGACAAGATGAGAAACAGGAATGTTGCCCTTATTTGTGAAATATTAAATTAAAGTCAAGTTGAAGTTGAAATAGAATGTGTGTATTAAATGTTAAGAAGATGTGATTATACTGTAGAATCTATATTTTTTTGTTTGTTTCATCCTTTCTGTTTTGTTTTCCTTTTCTGTCTCTCAAAGGCTCGTCCTAATGGTTCCACTGGTCCAAGGCCACCACAAGTTGGGATTCCAATGCAAAACACACGCCCATACAGGTGAGCAATTGAGGACAGAGGAAATTTAAATGTCTATAGAACTTCAGAAACGTAATATCCCCTCAACTATCTGGCTCCCACAATAGGCTTCATTTGAACTCAAATATTTAATGTCTCTTTGGGTTGAACATGCATTCACATGTCCCAAAGTTATGCTTCATGACCAAATTGGCTTGGGGGCTTATTTATAATAACGGAGTGTATGAAGCTACCTCCACCATGTCTTGTGGCTGTGATTTTGTTCTATTACAGCCACCTGTAATAGGCTTCACTCCAACTCTAATAATTCATGTCACTTTTCTTTGAGCATGCTGGCCAGTGTTTAAGCTCACTCACAAGATAACACCTCACAACAACATACAGGTGTAGACATTCCCAGGTTATTCCTAAAAGTAAATCTTTATGATCACTTTACATACTGATATCCCATAACTTTTTTTCATGTAAATATATGAGTTACATTAGTTCCCTGACCTCTCCAAGTTTATGTTTATAATTTCACTAAGTCCATAATTTTTAATGACTTAACTTCCTAAAATAAAATCCTAATTGTTTTAGTTTCTAAGTCCCTTCTTTCATCGTGTATCTGATTTTCCCATGTTGCTTGAGTCTTTAAGTCACTGGCTTTCTCAACTCTCTGATTCCCCAAGTTCTGAGAATTTTAGTTCCTGAATGCTTACTTACTTTGATCTCTCAGCTGCCAAAGGTCACAAAGGTCTTGAACCACAAGTCCTTAATTCCTAAAGTAAAACAATGTTAGTGTTATTATCATACATGAACATGAGGTGGATATATTTTTCCTAAAAAGTTTTCCTAAAAATCTTTTTGTTTGCAGTATTCCAGAAAGTCCACGTCCTTCAACAAACAGACCACCTATGGGAGACCCTCGGCAACCCTACAAGTAAACAGGACATTTTTTAGACCGATCTCTTTCATATTGTTTTATTTCACTGATGCAAACATTCAGATTATCCATTTCGTATGTAACTGCAAGGGCTGGAAAGATGCTTAACACTTGCTGTATGTGGGCGAGCATTGTACTGCTGAAAAATGCAAGTTGGATTGAGTCACCCCTGGTATCACTACTAGGCATGACTGACTAATTTATAGTTTTGACAATTGTCCTGATAGAATGCATGCCGACTTTCTCATTCTGTTTGCTTTCCTTTCTGTAGCCCATCTGCTAGCAATCGTCTATCAACTGACAGACCACCAATGGGAGGCCCTCGTCCATCACCTGACAGACCACCAATGGGAGGCCCTCGTCCAACCAACAGGTACACTGACAATCCAGTTAAAAATTTAACTTTTTCCTGTAAAAAATATATATTTGAGTGTGTTAGCAAAATGAACAATGTTTGTTGTATGTGTGTGCAGTGAGTTTGATAGGCCGGCTCTAGGAGGACCCCCGCAGCCCTACAGGTATTATTTAGTTATTTTTGAGGTTAATGAGGCTAATATAGCTAATAAGTAATGGAAGCTTATACCTCATCAATTAGCACTGGAGCTATAAAGGCTAATAGAGCTAATAAGTAATAGACTTGTATACCTCACCAATTAGCACTGGAGCTACTAGCCTAATAATTAATGGAAGCATATACCTCACCCATTAGCACTGGAGCTATGAGGCTAATAGAGCTAATAAGTAATGGAAGCTTATACCTCACCAATTAGCACTGGAGCTACTAGCCTAATATAGCTAATAAGTAATGAAAGCTTGTATCTGACATTATTGTCCTGGCATTACTAGTGTACTGTAGCCAAAACGTAATATAAGCTAATGCTGCACCAGATAGAGTCATGATACACTCACCTCAAACTGTGTAGAGCAGAGCAGTGCAGTAATCTCTAGCAGACTTGTTTATTTGGTTTCTGGCACTGTTTAACCCATTGTTATCTAGATTATTTACATAGATACAAGTATGCCTCATAGCTCCAGTGAAAAATTGAGGAAATTGAGGATCTTGTTTTAACTGAAAACATTAAGTGTCTTTTTTTTTTCTTTTTTTTTTTTTTTACTGAACTATAGTTTTAACTACTGACTGGATATCTCTGTTAAATGAAATTTTTCAACTTCACTGTATTAAAAAAATTAAAGATTATGTAAATTTAAATATTGTTTCTCATTATTTGTTTACTTATTACTTGCTTAATCAATTTGATAAAAAAATAGACATAAAATGTTTTTTTTGATCCCAGTGTGTAAATTTCTTCAGTATAAATGAAAAACAATGCTTGTGTCTGTGTATTTTGCAGCTACACTGCACGCCCTGGTCAGGTACTCAGTAACCCGTATGCTAAAAGCAGGAATCCCTATGAAGAGGACAGTCCGTCTCCGGATTCGTACAGGAAATATAATCCGCCCGCCTCCCCGCAGGGTTTTGATGACAGGGTGAGCACTTATCCAACTACATTTACATCTACAACTTTAGGGCTGCTGTTTTAAAATATTTCTTCAAAATAATAAAACCATGTTTTCTAACAGGGGAACAAAAATAATGCACATGGTGAAAATATAAAAAGGGCACAACATGGGGCCCAGCCAACACACAAAAAATGATGCTCCACGTATAATTAAATATTGTTCGTTCTTGATTAAGATTTGTTACTAGGCTAAACACACAAACTTCCACCTCCCAGCTAGGGGTGTAAGAAAATATTGATATATTGAAGTTTTACAATATTTTGTATTGCAATAGTGTATTGATTTTCAAACACACAGTGTTGATTTTCCTATAATTAGTACTATTATAGATATAGAAAATTTTGTGTTGTGTTTAAATCCTGGCCTTGAGGTACCAGTATTGTCTTCAGACTGTTTGAACTGTTATGACTGATAAAAAGAAACGATAGTGTTTTTTTTTTTATTTTTTTTTTTTTACTAAGATTTGATTTAAACAATCACAACATATCGCCTTGCTTAAAATATTGTACTATATATGTGATATATTGAACTGTACCTCCTGTATTGTGATACACATCGTATCATCAATTTCTTGGCAAAACACAGCCCTACTTCCCTTTATTTTTTATCTCAGATTTTAACTACTGGAAAGGGCAGCCTTTGGGATATTGAATAGTAAGGGTTCCATATAAAGAATTTAATAATGGTATATTTGTATATGAAAGGGCAGAAAATCATCTTATTACAAATAAATAAATCTTTTTTTGTTTTTTTAATTAATTTCCTATTACAAGGAGGGCCACTATAGTGGACAATTGATCACTTTTTTTACACAAGTAGTTCAGCCTCTTTTCTCACCATGGGAGCACCAGGAGGCACCGTCCCTCATGATTCCAACAAAGGGCAACAGTGATCTGCCTCTTGCCCAATACTGTATAGAAAGGATGACAGTTCTATATATAATCACAGGAAGTTAGGAAATTACTGACATAGTTGATGTCCAGAAGAGAAAACTGGATTTATGGTCCACATTTGAAGCTGACTTGTCTACACTGGTAAACTTAGGTGTTGGTGGTTCCTGATCTCACTGTTTCTCCCTGTCAGATTCAACCGAGACCTTTTAATAATTTACTACAATTTAACACCAACAGGATTCAGTTATAAATGTATACATGTAAATGTGAAAGTAAACAACACTGTAGCACTTTTTTCTATTATTAAGAATAACAAAGTTTAAAAGTGTGATGTTAAAACACAACATCAATAACTAAATATATGACTGGTTTGGTGGACATGGTTTTAATGTGGGCAGCTTAGACCACATCAGCTTCTTTTTTTATTGAAATTCACTACATCCCAATCATTCACATCTTTCACAAGCGGTAAAGTCCAAGATGCCATATATCCTGTCATGAAAGCTTTTTAGTGATTCCATTTTTACTCATTAGAAGGCTGTCTGGTTGGAAATGGTATAGTACATATGTAGACCCATCCACTGCCTCCCCCTGCAAATAGTCTCTTATACATGTTTATGGTGTGAACAACTTTGGCTGTGAAAACATCTGTGGTATTGCCTAATAAGCAAATAACTGAATGTGTTCACTGACGGCTGTTTATTTCTCTCTTCTTTTGGTTCTGCAGAGAATGGGTCAATCTTCAGCACCCTCTTACTCAGGCTCAGACTATGGCAACCGCGGTGCCTTCCCTCGAGTGCAGGTCAATCGCATGTACTGAAGAGGCAGAAGGCAGAGGGATTCTGAGACATTTTAATACAAATTTAAAACAAATGTTTATTGGGCTCACTTTAGACTCCGCAGGACTATTGTCAAGAACGATGTCTCAGCAAGTGTACATACAGGATCTGTTATTTAACATTATGAAATTGTCATAAGAATATTACAAAATTATTTTTTAATCTTTAACCTTTTCACCATGAAACATTACTTTGTTTTTTTTTTCTGTGGATTTCTTTCTAGCAGTGAAACAAGTAACATTTTAAAACATTTTTTTATTGAATATGTATAATAATATCATAATGTTCTTACAAAACTCATGTCTAGATTTAAAATATGATGTTCACTTTCTTTTTAATGCTTATTAATGCTTATTCTTTTTAATGCTTTTTAATGCTTAAACTCATCAGAACATGCACCAGAAATGGAGATTTTCATTCTTCTGTATTTTCATGCCATTGATGTTCATTAACATATACATGTGCTACAAGTGTTTACAGAGTGTTTATTAATCTGGTGTTAAATATTATTTTATTTTATTCATACTTTACTTATGAATTCACATATGTTTCATGAGTGAGGCCGATAGTATTCATAACACATTTTTCTTCCTCAGTTCACACAATTACATAATTACTATTCACCGGTAACCACTATTACTGCTGCTCTTCCAATGATCATATTTCCACTACTATTTATTTTGTTTAAAGGCTGATTTGAAAGATAATAAATCATGATTATGAAAACCTACACCACCGATTCAGCTTTAGGCTTCCAGAGCTTTGAGACAATGAAACTGTTGGCTATGCCCCAGACCTTACAAGCTCTGCATGGTTCCACGTGTTCAGTAAAAAGACATTTACCACTTCTAAACATGTTTTTTTTCTATTATTATTTTTTTTTAAGAAATAGAATAAACCACAATTACAGGTATTGTATTTATAGCAAATTGACATTCAACTCTTAACAATTTATGAGCTAAACATGGTTATTTGTGCTGTATATGCAAAAGCACTATTTTTTTATATTATTAAAACAATACGTTATTTACACACATTTTGCATTAAAACATTTAAATGCACTTTGAACATTTGTAATGTATTGATGTCATTGATTAGTCATATTTAATTTCTTGTTCACAGATTTCTGTACATTTGCTTTATTTAATCCAAATGCAAATAAATCAGATTTATTTTTAAGATCTAAAGTTGTGTGTTTCTGTAATTCGACCGCTTTGATTATTTCAGAAATGTGAACCTGAACTCCCTTTAGGAATGGTGGTGGTGTGTTTTGCAGACATTTATCCAACTAGTTTTAGAAGCATTGTCTGTATTACAGACTTTTGTCTTATTTTTTTTTTAAATGAGGCTTATAATATAAACCAATACAGCACCATATTTTTTTGTATGTTGTATAATATAAGGAAATATATAATATAAACGTTATCTAAAATTATCCTTTTTAAATAGGAGAGGAAAAACCTTACATTCAGTGGACATCAGTGTAAAATATAATGTTTAAAAAAGGAGTTCTGGAACCTTTTTCATTGGTTCATTCATAACATTCCAAAGGTAATAGGATAGGAACCAATATCATGTCCCATGCTATTGATCTTAGAACAGCACGTGCTTACTTTAAGACTGAATGTTTTTTAGGAACGTTCCACATTACAAAGGCATGGCTGTGGAAAAAGAGGGTTCATGTATTAGACTGGCCTGCCTGCAGTTTTGAACTGTTACCAACAGAGAATGTGTAAAATTTCATTTAAAACAAAATGTGTTTAATGGAAAATAAACAACAAACTGTATTTATCAGTACTTTTCACAAATGTTATTCCTCTGAGATGCTTGCATCAAAAGAAATGTTATGGTGTTCAGTTTCCAGCTTCAGAATGTTTTTGTATGGTGCCTCCTAGTGGACAACTTGTTGCATGAAACCAAGTGATTTTAGACTAAGGGTGCTTTCACACCTGCCTCGTTTGGTCCGAACCAAAGTAGTATGGAGGACCAAAACTGCCAAAATTAAAAATAAATAAATAAATTAAAACTCGTAAATCACTCAATACAAGTAATATGGTGGATAAAAACGGTAAAAAAAATTAACTAATGTAAAAATAAATACATATATTTAAAAAAATTGTCTTAATAAATTGTTATTTATGGATTTCTTTATTAACATTATTTAATGTTTCTTTTGATTTATTTGTTTATTTATTTACATGACTATTTATTTCTGCATTCATTTATTTCCCGATTTATTTATTTCTGTATTCATTTATTTCCCTATTTATTTATTTCTGTTTTTCCTTGTGCTTATATTGTAATGAAGGGGCGTGTTTTTCACATACCGGCTTGGCAATCAAGCCCAGAGAAAGAGGAGCTGATGTGAGTAAGTTAGAAGAGTCCAGGAGCTGAAATGTCGGGGTGAAGGTATACGTATCGGATCTGCTTAGAGAGGCAGCTGCTCGCCTTGATGAAATGGATCAGAGTACGTATTACTAGATAAGTGATCTTTATTAAATAATCTTTATAAATCTCATTCACTAAACGGCCACGTTCAGACCAAGTTCTTGAGCGCTAGGCAAATCCATGTAAAAGTGACCTGAATTAGCGTTATGCTAGCGCAGGGGTACTCGAACTCCAGCCTGGATCCAAACCTAAATGAGGTGGACTAAGCATATACTTTACGTGATCATAGTCCAGTTACGGAGAGAAAAATACTTAGATATGCAGTACAAAGAAACGTTTTCCTAACAGTAGGCTGTATTCAACCGCGGTCACGCCATCTGCACTTAGAAAACGCTCGGTCGCGCTATCTACACCGAAAACTCTAGTGCGCGTCTATACCGTGTTTTACGGTAGCCGCGTGCACAGCGCACCCGGAGGAGCAGAGACTGAAGCGCTTCTCGTGCAGAGACTGAAAATGGAACAGAAACTAGTTTTACACCTAAATAAATATGATTTAACGAGGTCTAATCCACAAATATACACCAGAAAGACCACTGCTTATCTGTAGAACAGTGTAAAGTTTTGGAAATGTTTGGAGAGCTATTAAATAAGCAAATCAAATGGTTATCATATCACAGCACTAAATTCTTAGAGATCTTATTCTCATGTATCCCAGATATATGTTTGAAGTGATTACTGTATCATTTTGGTGTAATTGGATACCAAACTTAGGAAAAATATCTATTTGGTTGTGCATAAACCAGATTTCAGAGTCCTATAAAACCAGCAAATCAAATTGTTATCCAATGACACCAAGACAGCCTTAAAGAACACATTCCATACTATTAATAACATGAGTAACACAGAATATTATTGTATAATTTTGAAGTAATTGGATACCAAACTTAGAAAAAATATCTATTCGGTTGTGCTTAAACCACATTTTGGAGTTTTATAATACTAGTAAATCAAATTGTTATCCAAGAATATTACTGTATTATTTTGGACTAATTGGATAGCAAACTTAGAAAAAATCTGGTTTTTGCACAACCAAATAGACATTTTTTCTAAGTTTGGTATCCAATTAGTCCAGAACAATACAGTAATACTCTTTGTTACTCATGTCATTAATAGTATGGAATGTGTTCTTCAAGACTATTGTGGTGGCATTTGATAATAATTTGATTTACTGGTATTATAGGACTCCAAAATGTGGTTTATGCACAACCAAATAGACATTTTTCCTAAGTTTGGTATCCAATTACACCAAAATGATACAGTAACAAGGGCGTAGGAGCGGGTTTGATATTGGGGGGGGGACACATTTGCTATTATGAACCAAAGCCCACCCTATAGTTTCCTAGAAAAACATTTGCAGAATTATTTTTAATCCCAAATAATATTTTTTTCTGTATTCTGTTTATTATTATTTACATCCAAGTAAAGGAGATTTAACAACCTAAACAGGTTACTCCACATTACATTTATTGTTGCTAGAAAAAAATATACGTGAAAGGTCTGAATTATATACATATGACAAAAACTGATCAGTTATCACCTAATATTTAAAATAATATAACAGATTTGATTAATATTATTATTAATTATGTATTGTATGTTGTATATTTACATTTTCTCCAAACTGAGTAGCATTGTGTCCCACTTTTAATTGTTTCTACTGAAAGCACTTCTTATCATGGTGTCCTTTTATGAAAAAGAATGTAACTTTACGTTTCATAGGGATTTTTGTCAGGAGTTATTATAAAAGTTAGACGTCAGGACATGTGGTCTTACTGTAAACTACAAGATCAGATGTTTCTTAACCCTGTTCTTACATATTCTACTGCATATTACCTCTGTTCTGCATATTCTAGAGCTTCCTCTGCTTTAAATGCACTTAATAAAGTAAGTGATGGTATGATGTGTCTTATACACTGCTGGACATACATAATGATTGATTTAGGATCCATAGGGGGCTAAGAGATTTTAACAGGTAAACTCAGTAAAGGACTGTTTATTAGCTAATCAGTTGGATCTGGTGGAAAACAAATTTAAGGGCAGTGATTAGAGTTAAGAAACTGCTTTAAACTACCAACATTACCCAGTGTTGTACTAAATTCTAGCTATTATCTCCATCCAGCTTCTAGCTGACTAGTTACCTAAATGAATGAAAATTAAATAGTTATTAGCTGATCAGCTGAACATTAGGCTATATAGTTTTGTTTTTCTTAAACTAAACTAATTCCAAAGCTAATTCAAAAGTTAAGCTAACTGACTGTTACAGGCTGTATTTTATTAAGCGCAGAGTTGGTTTGATCTGTATGTTTTGATTAGTGCATTTTTAACCAGCTATCAGAAACATAGCAGTTTACATGGCTTATATGGTTAGCCTACCGTTACCTTTCTGTTAGAAAAATCGCTGGATACCTGGTTTAAAACCATCTGCTGCATTCCGATCGCGCTGCTTAATCTCACAGCGGAGGAGGGGCTTCCCCCCCACCAGCACACTCTCCTGCGCACGCCGCAAAACCAGCAAGCTGATTGGCTGTTTCTACTGAGAGGCGGGACTTAATTCCGGCATTAAGAGATTTCCCATTTACTCAGCGGTCACCTGTCTCCTCATTAATAGTACAGCTGATCTGAGCGAAACTATTTCATTTGGGGGGGGGGGAACAAATCCACCTTTTTCGGTTCCTACGCAAATGTACAGTAATATCACTTTCCAAACATTTCCAAAACTTTACACTGTTCTACAGATAAGCAGTGGTCTTTCTGGTGTATATTTGTGGATTAGACCTCGTTAAATCATATTTATTTAGGTGTAAAACTAGTTTCTGTTCCATTTTCAGTCTCTGCACGAGAAGCGCTTCAGTCTCTGCTCCTCCGGGTGCGCTGTGCACGCGGCTACCGTAAAACACGGTTTAGACGCGCACTAGAGTTTTCGGTGTAGATAGCGCGACCGAGCGTTTTCTAAGTGCAGATGGCGTGACCGCGGTTGAATACAGCCTACTGTTAGGAAAACGTTTCTTTGTACTGCATATCTAAGTATTTTTCTCTCCGTAACTGGACTATGATCACGTAAAGTATATGCTTAGTCCACCTCATTTAGGTTTGGATCCAGGCTGGAGTTCGAGTACCCCTGCGCTAGCATAACGCTAATTCAGGTCACTTTTACATGTATTTGCCTAGCGCTCAAGAACTTGGTCTGAACGTGGCCGTTTAGTGAATGAGATTTATAAAGATTATTTAATAAAGATCACTTATCTAGTAATACGTACTCTGATCCATTTCATCAAGGCGAGCAGCTGCCTCTCTAAGCAGATCCGATACCTACCTTCACCCCGACATTTCAGCTCCTGGACTCTTCTAACTTACTCACATCAGCTCCTCTTTCTCTGGGCTTGATTGCCAAGCCGGTATGTGAAAAACACGCCCCTTCATTACAATATAAGCACAAGGAAAAACAGAAATAAATAAATCGGGAAATAAATGAATACAGAAATAAATAAATCGGGAAATAAATGAATGCAGAAATAAATAGTCATGTAAATAAATAAACAAATAAATCAAAAGAAAAATTAAATAATGTTAATAAAGAAATCCATAAATAATTTATTAAGACATTTATTTTTACATTAATTAATTTTTTTTTACCGTTTTTATCCACCATATTACTTTTATTGAGTGATTTACTAGTTTTTATTTATTTATTTATTTTTAATTTTGCCAGTTTTGGTCCTCCATAAAGTAGCAGGTGTGAAAGGGGCCGCGAACCACGGTCCGGACGAAAGGACAGGATTTTGGTCCGACCAAGAGAGGTGGTCGTCCAGCGCGTCCAGTCCCACCCACTTTGTCCACGCCACGCCTTGTCAGTCGCAAGCTTGTAGTGTATACACACAGTATTTAAGCCGTGTCACTCCCCGATCTGTACCCCCTGCCCGATTTGTGCCGCGCATGCGCACTGCACACTGAGCAGGGGGCGCAGATCGGGCAGCCACGGCTGTCAACAGTTGTCGGCGCTGTGAGATCGCTGATCAAGCTTAACTTCCGTTTTCTGAATTCTAGATAGACAGATAGGTGTTTAAAATAATTAAAAATCGAAAATAATCTGTTAAAATGTGTGAGCCTGCGGTGTTTTTATTTATTTTTTGTTACATATACCAAGTCTGTAAATTACTTCACATTTAAAAATTCTTTTTATTCTTAAAATACACAGAAAATTATTATAAATAACAGGTACAACACATTCATCAAAATATCAGTTTATTTTACTCTCAGAAAAAGCATGAGAGCGAACCCATATCTCTCTCAACACACACGCACACACACACACACACACACACACACACTTTCCTTGCCCATTCCTTCGTTGGAGGATGGCGTGAATGCTGAATTTAACGAAAATGTACTCTGCACAGCTCTGTAAAACTTAAAATCCTTAATTTTGACACCACAGTGTACGAGCTGTTTGCGACAGTGTGGGCGGAAGTACACCTTGGCATTACCTACCCGATCTGTGCCCCTGCTCATCTCGCTCAGTTTGCAGTGCGCATGCATGCGCATGCGCGGCACAAATCGGGCAGGGGTACAGATCGGGGAGTGACAAGCCGGACAACGCGGCACATTATATTTAAAGTCCGCTAACTACCCTGTACATTGTTTACTTCCGTTCAGAGGCGGAGCTAAGACAGGATGCTGACAAAGTGGGCGGGGACTGGACGGCATGACGCTAACAAAGTGGGGGGAGCTGGACGCACTGTTTTCTAACATTAACATGAGGTTAAAATGATACATTAAGTGTCAAAAACATGACCTGCATACAACCACAGAGATCACTGCTTCAGTTTAAAAATGTTATTTAACTTGTGAAGCCCGCAGCCTCCTAATTTCTTGTAAGTGATCTTGACTGACTACAGCTGGTAGCTTCACCATCACTTACCCATATAAAATGATTCCAAGGAGTCCAGGGAAATCAGTGCTGGTCTAAACGGAAGGTTTTCTGTTTTTTCAGGGGATTTTCTAATTTTTGAAGACTCACAATAAAGAAGCCACGTAGACAAGGTCTGTGCCTTATATAGCCCCTGTTTCAGTGTAACTAGTGGGTAAACAGTGATATAACACTTTTACATGCTGATTATTACAGGCAGGGTGTGAAGATGAGAGTCAGTTAATGTTTATTGTCTTTAGAAGTAGCTAATTAGCAAGTGCATACATTAGTGATTCATTTGAAGAGTGATTTTTTTATTTGATAAATAAGCTTGTAATAAGCTTGTAAATAAGTGTAAACTAATGGAAGACTAAACCTTTTTTAGCTTGGTGCTGTAGCATGTGCAGACTGTTGTTTTCTGGTGTTTTAATGGGTGAAAATGAAGCACAATCACTGACCAACACAGTGACATGCTAGTACTGTGACATAGGACTGCTCCCATCAAGTCAAAGTTGTGCTGTCTGTCAATTTAACCTTATTTTTGCAGATTATTTTAAAAACACACTTTTCAATATATATATATATATAGTATAATCTCTACAGTCTACTCTTTCTTCTTCAGCTGATTTGCTAAACTGTCAACTATCTTTTGTTTATGTTCAGACTGTGTGAAAAGTTTTCCCGGGAAGGTTGCCGATGAACTGTGTGAATGTTTTGCACACCTAAGGTGAGTATTAGAAAATGAACTGCAATAGGTCGTAGTTTTAAGTTTCTGTTCTTATGGATTCTAAAATTCTTATGGATTGTTGTTTCCATTTATGCAGAACAAATGCACCGAGGGTGATGACCTGGGGTGATGGAATTGGCTTTTTCACAGCACTTTACATCATTTTCATGGATCCAGCCTCTTCCTTATCCACAAACATGCTGACAGTGAACTTAATTCCTTAGTGACTGTGTATTGTTTTATATTGCAGAGTTTTGAGAGTGAACAGGAACCACCACTAATTTCTGATCAATTCATTATAGCATTTTGTAAGTCAGGGTCAGGGAAGTTTAGAGCTGGATTCCTTGCTCTTATAGACTGGAACTGCTACCCCTGCTCTAAATCCACACTGAAAAATCCGGGATGCCTCTGCCCTCCACCAAAATACAAATATGACAAAATATTATTTAAAAACATACTAATATTTTATTAACATAAATGATAATTTGATATTGCAGGTAAAAACACAGACCCATAATCTTTCACATAAGCCCTACTGTTCTTTATTCTAATAGGAGATTTCTACAGTACAGTGAATTCACATTTCATCTGCAGTGATTCCTCCATCTCTCAGGTTGTCTGTGTTCACAAGCACCTGTGTCCTCCTGGTTAAGCAGTGTTGACTTACTACCACTGCATCCAACCAGAATATGAAGGCTATATTAAAATATTACTGTAGTTTATTACAACACTCAAACACTATACCTAAATTAAGCTTATTTGATCAAGATTCCTGTGCTAAAACATTAGCAGTTTACAGGAATTCATGAAAAAACAAGATCTAATACTTAGCTTTGTGTTTGGGAACTGTGGTGAACATTTTGATTTGTTGTAGAGAATTCATCTTCTGTAGCCATTAGCAACCTAGCTTTTTAGTGTTGCTAGATACAATTCAACAAAATCCACTCACAAAAAGACACATCACTGTATGTTGAATGTTCTACCTTTTTATAGACATCTAACCTAAAATGTCAGATTTTCACAAGTCCTCAATTTAAAAAGGAGAACACTATTTGACTAGGTAATTTATATATAAAATAAATAAATAAATAAATCCTGTGTGAAATAGACCTGGGGTGTTGTGAAACGATAATGAGTGCAAACATTTGTCGATTAGCCCACTTCTGTTTACCCCAACATCCTGAAATGGCTATTTTTATACTACAGCAGAGCAGGTAATACAGAGGGTGGGCCACTTAGTGACACTGGCATGGTGGTGGTGTCAGTGTGTGGTGTGTAGATCAGACACAGCAGATGGAGCTGTTTTACAAATAAATTTCTGCACACAATGAAAGCATGATGATGAATAACCCCAAAAGGTATCTAGTTGCAGCCTTGCAAATAATGACCTTGAAGATTTCTCAGAAGTTGCAAAGTAAAGACAAGCAGTCTTTAGATGTGAGTTTAAGACTTTAATAAAAAAAAGTCTTTTCAAAGTGTTCCAGTGTGTGGTTGGCATTAGACTACTACAGAATCACAATAATGGTTAAATGGTATGGAAAGAATTAAGCCATGGTATTGTGATGGTAAACCAGAAACAAGTTATTTTTTTATTTTATCAAATTTTCTCTCTAGAACCTGACTTGTTCTAAAAGCCCATATTCTGTTGGGTCAATTAGAAGGGCTGTACACTTTCTGCCATCCATTACATTACAAACTGGGTTTAATTTCACACTGCTTAGTCTTATGAATATCAGTAACTTATACTCTAAACGTACAAATGATTACAAATGCTGTTAATCAATTGTGTTTAGAACTGAACAGTTTCAGTGTGCCTTAACTGACTCTTCTTATTTTATTCTACCAGACATCCAGTATAAATACCAGGATACATTGTCTTAACTTATCTAATATTCTCTCTATTGTTCTTAAACACACACAGTCAGCATTTTACACCATTTATTTTTGGAGAAAGAGAATGTTGTGTGTGTGTCTTCTTGTTTTGTACATGTTCTTACAGTTGCCATGTTCTCTACACAATTGCTGTGTTTCTAGTTTAAACTGAATAAATGGTGTGTGTGTGGGTAGGTATGTATGTATGTGTAAGGCTGTCCAGCATCTTTGCTGTTGGTGTGTGTGTGTTCATTTAAATATTCAACCCATGGTTTCTATAGTGTGAGGCCATCCAAAGTCTCTCCTTTTAAGAGGTTGGGGCTGCAAAATCCTCTTCAGTGTGTCCTTTCATAGTGTGGGTATGTCAGTGTGTACATCTATGTAAGGCCACCCAGAGTTCTTGCTTTTGGGTGTGCGGGTTTTCAGCCCATGTTCTTGCGGTTGCCATATCCTCTACGGTGTGTGTCCTTCCAATTGTCCCAGTCTCTGGCTTTCTGTAAAGCCTCTTCGTCATCCACTTCTTCTCTCCGCTCTTTCTCCTCCCGTTCTCGCTCCTCTGCGTCCACGTCAGCTAAACACACACATGCGCACACAAACATTATGGCAAAAAATGTTTGCAATGCATTGAACTCATTAAACCTGTGTAATTCTAGCAACTGACCCCCACCCCACCCCATGCAGCACATTTTAGAAGTATATCTACACTTACACACCCACTGCAACTCTTGTTAAGTAACTGATTAGTTGAATCAGGTGTGTTGGGCAATATGAATCCATACATTTCTCCTCAACCTCCCCCTCCAAACCTTGCTCAGTGCTGGAACTACAAGTCTAATGTAGTTAATAAAAATAAAATTAACGTGTCATAAACAATTAACATGGCTAATTTAACCTTAGAAAAGTAATTTAAGCTGATTACTAGTTACATTATTGGTTTAGTCTGGTCAATATATTTGTTAATATATGACCATTCCTGCCTGCCAGACCTGTAATACATTCCATACCCTAAAGCTTCTGTTTTGCACAGTCATTTTTTAAGTTACATTCATGTTTTCTAGTGTTTGACAAAGGTTTGCCAAAGTAAACTATTGTGCATGTAGTTTTAACAGCTACTGCTGAATGACCGTTCTTAATGCCGTCTGATGGATGGTAGAATAGATGTATATTAACAAATAATATAAAGTTAATATTCTGTTTGCAATTAAATAAACATCAAAGTAAATATAAGAAACAATGCATTTTATTAACATTGTCCTTACTGCCTCAACTCTAAGAATATTTTGATAAGAATTATAAGAATTAATGGGAAAAAGCTTCATTTATGGAAGTACATTAGCCTTGCAGCTATAGTGCCAAAATAAAGGTGGATGTGTGTGTGTGTCTGTGATGCTCCCTGTTCATGTAGATGTGTGTACCTGAACTCTGTGGGATTCCTTGGTCAGGTAAGCATCCTTTTCTTCTGTGCTGATCATACCAGTCATCCACAGTCATAGTGGCGAGACTTGGGTAACCAGCTCCAAAAACCCTGACAGACACAGAGACAGTAATTAAACTTTTCTACATCAATAATATGGCTGATTGTTACAGCTGTATGCGCCATCATCTAAAATAAGCTAAAATCTTAATAATCATTCCAATGAAGTAACTACTCTGCTTTTATTGGTTGAAAGAAGATTTTTATAAGTGCCAAAAACCCAAGTCCAGCTCCTCAAGATGATGGAAACAGAATGAAGGTCCAACAGAACTAACTTAATGGATATAATAATAATGATGATTAATTAATGGCATATCCTAAAAGTGAGCAGTGAGTGCCCCTCATACAATTAATGCTTTTTAAAAGCATAGTGTCATGCAGAAATTGAATCTGTTTTGTGATACAGAGTTCACAATAGGAATGTGCATACTAGAATGCTAAAATTAATCAATCATTATAAACGTATTAAACTGTTCAATTCAGTTCAATTTTAACTGGCAACTTCATTAAAAGCTTCCTGTAATGAACATCAGTCAATAACAGATGCTGTAAATACTGTACATCTCTTACAACACTAGAATTTTTAATAGCTGCACCTAAACATTACACAACAATTACAAAAGATGCTCACACACGCCAGAGGTTATCTACCAGAGGTAGATTTTAGACCACTTAAAATATGTCTTAAAGAGTAACTAAATTATAAGACATGTTTTACATTAATAACTAAAATATGTTGCTTTGTAATAACAAAATATACCAGCCCTAAAAAATGTGGCAGTGTACACAAATGCAATCTGTTCCCCTATCCAACCTATATGTTTATGCTCGTCAGTTGAATATCGTTACTTAATTTCAAGATAGTGGTGCCTGGAGAACTCACCTCACCGTACTGTGTGTGTATACACAGAGTTTATTAGAAAACTGTGCACTTTCAAAGTTTTCAATGCCTTGTTTTAAATGTCAGAGCCCTCTGAAAAAAAGTATGTACTTAATCATGTTTCACTACACCTCAAGTCCATTTTCTGCTGGATTCCTCTTTTTTTTTTTAAAACACGTTTTTTTGTTTGTTTGTTTTTGTTTTTTACAAACATACAACTGCTGTATTTGCATATATACACACATTAATGCACATACTTTGCCTGTACTGCATCTTTAGTTAGAATGAAAGGCTTCATGGGAGGTCTTCTTGAATGAGGTGGCTGGGCTGGAGTCTGCAATGAAAAGAAAAATCAGTTCAGTCAGTCCTGGTCACCAGACACCCTGTTTCATTTATCAAAATGGAAACTCAAGCCATCCTTTATATTTTACAGTAACAAGATTTCTTAATGTTAAGAAGTCCTTCAACTGCACAAGGCTCCTTGATCACAAGATGTTTAAAAAAATCAGTGCTGAACTTCATTAACTAGTGTAAAGTCTTTTAACACCACTAGCTGAATACTCACTGACACTCATACAGTAATTATTAGAACACGGCCCCCATTTAACTACTCCAAATATAAAGCAGCAGCTGTCAGAAAGCTAAAGTAATTACGTCAACCTAAATATTTAGTTGTGTTTACACTCGGAGTGCCACAGTGGACGTCTGCAAAAAAAAAATTACATTCTTGGTGATGTGTTTTTAAAACATGGTCGATTCCAAAGGGTAACTTACACTATCTCAGCATGACCAAAGCCCTGCTTAACAAAGTTTGCCGGAAAAAAAAGTCCAGCCTCACACTTGATCATTACCGGGCCAAACATCAGTGACTGGTCAATCTCTAATACTTATTTATAGTCAACATCATCTGATGTACAGTATATGCAAGATGTCAAGACTTATGATATTTTAAATAAATTAAACCCCGCAGGACCTGTTTGAGAACATCCATCCTCTTGAGTATCTGCATCTCCTGGTCGATAGAGTCAATCTCCTCGATGGCGATGTTAATCCACCTGCGCGCCTGAAGAAGGTAAAACTCCCTTACAACTTCATCATCTGCTGACCCACCTTCAACTGCCGTACGCAACTCTGCTAGCTTAGCCTCTGCCTCTTTTCGCTGCTTGAACCTGACAGGATACAAAAACAAACATCATACAAAACATCATTCTATTCGGATTTTTTTTTTTTTTTTTTTACAATGTAAAACATCAATTTATTTATTTTTATTTAATGTTCCTATGGCAAGAAATGCAAATTAAACTCTGCTATTACATACAGTAAGAAGCATTTTGATTTTAATTATATGAAATGACTTTATATAATTCACAGACTCACAGAATTTTTAACACAAAGACAGAAAAACAAACTTTTAAAAATACGCAAGGCGAAATAAGGGGTACAAAAATGTATATCTAAGATTCTGGCAGTTTCACAGTATATCATGGTAATTTTTATTAGTATTACTTATTCATAGTTTTTTGCAAGACTGGGCATTAATATAGGTTTGTGACTTATTGTGCCGTTAGGAGTACACAAACAAACTGTGCTCACACCTCTGGAGAAGTTTGTTTTGGGCCTGAGGTTTATTGATTTTGGTGTATTCAGATATGCAAAATAAACATAACTCAACTATCTAAGACCACTGAAAACACTGAAACAGATTAAGTGTAAGAGTACCCAGAGACTACTGAACTGAGTTTTTGATGAGAGCACCTGCTCTAGTACAAAAAAGGTCAAGTAATCTTTAACACAAAAAGCAAATCTGCAAATTTTCTACTACACAACAATTCAATTTTAATTCACCTAACCAAAAATGCATTGACTGCCAAGTGTACATGCATGTGGCTAAAATCTTTTTAGAATGCATTCCAGGTATTAGTCAGCTGTAAAAGCAATAAACATTTGTAAGGGGTGGGGAAATCCTCAGAGTTTAAATTAGCTTAATATCTGAAGCTGATTATGTGTAATATTATGTTTGTTCAACATAATTATTGCTGAACATCTGCACTAAATAACCTACCTGTAATTAACTTTAAAATAATGTTTTATTTTTCTGTAATGCAGATTCAGGTGGCTTTAGCTGAAGCTTACATGAGCAATATTAAATATACTGGCTCATACTTCCAGTATATGTGAATTTAAAGACTCTGCATTTTAAGTCCCTATTAAAACAGGTTCTTTACTGAGACCACTCAACTCACCTTTCAATTTTGGCCTGTCTCTGCGTCGCCATGGCAATGAAGTCCGGCTGCTGGGGCCGTGGGGCAGAAACTGTGGAGTCGGGCTCCGTCTCTGTGGGTGTGGTCTCCACACTCTCACTGTCCCCAGGCATGTGAAAGCTGCTGATGCTGTAGTCCTTACATCTGTGCAGGAAGTCCATGAAGTGTCTGCGGGCTTTCTGCACGTGGTCCAGCCTCTGTGCGGCGTTCACTTGCTTCAGCGTCAGTGCTGCCAGCAGTGCTGGCAACAACAGGTACTTCAGATCAGCTGTGGCAACTTCATCCAGCTCCTCGTTACGACTGAAACACAACACCAGACAACACTTTCTATTATGAATCCCACACTTAAATAATAATAAAGCTGTAGTAGTTTTACCACAGGAGGCCTTAAGAATGACCTAACTGGCTGCTTTTTAGGAGTTGGACCCCCTTTTGCAGCTCTACCAGCTTTAACTTTTTAGAGAAGACACACTGATTCTCTTTAGGAAATAATATTTATACACATCAAAATTTCACTCTCTTAAGCCCCATCCAGACGGCTTTAGTTTCTAAGGGGGATGCGTGTGAAAATATTCCACACTTCTACTCAGTGATAAAACTATTGCATCCAGACTGCAATTGAAAAAACAGGAGGACCTGTGAGTTTTTAGGCTTTCTCAGTCTCATGACATGTTCAATAGCTCCTCCATTTCCTGTCATGTTTACCGAATGTTCGTGGAAACATGCAGCCAAAGTGTAACCACGGTGCAAAGCAGTGGACAAATAGTTATTTTATTAAATGCGAGGTGATGAAACTCATATGTAAATCTGGTGGGGAATAAAATTACTGAATGTCCACAGAGTTCAGCGAAAAACAGTAGGTAATTCTGCCTCATGGTCGTTTCAGACGGGAATAAAATCACCATAAAAGAGAACCCCCCCCCCCCATAAAAGAGAAAATTACCCCAACTACAAGAATATATATACACGAAAATCTAATCTGCAGTTCTACACATAACTATATAAGATAAATAGAAAAAGTAAAAAAAATATGCACAAACAAACAGATAAAATAGGCAGTGCAATGAAAAAAGGTACAGGTTTCAGCATATAATGAGATACAGAATAAACAATAAAAGAGTGAACATATGTAAGTTAGGATATTTAGTAAAGATACAAGTGTCCAGGATGTACAGTAAAATGTCAATAAACGTGTTATCAATTTCCCCCTTTTTTACATCGACTGTTCTTGGTTGTTATATGTTGAGTGAATGTATTGCAAAGTAATAATTTGGTAAGTAACGTTAATAATGTGTATAAACTGACTAAGGAGGTTAGCTAGCGTTAGCTATCTAGCTAGGATACAGCATAATTTAAAAACTGCAGCAATAAGAGCTCTAAAAATTAAATAACTATCGTTTACAGTCAGAAGAAACGCGACAGTAAATGAAAGCGCGGTCACGCTGCTCGTGTTTTTACTGTAAACACTGAAGCTGAAGTCAGATTCACCCTCCAAACGCCCGTTCCACCTTAAATGATGCAGCACTTCTGTTCTGGGGTCCGTAACCCGCTGCGTGTTTTAAGGTGGAACGGACAGTTGGACTATAGCGTCGTGTTTACCTGAACAGGTTCAGCTGCTCCACCATGCTCAGCGCCTCCTCCAGCTGCTTCATTCCCCGCTTCACCTTCACCTGTATGGGGTTAGAGCCGGTGGGCTCCGCGGTGCTCTCCACCTCCTCAAACAGCTTCCATCCTCCGTCCAGAAGCTCGGAGAGACGCGGCGCCTCGGCCTCTGTTTCAGCGCTCGCCATCTTTACTGATCCTCAGCGGCTTCCGTCTCTTCCGCTCACCACCTCCGCTCCCTTCAGACCGCAGGGCTGAGTTATGGCAGCCAGAGGGCGACAGAGGCTTCACTCACAGACATGTAGTTATAAAGTACTGGAGAGCCAGACTAGAATCAAAGTACAGGTGCTCTATTAAAAAAAAGAAACTTGAGTAGACATTGTAGTGTTTTTTAAGCTCCACACTTAAACACATGACTTTCACCTTCACTCATCTGCTACACCACAAGCTCTTTACAGGGTTCATCGGTTATGCACCTCCCTTCATCAGTGTTTTGCTGAGTTAGGCCCAGAACACCTCGGTTTAGAAGGCTCACATTAACTAACCTCAACATGCCTTTTGCAGTCCACAGTGGGCAATGCTAAAATCACTATTACAAACTGTACAGCTGGCAAGACTTTCATTGTTTTTTTTTACCAGACATGGATATACTTTAGAGAATTCAGTGGTGAAATGAGTTTTGATGGGAGCCATGATGCTCCTGAATGCATCCAGGAGGGGGAAAAAAATGCCTGCCACTGATTGGCTGACTTACAGTCTCTTTGCAGAGAACAGGCCAATCAAAACCCTCTCTCTTTGGCATGCGCTTCATGAATATGCACTTGTGGGGAGCGCCATTCTTTCTCTCTCCTTAGGCCACTCGTTCTAGATTCTGGGAAATTTGCGGTAGACTCCTGTGACTTCAGCAGATTTTGCAAGTCTGCCATTATCCCACTATTACACACACCAAACAGCTTAGGTCTACACTCTCAAACACAATTCCCCAACTAACCTCATTCCTTCTTATCAAGTCAAGAGGCTTTTATTTTCATTACATCTGAGTACAGCTACATGTAGCAAAGTAAGAAAATACCTTTGCTTTAGACCAATTTCATAAAATTAAACATTTTAATGCTCTAAAATGGTGTTGTGGCGGCCCCTACTGGTAAATGGTGAACTGCAGTTACGCTACGCTACGTTGATCCTTCTGAGCCACCGTCCCCTGGGCACTGCAGCAGTCTGTGAGTTTTTATGCTGCAGGTAGGTGCAAAGCTCCGTGTTTTATGAATAAAAAGTGGTCAAAAACATGTTTTAAGTTAAAAATACTGCTCTTAATTCGATTATATGACATATTAAAAAGTATTTTCATGGAGAATCCATAGTTTTAGGTCATAGTTAAGAGTTTATGAGTTTATTTCTCGCTTCTCTTTAAAAAGTTGAGTGTGACTAACACAAGGCTCTGTTTTCCCTCTACTTTGTGCTAGCAGTATATGAGCTTATTCTATTATTATTTGTTAATGAGAGATATTTTTATTTATTTACCCAGCTTGGTGTTAACTTAGCCACTTCAGTCAAAAGAAAAATAAGAAAATTACATTTTGTCCTCAGGTATGAGGTCTCTTAATATTTTAATCTTAATCTGTTAATGTGCTGTTATATTTTAATAAAGTTTGTGAAATGTGCTCATGTCCATCCATTTTAATGTGCATTTTGTGGTACAAGCTTCTTTTGGTAACGCAGAGACAGTTTATAATAATACTCTGAGCTGTGTTTTATATTCTCTAGAAAATATTGTGTATAAAGCCATATAGTAGGCAGTTTTATATGTTGTTGCCATATATGTGCTGTATCTGAGTCTGTGATGTTCTGTGCTGTGGCTAAAAAGAAAAATAAGAAAAGTACATATTGTCTTCCAGTGCTGAAAGTTACCATATAAAATAAAGAAAGATGGAAGAATGGGCAAGCGTATATGTGTGCTAGTTCCTGTAACACTGATGAGGAGTGTTATTCAAACAAGCTGGGTCTGCTGACGAATTCGTCACATACACAGTGTAACAATCCGTTTCTCCAGAACCATGGTGCAACATGGAACAACAATACAATAGAAAACATAAAGTGCAAAAGTGTAACATAAAACTATAACACTAGTAAACACAGTAAACACAACAGACCAGACAATTATCCACAACCACTGACTAGGTCTCTCAGCTACTTTTGACAGTTCCTTCATGACTGCCCTCAGCACACAGCCTCTGAACCCAAATTCCACCCACACAGACGCTACCAACTTTGCTACAAATCTCTACTACTTTAAGATGTCACCCAATTTAATTTTTTCTTTCTTTTGTAGGTAGTAGAAGTATGTGGTATTTTAAGTAGTATCTGAAAAAAGATGTATTACACAAAAAAGAATAAAATTCAAAGTACAAATAACCAGAATTAAGTTGTAAAATATAATATCTAAAACTAATATCCCTACTGAACAATACCAGCTTAACTCTTGACCAACACAAAGTATTTTTTTTTATTGATGGTATGAGTCTTGTACATGCTGGTAATCTAACTTGTTTATGCTGCTAAATAAGTCCAGCTCAAGACCAGCTGGTTATTGAGAAGAAACATCTTGTTAACATAATCCTGATCAGCATAGAGTATGTTTTTTTTTTTTGGTCATGAGCTGAGTTTTTGTCAGCGTAACCAAGCTAAATATCCAGCAAGCTGGTCGACCAGCAAGGCCAGCATTATCAGTAAGACCATGTCTGTCGACTGGCATGACTAAGCTAGTTAACCAAAATCAAATGAAACAAACACTTTGATGGTTATATTGTTAATTTAAAAGTTGTACTTATTAAAGTATAAATAATATGTTAATAGAAGTAAATCCTTTTACTTTACTGTTTTATTAAACACACACTGAAGCACAGTAAGCATTTTTCTGTAATAAAGTTGCAATAAATATGAGGTTCATCATCCTGCAATAACTATTATTATAATCTTTAGTTGTTTTTTATTTATATTAATGTTGTAGTCAATTAATTTAAAGCTCCTAAATGCTTTAGGGCAGTTCTCTTTGTTTCCATGTATTTTTTTCAGTGACCGTGATTGGCATCCAATAAGTCATTCATGACCTTTTACCCTGACCTTTAACCTCTCCACCTGCACTACGCACACTTTCAACCCTAACAGAAAGCACACACACTGCAATAATTTGGTGACATTTTCCTCCTTAAAATAAGAGCCTGTTAGCACAGCTAAAAATAGTTATATCCACTTTCAGTCATGTTTATAGAAAACAGTAAGTTGAGAGAGTATTAGGAAACACATAAGCAAATCTATTAGAGATTTTTGAACAACTCCACACAGCTTCATAAAAAAGCGTGATAATTTGGACATGCAGTGATCACCAATTATTACATTATTTTTTCCATATTTAAATAAATAGATGGCACTATGGCAATTACACTAATGAAAGAGCTCATTCAGCACATTCTAAGTGCTGGCCAACCTGTTGTGTGGTGTGTTCATGTATGGAGGTCAATTACTTGTTATGGCAAGCAAACTAAGCATCCATGTGACAAACGTGGCTCTGTGTTTTTGTACAGAATTTGTAGACCAAAACCAGAAAAATAAACAAAAAAAGCAAGTATTGTGGTGAACACTTACATTGAAAGTCTTCTACATCATGTTAAAACACTCCTGCAACATTATTATGTCTAAAAACAAAAACGTCTCTGGATACATTTAGTATCAGCCATGCTGCACAATTTTGTACTTTTCTTCTTTTTTTTCTTAATTAAAACCACAAACAAGGGTTTTAGAGGCTGGCATCAAAGTGTTGAAGCTGTCAACAAGGGATTGCTGATCCCATGTCTTTGCAAGGATTATGGAAAAGTATAACTGGCCTCATTATTTCTGGGTTATTGGGATTGTCTGATCCGTGCGATCATAGCTGGCATTAGCAGTTACCATTCTTCATTCTTTGTTTAGTTTCTACTAGTTGTAACACCATATACCTTGGAGGAAGCACATGCTAGAAGGAAGCTTCATGTAGCCTCATGTGATAGGGACTCCTAGCCAGTAGAGAATACTGTTATTATCTAAACTGGGGATACATTTTAAACCAACAATCATAAACAAAATGATCAATTGAGATGTTCTTTACTTGCACAAATAAAGCCATATGTAACTGTCATCAGCTGTTAAGATGTGACACACCTTGTACTGTGCAGATCAACATCCATGGCTAGTGAATATAAATAAATAGTAAAATACTGTTGAAGTTCTGAGTTTGACATAAAGTTACCTTTTACTAATCATTGCTCATGAAGATATCTAAATAATCTCTAAATAATAATGTCTAAATAATCCATATGAACTGAGACTCTTTTAAATGTTATTTTAAATAAATATAGCTAACAAAAACTGAGTGTTACATACATATTCAGCACCATAATGCAGGAATGGCTTTCCCAGAATGCACCGGGCTGCTCAGGACAGAGTGACCATTGTCACCTCCACCAGATTTAGCATGCAACAGTTAAAAGAGGCATGTGAGGTATTCGAAGTGTATGTGTGTGTGTGTCCTACCCCCCAGGTTGAAAAACCTACAGTGATGAAGCAGCGAACACAAGAGCTTGGTCATCAATCTCTCCCATTCTTTCTCTTTTATCTATCACACCCGCTTACACATACATAGTTGTGATTTAGCTTCCAGAAGAGCTAAACATTCATATGGCTAATACATGCACAGTTACTAACACATTTATATATAAATGATATAATATAAAAATAAATGCTACACTTTATAACATGCTGGACAATAGCAGTATGTACACTTATTATCTAAAAATAGTTTTAGAATTAACCTACAGGAATGAAACATGGTGGGTGGTTATAAAAAATAATTCTTTGAGACCTACACAAACCAACCATGAAGAGGAAGAACCGGGAGATTGTCCAACATATGTTGTGTGACCACCTCTCTGAGTCATCCTGTTAGTGCCAGTACCATTGGCAGACGGACACTTGACACAGGACTACTATAAGTATTCCACCAAGACAATGCTTGTCCGATTACTGCTGCCACGTCAAGAGCTTGCCTTGAAATCACAGATGCTATGCCACTGCTAGATGCATTATCAGACCAATTCTTGATTAAAAATGTGTGGGATATAATTGGACACTCTATCAACACTTCGCCCCTGCTTGCAAAGTCTCCAGGAAATGTCTGAGAATATTAAAAGTCATGTCATGGATTATCGCAGGATTGTCGCAGGGAACCTCAACAACTCCATGCTGAGATGCCTTGCCTGTTGCGTTTCTGGTCACTGTGCTCATGGCAAGTCAGCGTGAATTATCAGGATTTGAGCAACGCCTAATAGTGGATGCCAGAAAAGAGAAATTCCATTTCTTAAGTTTATGTGAGCATTAAACATTTGTCTATAGCATAAATTCCATCCAAATTCAATGCAGGAGGCCATAATCCCAGCAAACTTTATAAGAAACGTTTTGCAACGTTTTTAAAAGATTCCCAGGAAGGTAATCCTGTAATGTTACAGAACTAATCTCCCAGTAATGTTCTAAAAACATGTGACATAAAAATTGTTTACATCACAATGTTATTAGAACCTTCCCTTCTGGATAAATATTAATGTTATGGAAATATTACAAGTAACATTCTCAAAACTAAAAACGAACACTTTTAACACAAGTGACGTTGCAGAAGCATTAGCAGAATGTTAAAAATAGGTAAATAAAATTGTTCTGAAAAAACTTGGTAGATTGAATATTTTAAGAACGTTAACTGTAACGTTAGCTCTACTAACCAAAAATTGTAGTATAGGCATATTTTACAGGTCAGTGCAGTGTACTGTTACTTTCAGTGGACAATATGCCCACATTAGTGCAGTGTTGTATATGTGCTGTATGTTTTCTGAAGGGTGTTAAATTCACCAAAAAATACACAAAAGTACACTTAATGCACTTATTTGTACACTAATTCTGCACTAAATAATTACAAAGTCAAAATACACTCATATACATATACACTAGGTAAAGTGTGCAAAAGAGAGAGTGAGATAAATAACTTTTATAACTTATTTTAGAAGTAATTTCAGCAACAGGTTTAGAGATTAGAAAACTAAACAGATAATTAGGACAATATCAGCTCGAGTCAGATTGAATCTCAGTGTTTGTGTGTGTATGTGTTTGAAGTAAACTAATCTCTCTCAGTGGTGTGAATAACTCTACAGGAATCAGCTCCACTTTAGATTACACTAATCTTTAAAACCTTTGTGTGTGTGTGTTTGTCTTTGTTCTCTAACACTGAGATAAGAATCAGCCAAATCCCAAAACAAAAGAATCTGCAGAACGGTCTCTCTCCCTTCTGTCTCTTTTCTCCTTCTCTTCTCTTTCTCATTTGCAGTCTTTTTCTCATTCTTTCTCATTCCTGTCTTTCCTTTCTATTCCCTCGTTCTATTTTTTTCTTTCATTGTCCTTTCCTAACCTATTAGCACTTTTTGTTTATTTTTCTCTCTTTCCCTCTTGCTGTCTTTTGGTTTTCAGTATTTCTTTTTATGCATATTTCTCACCTGTCTTTATATGTTCTATCCTGTCTTCTTGTTTTTTTTTCTTTCTAGCTCTCTTTCTATCCTCTATATAAACCCCCCTCATCTCTCTGGTCATTGAAAAAATGGATGACTATCAGAATCTCTAATCTCTGAATTACTCTGATTTGCCTGTGAGTGTGTGTGTGTAAGATCTCTGTATTGCTGATATCCTGAAAGACTCTTTGATGTGTTTGGGGGAGGAACTGAAAAGTGACCCACTGCTGTTTTTTAACCCCAAACATTTTAATCCCCAACCCATGCCCCCCCAGAATACCTCAACTCCACCCCCACCCAGAGACACCACATTCACACACTACTGTGATTTAGTACTGTGTGTGTGTGTGTGTGTGTGTGTGTGTGTGTGGTTCCACAGTTTGACCAACATATGTCATGTGATCATTAACCAAACCAACAGCTGTGATGAGACAAACAAACTTTATATATATATATATATATGTATAAAATAAATACACTTACATATTTTACAGCAAAATGTACAATAAATCTGTTATTTTATATTTACAATTAGCTACAGTTAAAGTGATACTTAAGCAAAAAGATCTTAGACCCCCATCACTCTTAACCTAAATGTAGTTGACCAGTAAAAACAACTGTAGCTTCTTTTGCATTTAAAGTGAAACAACAGGACTGGTGACAGGTTATTTTTTTGTGTTCCAGCGTTATATGGTTCTGATCCCTCTAAATAACATGCTATAGACTTGTTTATGCCGTTTCTGACACTGTATGAATCACTGTTTTCTATAAACATGAAGAAAAGTTCATGCTGCTACTGTGTTGAGCTCTGATTTATACTTTAATCCATGTCTATAGATAACAGTGTTTTCTATTACACTGTTACGGTCATACAGTGTCAGGAACCACAACAGCAATTTTAAAAATGATGATGTAGTGCAGATAACACCGTGCTAATCAGTGGGGTATATGCTTCTATTATATGTTAGCTGCATTAGCCATGTAGCTCAGGTGCTAACTGGTAGGGAATAACTACTTAATCTATTAATTGTTTGCTACATTATCCTTACAGCTCAGTTTGGGATCAGACGTTTTGTAGCTCAACTATCACTTTAAGAAAGAATAATCTCTATTAAATAAATAAAAAAGAGTAACACACAATGCTACCCTTCCCCCTTCATCTCTCTTTTTCTTTTTCTCTCTCCCTGAGGTTCCTGAAGCAGGTTAATCAGTATTTGGGTCCTTGTTGTTTCCACCTCTGGAGTTTCAGTCTGACACCTTGGCCCATTGTCTTGTGCTCATCCCATTGTTCACTCTATTCACTCAGGAATCTTTCCTTTCATCACTTGCTCTCCCTCCTTCTCTTCTCAGTGCTTCACTCTTCACCCCTGTGGGAAATTCCTCTCGATAGCAAACACACAGCGGCTTCCACATCGGCACCCTCCTCAGACGTAGAGTCCTCGTCTGAATATATCCAGTGCTTCCAGAACAGAAATGTACATCAAGACCTCCCCTTTAAAATGTATTGAAAAGTATTCCAACACTCAAGCATAGCTGATGTCCTAACAAATTACTTACAAATGTTAGCTTATATAAAAGCTAAGCAGCCTGCTATAGTTATAGTTTTGTTTTAATGAGGTGAAGTCATTTTAAATATTATTAGCTTGAGCAGAGCAGTCTGCAAACTAGCCATGTTTTACTAGGCTATTAAGAAGTTTAGCTAACTTAGCAAATTAGCACATGCTAATTACTAGCCTGATGTTTCGACCTGGCTCTCTGTCTGCAAGCATAAGGGAGTTTGACTCTTGTTCCATTTTCCAAACAAAGCAAAGCCCACACTTATTTTATAAGGTAAGCACTACAAGCTACAAAGTTCAGGAGTGTGACAATGACAAAAAGATACAGAATAGGGGACTGGAATCTCTCCTTTTCTCTCAGTCTTTCTGCAAGTCTCACTTGCAGACATGTCTCTCCACTGTGTGTTGGCATTTCTTGCAGGTGACGTAGCAGCACCAGTGATAGCGGCAGTTGCAGCGTTCCTCCACCTGCTCTGTGTACGTGTTGTATCCACGGCCGCAGCACATCAAACCACAGCTACTGCTGCCAGTGGCTGTCTTATTGCACTGTCTGTGGAAGAAACACATACATTTCATTAAAAGCGAGCATAAACACTTGTGGTAGTAGTAAACTAACACACTTAAACATACTAAATTTTATCTAAGATTCCAGCAAGCAAACAAAGACTAGCTTTATCCTACCTCACTCTAATACCACTCTTAATAGCCATGTGTGCCTTGGTTGTTACCAGAATAAGTAAAGATGTAATATCTAATATTGGCCAACGTTACTTTGATAACTGAGTGATGTGCTTGTTAGCCAATTGTAGGTTTGTTCATATGAGTACTTTGAGCTTTTAGCCTATATACTCTGTTGTAACTATCCAATGACAAACAAGTATCTTTTTGTTGATTTTTAGTTTACTACATAATTTAAAGACACAAACCTTTCTTTACATAAACCAATAGAAAATTTCTAAATTTACCTGAAATAAACTTATTTTACATTGACTTTCATTGAAAGTAAATAGTTTTTTTTCTCTCTCGTGTAAAGTTGCGTTTTCTTTGGACAGCGCCGATATGCTTTGTGCATGCACATTGTATTTATTATTTAATATTTGCATGTTTTGGATTTCTTGTACCTTGTATAGACACTGTGTGTGTGTGTGTAACCAAGAAAGAGAAAGACAGAGAGAAAGCAAACAATGTAATGTTTAACTAGCCCTCCCTCTCTCTATTCTCAGGTTACCAATTATCCCCTAATGCCTAACCCTAATCCACTCACCCTATGGCTCCCTGATGGATTAATCGCTCATCAATAAGATTGATTGATAAGGATTGTGGAATACACAGGACACCCTATGTCTTTGTGCGAGTTGTAGTGAGACATTAGGTGAAACAAATCAATAGGAGGGCGAGAATTAGACAGACACCGTGATTAATCTGCACATATGGAAAACCTAAGACCTTGTATTATATTCTTTTTTAGAATTGAATATTACACATATTAAATCCAGCTTTTGGTGTCCCCCTCTGTAAATTGTAAATAGGTATTGTAATATAAGTGATGTGTTTTACAGCGGCCTTATTGGGGTTAAATGAAAGATTTGAAACATTGTGTGTGTATGTGTGCGTACCTGTCAGTGGTTCCGTATGATCCATGCTTGGTATTGTACGAGCAGTAGTCAGGTGAGCTGATTAAGTAGACGAGTTCATTCTCCAGGACCGGTCTCACCTCCATCTCCCGGGGAACCAACTGCCTGCGTGACCCCATCTGCCGTGGGACCACCTTGGTGGCTGAAAGGTAGCGGGCTTTCAGCTGAGCTGAAATTTGACCCACATCCAGCAGGGACTTCCAACATGTCTTCACAGAGCATGAGCCGGAGACGCCGTGACACTTACACCTTGTCTCTAAGGAGTCCAGTACCGCCTAAAGAGATATGGGGACACATCACATAGTTATAAATACATATTCAAGTCACAAGTGATGATTATATACAGGGTTCAAACACTTTTTTTAACCAATAATTTTTTCATCACTTTTCAATGTCTTTAAGGCAAATTTTCATGAACATATGATTTTTAACACATCAGTGCAGACATGGACAATAAAACCAAAAATAAATCAAATCTGTAATCAATGTTGATTATAGTAGGCCTAAAACGAATCTGATAAAAATGTTGACACAATATTTAATATTAAAATGTATGTCATGTCCTGAGAGCTCCTTTGTGTAGGCTTAAATTACTGATTTAATTCTGAGCTGACGTATTTATTAGCTCAAAATAGATTTTCTTCATCGATAAACTGAAACACAAAGATTTGTAGACCAAATTTCCATGACTTTTCCAAAACATTCTGGATATTTTTTTTTCCCCAAAACTAATCCAGGCCTGTAAATTGTTTTTTTTCATGACTTTTCCAGGTTTTTATGACCATACGAACCCTCAATATGTAAAGTAACAAAACATCGGTATTGACTACTGGAATCACACTGTAAAACTCTACAGGAAGTGTAGGGTCATTAGAATACAATAACAGTTATATGAATTTAATTGATCTTGACTTGGAGATACAGTGTAAGTGCTGAAGACATTGTAAAAACTGTACAGATTTAAGGCTCTTACCTGTCTGCCAACTGCGTTGTTGTGCAGGTGCATCAGTCTGATAGATGGGGATCCAGAGCGCCTGCTATTGAGTGTGGCATCAGAGAAGGCAGAGCCCATCTGCATTCCATAATGAACGTTATCTCCACAGCCCCCCCACCGAAAATCAGATGAGGCCTGCTCAGCCGGGGCCGGAGCACAGGAGCAGCTGGGCAGAGCACCGGATGCACAAGAGCGAGCGATAGAGTGACTTAACACAGCCGCAGAGAGAGAAAACACAAATGCAGATTCACGTGTACCTAAAACACAGAGACAAAGAGAATTTATTAGTTTTATAGATTTGCACATATATAAGCTTGCTGTATGGACTCCACCACCAAAGTGGCATTCACACAGTTTCTGCTGCTGCCAGTGACAAACCAATCAAACCAGCCAACAAACCAAACCACCACTCATCCCAGCCAAACAAAACTAAGCAACCAACCGAACCAACAACAGTCAACTAAGCTAAATTAAACAAACCAACTAGAACCAACCCTCCAAACAACCTATCCCATCCACATAGCCACACAAACCAAACAGAACTTAGCAGTCAAATAACCCAACAACCAAAAAATAAACCCAACAATACCACAGAAATCAGCGCAAACTTAATGCTCACCCTTGGCCAGGTCTGGGCTGAAGTTCGGTGCACTCTGTATGGATGAGCAGTTCCATCGCATGTCTTTAAAGGTACTCTGGCAGGCTGCTTTAGTCAGTTCGGCCGCCTGAACCACGCTGCCCATCAGCTCCAGGTTTCTCCGACAGAGCTGCTGCTGATCTGGAGCCAGAGTGTGGAGGAGCTTGCAGTGTTGAGTGTGATTCCAACTCACAGGAATGCCACGGGAAGCTAGACCACTGCAGATAAAAAAAAAACAGTGTAAACAACATAAACAAGGTATATTCTGCGAACACAGTATATAACACACTGAGCTACCAATTTACTAGCTGGTCTAGAAACACCTAAAATATAGGGAAACCTACGAAGTGTACAGTTACTCTTGTACCATTTGTAATAAAAATGGAGCACCATGGGATCACAACTGACCACCTACTATATGAATAAGGGGTCATTCTCAGCAGGTGCTCAGCAGGGTTTTAAAATCGGTGTTACTGCCACCACCCAAATATATCTGGACAAGATCTGTGGCTCTGTGGTTAGGAACTCTAGTCCATTGATGAAGCACTAGAGGACAGCTAACACGCAATGGTGTCTGCACAGGTCAGTGGTCATAAAGTCCTATGGTAGTCTCTTTCCATTGATAAATGGGGTAGCGGGTGCTGATAAACTGTGCAGTAACAGATCAACTACATTCTGTAATTCTACACTTATATAACAAAATTAACATGATAACTTACAGAGTTTCCCACAGGCAAGTGGTAACCAGAAACAGTATTACTATGTTCAGCCTATTTTACTCAGGCATGTGGCCTATTTTGGCCTTTGACTGACCCTCCAAAAGACAGAGCTGATGGGCTCCATAGCAGAAGCACAGCCTGACCTCTGTTTTACACTGAAGTTCTTGCTTTAATATGCTCTTTCTAATAGTTGTTCAAAGTAGTTATAATAGTTGTATTTAAATTAAGTTAACCAGGCCACAGCAAATCCTAATGCAAATCCACACAAGCCACAAAAACACACAAACTGCATATTATAACTGAAACTATGGATATTTTCTGAGCTTATTTTTTTTGTTTTTTTTTTTTGGTTTTTGGTTAAATAAGTTAAAGGTAAAAAAATATTTTATATTTAATTAGCTTTATTGGTATGTCTGCTTGAGTTTAAAATATTTAATAAACAAATTTTGGAGACATTGCTTTTCCCTTTTAAAAGCAAGACAAAAATACATATAGGTTATTTTAAATCATGCTAAATTAATTAAAAACATGTGAAAACTGTGTTTGATATTTAGCTTTTTGCTAAATGTTGCATTTTGTTAGTTTTCTGCCAAAACTTTTAATTTCAGTGCATCCCTAAAACACAGGTTAACTCATAATAAAACACCAACCACAGAATAAACTCTAAACTAAACTGAAACAAATTAATCTTAAGGTAAACTATGACAACTTATTAAACTAAATTAGACTTAACCTAAACCTAACCTTAAACCAAAATCAAAATATAAGTATTGGATTTTACAAACAAATAACAAATTGTATTTTAAATAAATACACAAACTAAGTCACAAGTTAATGAAAAAACACAGTGAACATAATCAGCAGTAAAGATTGAGTCTTACAGCCAGTATATTCCCTCTCCGTGCTGTAGTAGAAGTTGTAGTAGTAAGAGCAGAAACAGCAGGGGGCGCTGCTGCTGCTGCTGTGTATCCGCGCGCACACGCATTTCTCCGGTTCAGTTTGAGCTCACGATGCTGCGTCCCGCCGGTCACGCACTTTATATATGGCACGAGCTTGAGACCACGCCCCTTCTATTGGGAGTAACGCTGTTTGTGAGCAGCAGGAGGCGCCAGAACAACTCACTACCACACAGCTGCTCATGTTAAACCACATGACTTTTATCAGTTTAGCAGCTGTTATTACTCCAGACTTCACAACGTTTATTCTCCATTATTAATAACAGAACAGTGACCAACACGCATGATAGCTTTAGTAGCTATTTTGATGTGATTTTTTCTGTGTTTATAATACACAGAAATCAAATTTTCTGATACCAAAATATGCATTGACATAAATATGTTTTGGTGTTAAACCAAACTTAACACAATTTTTTTTCTGGGTTTATTGGCATTATTTTGCATTTAAGCCAATCTGTTCTTTTGTGTATCACTATTAGAGCAGGCATTGTCCCTTATTTTGCCTCCCCCAAAAGATTACAAATTGTGCGTCCATGAATTGTCCATGTTTTTGGTTATGAAAAAGCATGCATCTAATGTTTCTTGCATTTGCATTTTTTTTAGCATAGCTCACTTTACCTTTAGCATAACAGTTTTACATAGTGTACTCACAAAGGTGTCAAGTTAAGAATACAAATACTTTAGTACCTTTCTTAATTAGTTTTAAGCCAACTTTTTACTTCTATTCTTTACATTCTCACACAACTTTCTGAACTTTCTACTTCTTACATTAAAAAAATAGCATTGTTACTCCTATTTCATTTTGGTTAGTTTTTGTTCAGGCTTGTCATTGTTGGGAAAAAAAACTATCCAGATAAATCTAAATTTATCTAAAAGTGATTGTGGTTGGATGAGAAATATAAACATATAAACATCATTCCGACTCCCTATTGGTTTATACGCAATTCATCACACTTGCATACCTCATGTCACACTCCAGCAATAACAGTATGCCTAGTATGAAGATGATCTTTCTTTACTTTAATTTTACTTTTATACTTGAAGTAGTTTTAAAACCAGCACTTTTACACTTTTACTTGAATAAAAAGCTTGGGTTGATATTTAAACTTCTACAGAAGTATTTTTAAACCCTAGTATGTATACTTCTAGTAATGAGTGTGGAAATTTTTTACACCTTTGTATACTTGGGTTATGTTTCGAGTGTAAAAGTGGCCTGATAGATTATTTTTTCTGCAGTGTTTACAAAGGTGTGTATAAAGTGCTTATAGAGGAGATTTTTTACAGTGTGGCCGGGTTAAAGCTCTTCGGGGTGTGAGGCTTGTAGAGGCAGCGCTAACCTGTATGCGCATTTCCAACAGAAACCATCATTCCTACCCCTCTCTTTTGAAGCTTTTCTTCTGAAACTGGATCAACAAGCTGTTCATTTGCATTTGAATCCTCTCAGTACTTGAGCTAATCCGGATTCCTTTCCCTAATTAACATCAGGAGCACAGCAGAGCCCATGGCACAGTGGAATTACTGGATGAGGAGATTTCCAGAAGGTGTGATAGCTTTAGCTACTCTGCTAGCAATCTGCTTCAGGCAATCTGCAAGCAATCTGCTTCAGGCACAAATAACCAGCCTTCCCATATTATTACATTCAGCCAGATATAAAAGACTGCTATGCTAGAATAGTACGTAAAATAGTGTATTTTATATTACTGACTTAGTTTATTTAATTATCTCCTGAATTCAAACGCGCCTCCTCTCGTTTTCCAGCTAAACCGCGGAAACAGCGACCTCTACAGGCAGCCTAAAGCGCTACACTATCTAACCCTAGTCTGACAGAGAGACAGCGCTGCTGTGAGACCTGATTGAACTAAGCTTAATAATTTTTCTGAGTTCATGTTTCTGTCTAAAACAAACCAATTACGCACAAATAAACAGTAAAAGGGTAGAAAATGTGTAGAACTATCCAGCAAATGATAGAACAGGATCGTATTTGAATTTGTTAAAAACCCATGTTTGGGCACCCGTATTCACGCTGGCTCGTTGGTCTAGGGGTATGATTCTCGCTTAGGGTGCGAGAGGTCCCGGGTTCAAATCCCGGACGAGCCCTACTTTTAATTTTTAACTAATTAAAAAAAACACATAACATGCATTAGTTTTATCCAGTCTTACTAAGATGCGATGAATTAACAGTTTTATTTAGATAATAATAACAATAATAGCTATTCATGTTTCTATCTTAATCATTGTTCGCTTTGGAAAGTGATAGGAACGTGGAAATAAAAGGTGTTTTCTTTCCACCCGTTTTCTGTCACATCGCGCCTTCAGCGCCATGGAAAAATATCACAGTGTTGTAAATACTGTTTTATATGAATTAAGCTCAAAACTAATCGAATTAAATATATTATATCATTTGTTAAATAAAAAAAAATATTTTTTTCGCAAATTAATTAAATAGTTCATATGATATTTCTAATAAAAATATTTTTGGCAAGTAAATTAAATTGTTCATATGATATTTTTAATGAAAAAAATCGCAAGTAAATTATATTGTTCATATGATATTTTTCATAACAGTATTTGTTTTTGTAAGTGAAATAAATAATTCATAAGATATTTTGTATTAAAAAAATAAAATGAAATAGTTCATTTTATTTAGTTCATTTTTATTTTAAAAAATAAATGAAATAGTTCATATGATATTTCTAATAAAAATATTTTTTGGCAAGTAAATTAAATTGTTCATATGATATTTTCATAAAAATTAAATATTTATTATGATGAATCCACTGAAGTAAAAATGTATTATATGGAAGATACTGCTTATCTCAAAATAACACTCAGCACAACATGACCCAATAATCTTTATTCAGAAAACAATTCTTAGGCCACAACTAGACAAAAGATAGATTGTAGATCGATACTGTGTAAAAACTGTGTGCCTTATAGCTATTTTGTTTTCACATATGTTGTGCACTAAACAGGAGTGTTATAGCCATTTTAGTCTTCTCGAATGTAAACCTACAAAAAATCTAACAACAAATCACTTTTAAATCACTTTCAAACGTTTAAAAATTCATTAAAAATGATTTTTTAAACGTGAGCATGATTTTCAGTGACATCTACAACAAAGTCTTTGCTCTCCTGTTGTGTGTATTATCTTAGCTATTAATTAGCTTATAATTAGTTAATTTGTCTAAAGCTAATTTGAGGAAAGCAGATTAGTGGGTTAGCATAAGTAGCTAACAAACTCATTAAACTCAACAAGTGGGTCTTCTTTCTGTAATATTAGGAAGGTAAATATTTAGTAATTGTTTTGGTTTTCAACAGCTTCTTAATATTTATTCAGTATGATATTTATTCATAATATTTGAGGTTTTATTCACGTTCATTGGTACTTACAGATCAGTTCTATTTTATTATTTTTCTAAATGATCTGCCTAATTAAACAATTAATGTGTAAATTATTAAAGATTAAAGTTGTGAATGGATTCAATCATCTCCTTCTGAACATTTCCTAACATTTTTCTGAAGTTATACAAGTAGTTATAAACACAATACACTGTTTTATTATGGATCTGATAAGATGTTGATGCTAAAATTTGTTTTTAAATCTTTGGTGGAGATCTGTGCAGTTGTGTAAGTTGTGTGGAAAAAAAAAACAATCCCCGATAAACCATATTTTATCATGTTTGCCTCTATTTTACAATCAGCATTACATATAGAATTACATAAAAACACTATTCCTATGATCACCACTGTAAAGAAATTGGAGTCAGAGGATTTCTATACAATGAACCACAGTTTCACACCAAACCCCACTCTGAATGACTTTCTGTACTCATACAGAGTAGCTGTCTGTAGATCTTTATCAGAACAAACAGCTGAACAGTAGCAGCAAACTGACCTGCCTGCACAGCTACTGTAATCTACAAAACACACTCTACCTGTCTGTGACGAGCTATAGAGAGACAATACACACACTCACACATTAAAGCCAATCCTCATCTGCATGTTGTCCACCCTAAAGGACAGGAGTGTATCCTGTGCGGTGTGAGAGTGCAGGATGTCGGTATTGATATGGGCGAGAGAGAGAGGTGAGGAAACTCATGTTTCTGAAAGAAAGCCAGACTAAGGTGTGTTTACCCCTCAGCAATCCACAGAATACACACACACTCCAAAGTACAGACGGCTTCTCACTGACTTCTGAATTGCAGCAATACATAAAGCTCATACAACATATATACACAATATATATACTTTATACTATATATAAATATAACAAAATATGGTTTTTAATAAATATATATGTTCATTTTTGAGGAGCTCCAGCTTCTACGTCAGCTTTTTCGATAGAAGTATACATTCCAGTATTTATTCCAACAGTTTATTACATTGCCAACTCACTGCTTTATAAACAGCACTGGAAAACCCCTTTTTTTAGACCACTTAAAAATGATGTGTTTCTTTGATTTTACCAAATTGAAACCCTCTGGAATAAAATCAAGAGGAACATGGATGATCACAAGCTATTAAACCAAGCTGAACATGAACGTTTGCACCAGGAGTGCAGGCCTAAAGTTATCCAAAAGCAGTGTGTAAGACTGGTGGAGGAGAACATGCCAAGATGCATGAAACTGTGATTAAAACCAGGGTTAATGCACTAAATATTTCTGTACTCTTAAAACGTTATGAATATGAAATTATTTTCATAGGTCTGAAAGCTCTGCATCTTTTTTGTTATTTCAGCCATTTCTCATTTTCTGCAAATAAATGCTTTAAATTACAATATTTTTATTTGGAATTTGGAAGAAAAGTTGTCCATAGTTTATAGAATAAAACAACAAAGTAAATTTTACTCAAACCTATTTAATCTACCTATGAATAGTAAAATCAGAGAAACTGAAGTGGTCTCTTAGATTTTTTTTCCAGAGCTGTATGACGCAAATAAGTGAACCCTAATAAATCGAATGTTAAAGATATCAGAGTTGAAACTGCCAGATATTACCTCATTTAACATCCATGCAAAAAAAAAAAACAAACCTAAAAAAAACTTGTTACATTTAGTAGAATGTTCCTTTATATATTTACTTCAGTAAGAAAAATTCAACCAAAAATTAAAGACTAGAAGCGTATTTTATTAACTTTTATTAACTAAATATTTAGCTTCATGATTATCAATAAGGACTCAGTCGGCAGCAGCCTGCATTGTTTTTTTTTAAATATTTTTTGATAGAATAGATTAATAGGAAGATGCTTCACAAACTTTGCTCTGCTCAAATAGGATCTAAAAAAATTCAACTTTGATATTAAACAAAAAACGCTGGAGAAACATTTGGTGGAACAGTGGGTATATTTTTTTCTTACAAAATCTGATTATTGAATGTGATCATGTATTTGTTAAGAGAATCTAGTGAAATAATATTTCCCTGCATTCTATATCTGTCCACCAGGGGGCGGTCTACACCCACGAAAGACACCGTGCCGATTGATTTTAAGAGGTTTTGTACTAAGTAACATTATTGGTAAAAGTCTCCAACAATTTTGCTATATTTGCTTTGAACTTAAACTTTAAAATTGAACTCAACTGACTATTTTTGAGAACACAATACTTTTTTAGAACACAAAAACAACGTAACTCCAGGTTTGAGTAATTTTTTTATATAAAAACAATGCCATTTTACAAAAGTTGAGAATAAAAAGAGAACAGTTGTATATTATCTACATATTTACAGTTCTCGTATACAAATGTACATTATTTTCAGAAAAAAAAAACATTGAGAAAGATCACACACAATCCTCACTTACAGTCAACACACATGCACACACACTCACAGCTAAACACACCGTCATCATCAGTATTATCATCACCTGTCATACAACTACTTTCGCTCTATATTAACAAATCATATTAACCAGTTTAAATTGAAGTTGTTTAAGCAGTCTAAACTAAAGGATGAGCAATATAGTCTCACTACAGCTGCAGCCAGTTCATGGTTCTGTTTCAATCCAGCCTCTAACACACCTGGGCCTTTCCTGCTGACTTACAATTAGAAATGCAGTGTACTCACAACTGCATTGCTGCTCAGTTACTGATCATGTGAATTCCCAGTTTAGTTCTTTCCAGTCCCTCAACAAGTTAGAATTCCCTATTACACAATGCTCCACTGTGATGCAGCCTTTAATACCGTAAAATATCTATTTAAATAACCAGAAGGTTCTTTAAACTGTTATTTTACAGTTTTATATAGAATCATTAACTAACAAAAATATTTTCTGTTGTTTCTGTGATTAACTAAAATCATATGTATGATGTATGAAAAAAAAAAATCGAAACATGTAATCGAATCTGTAATCTTAAAAATCAATCTGTAGCATATCCAGTTCGGAAATGTATTAAAATCATGATTTGATATGTTTTTGCCGACACAAACACTTGCTGTTCTATGGCTCAGGTGTGTGGACTGACCATGGTTTGTGGGGCTTTCAGATTAACCATAACCATCATAACTAGTTAGTTTGCATTTATGTGATCATTGGGAAACTGGAAAATGTATCACATGATCAATGCGTGTATTAGAAAAAATAAAATTAAACCTTTTCTGCTGTTGAAACATTTTTTTATAAAGCAAATTGACACAACGTAAAGAACACTGTAAATTTGTAGATTTTACTTTCATGTCCAAAAAATGGTAGAATTAAGTATAACAGTTCAGCCTACAGCAGTTTTATCCCCATCTCACACTTAAGTTATCAGAGTGTTCCAGTCTTGAATTCTTAAGGAAAAAATCTGAATATAGAGCAGTCATTCGGAACACAACTCATTTACATGAGTAATGAGTCAGTTGTGTAAAATGTAATAGTCTATTTTTGGTACATACACTCATGCAAATGCTTCACACGGACATCAGGAAAATAAATATGGGCTTTATAAATCAAATAATACTTTTAAAACAATCTCATAATGTTATTAGAAATTTTGAGTTGTGAGAAGTGAGAAAAACTCAAACGTCTGATGATGAGGGTGGAACGTGTTAGCGGAGGCAAAACGAACCGACACTGAGACCCACAGCAGGCCTCAGTCAGAATCAGCCCTAATTACGAAAATGCTTCTGCATCAGTTTGTGTTTGCTAACGGCAGGCAGGTGGAACAGCCAGAGCATAAACGGCTTCAACACAAACCCAAACAAACCCACACACACACACCCTCACCACAAAGAGACAACACATGATGACAAGCGTGTCGAAAAGGCATAGGAAAACCGCGTCGCTCTGAAATGTTTACACACATTTCTGCTTCATATCTGCAACACATGTACTGACCTTGAACGTATAGTGATGTATAGAAATGGAATTTAAAGCGAAAGTCTGTAGGAAAGAACCAAAGCTTGCACTGGGGCTACAAGGCTAATGTCGCTAACAAGTGCCCCACCAATTAGCACTGTCTAAACCATCACACACGCATTTCCAACTGTGTGAAAGTGTTCGGTAATCTCTAATAGCCTACTGATGTGGTTTCTGACAATGTGTGACAAGTGAGCCTCTGTGTGATAATCAGTTAGCCATGCTAACGCTGCACTGTGAATTCATTTTTAAAAATATTTTTTTAAGATATTTGAATAGAATGTTTACAAAGCTAGAGAATAGTTGCCATGTTTGGCTGCTGTATGCGTTGGTGTGAAGCTGCAGAGTAGCACTTGTATGTCTGTTATCTAGCAAACTAGCAAGTACAGAAAGAAAGCTGTATCATTATAGATAGAAACTTTACAGGCTTAAGTCCAGAAAATTAAATGATACTGTCAATCAGTATTTTAAAGTAGTTTTAAATATCAACCTTAGCAGGCTAAAAAGAAAAATGCAGTTTGTCAGCATTGAATCAGCAGTGAAATACTAGAGTAAATATAATGCTTAATGCTAACAAGCAAGTCAGTTAGCTCATTATTTTTTTGCTATTTCATGTAAATGTAGTTACACACATAATTAATTACATATGTTAAATAAAGAATTAGGTTTGCTTTGGGTCAGTAGTTTCTAAGTTCTTCTGCTAAAGACAATAGCTGTGGTTGCCTGATTCCTTGTCATTCTTAAGGCTTCTAACTCCACTTTTACACGAAATGTAACAACATAAGGACGTGGACAAGGGCCTGTTAAAACTGGTACTGAAATGGAAGAACTGTTATTAGCAGTTAGCATTATGCTAGAACATTTAGCTAGAAAAAAAGAAACATTTAATTTTAGATACATTTTTACCAGTGCTCATTTGATGAGCGTGTGTTCAGTGTGTTTCTGAAGCTGTGATAAAGTAACTAACTGTTCTATATCACTGTTCTTATATGAACTAAGTGATATGAAATTCAAACTGTAGTTTGTACTTTGTGAAGTAGAAGGTGGGGCCACAGGGGTTTGTTTGAGCCAATAGAAATACTGTTGTTGTTGCATATAAAAAAACTATTTGCTGCTACATATTTAATATTTATTACAAATATTCCAGTATCTAATGTTAGTGTTTATATCGGAATATGCAAATCAGTTTCAAATGCCCAATCTGCTTCCTGTAAAATCTGCACTTCATAATTTGACCATATGATGGCACTGGACAGCTTTCCACAGCCCAGCAGATTTGCATGCTGTAACAGCTTAGTTACCAGTCACTATATAGACACAAAAACAATAGTGTGTTATAATAATAATAATAAAGTCTTCCAACATCACCAGTTAATTGCAAAGCAGAAATCATACGATATGTAATGGCAAGCTGGAACTGGCTAGGGATGAGTCAGTAGTGTCATATTAAAACAAAAAAGGATTTGCTCAATGCTGTCTGTATTTCTAAAGGTAGGTTATTCAAATGAAACTTGTTTAACTGCTAACTTTAACTCTTGCTATTTTATGTAAATGAAACTACATAATTACATATTAATTACATATATTACATAACAATGTTTACATTCAATTTACATTCTGTAAAAATCCATGCACGCAATTTCCACTTTTCCTGTCTATGGTTGACTGAACTACTGACTGAACTTTTAATAAAAAACTTTACTTGCAGATGTGCCACAAAAATGAGTGTCCTAAAAATTTGATTCATGAGTGACTGGTTCAGGGTTTTTTTTCTGACCGTGGTCTGTGGGCTGACCGGCTCTGCTGTGTTCAGAAAGTTGTGTCTGTGAGCTGATTGGTTTAGGAGATAACTGTGGATATGAGACAGCTGGTTCAGGAGGGTCTGTGGTCAAGGTCAGTAAGCTGATTGGCTGTCCTGAGCATGAAGGTGTGGTCAGTGAGCTGGTCAGATAGTTCAGGTGTGTCCACAGGGTCTGAGCTGATCTTGTGTCCTAGACGTGGCTCAACCTTGTCCTGTAGACTTATTCTGTATGCATAAGGGCTCAGGTGTCTCTTTGAGGGTGAGTTCAATGTGCTGATTGACTCAGGTATATTTTGAGAGTGTGGTCTGTAAGCTGATCATCTCATGGGTGTGAGATTAATGGTGTGTTATATGGGCAGGTTGTATGAGCTCATTGGCACAGATATGTCTAAACAGTGTTCTGGTCTGATCGGTGGGCGTGGTCTGAGAGTTTAAAGGCTCAGGTCTGTTCTGTGGGGGTGGTCAGGGAGCTTAATTGCTCAGGTCAGATCGGTGGGCATCATCTAGGAGCTTAATGGCTCACATCAGGTCAATGGGTGTGGTCTGTGAGCCTAATGGCTCAGGTCTGATTGATGGGCGTGGTCTGTGAGCCTAATAGCTCAAAAGTTTCTATCAGTATATTCTATGAGATTAATACCTCAGGCATAGTTTGTGAGCCCCAAAGGCTTGGGCGTGTCTATGGTCTGTGAGCTAATTGGCTCAGCTGTGTCTATCAGACTTTGAAACCTGAGCAGATTGGCTCAGGTATGTCCAGTGGGCGGGGCTTCCCCTAGACGGATGCTGCCGAGGAAGGTGGTGTGGTTGCTCATGGAGATGGAGGTGTCTTCGTACACCATGCGGATGGAAATGCGTTGTTTTGCACGGAGCCAACACACGCCTGCAGTGTAGCAGGTGTTAAACTTGCGCTGTCCAGTCTCAATACTCCGCGTGCAGCGCAGGAACGGGTCCTTATCAATCATAACCTCGTAGCTTGCTATGTCTGTGAAGTTCAGGTAGTACACCTACACATTTAAAAACATAGGAACACACAGACAAAACATGCAGAAAAGTGTGTCAGAACATATCAATACTGTTATATAAAAATTCAAAAGTTTTGTGTGTGAATTACGTTTGTATAAAATGCCCATTAAAGGTTTGGGGTTTTCAGAATTATTTTATTACAAAACACATATAATATTAAACGGTAATCTGTTTTTATGTTTTGCCATCTTTTCTTTGCCAAAGCTGTAATACTAAAAGGAACACCTGCCTAAAGTCCTAGCTTGGGAATAAACCTCCCTTGCAGCACTTCAGCACTCATTAGCACCATCCATTTAAAACATGTTTGGGCTAATTGTACTTTATACTTGTTCTTTTTAACAAGATCGTGGAAAAGAACATGAAGTTCAAGGATGAAGATTCAATATTCTCAAAGTACGAGCACACACAGGATGATAATTACTAATTAATTTAAAAGCTGTAAGGATGTGATTTTATCGGATCTCACACATGGACAATAAACATTTATAAATATTTATTACATTTTCTCAACTGGGTATTATTTATATTTTAGGCTTTTTAGATGTTTTTCTTCCTTTAGCACAAATTCTACTTCGAAACATCTAAAACCTTAAAACTACACGCATACATTTCAATATATAAACAGTAATGTGTTTTTAAATAATTTCTACTAAAATTACCACATATTTTCATTTAATCTTCTTTAAATATTGGCACTAAAACACTGTTATAAAACATACAATGGGCACTCATAATGCTTAAGGTGTATTTTTAACTGAGCAGACGTTTAACAGAGATCTGTCACAAGATGTGCTCTGTGTCATATAAAAACCCTGATCTGACCAGATAACCCCAAACTTTACACATCATTGTTGTCTAAACAAAAGCTTGAATATCCAAAATAGTAATTGTACTGTAACTGATGTCAATGTAAAAAGATTCTATTCTATATAGTAATTTAGGTACATTTTTATTTAAATGAATGTCGTCGCTGTCCTATGAAAAACCCTTATCTCCATTTTTGTCGATTTTTAGTTTACTACATAATTTGAACACACAAACTGTCCCTTACACTGTGCCAAAATTTCTTGATGATCGGACCAAAAGAAACTCTTCAAAATGACCTGAAATAAACTCTTTTTACATTGACGTCTATTGAAAGTTTACAAGGTTTCTTCTCTCTCCTGTAAAGTTGCTGTTTTGGAGATAAGTGTTTTTCATTCGACAGCTATGATGTAAAATGTGCAAACCTGACATTTGTTTAGTTAGTTTAGTTACAAAATAAAGGGAAATACACAGTTTTGTTCTAACAATGATGTATTTGCTTGTCTGTAGTCGTGTGTGGATGTTTGTGTGTGTAGGAAAAAAAGCACGGGGTGTACTCACTTCTACCTGACTATAGATGAAGTACGTTCCGTCCACCAGCACCTCCAGCTCTCCAGAGCGCGAGTGCATCTTAAACACTCGCGGGTGAGTCAGGATCATCTTCCAGTTTTTTAGGACACCTTCTGAAAGATCTCACAAAGAGATATCAGTCACTACTCACCCATCCGCTAAAACACCAACACACACACACACACACACATCACAGACACCTACTTTAACAGCAGTCACTCTGGCCATTCCCTCTTTAGTGTAAAAAACTGTATCTTGTATGTTGATATAAATTATTACAAAATGTATCAACCTGACTAACATATTATACTACATATTTAACATTTTACATCTTAGAAACCCAAGCTATTTACAATTACAGTAAAATCACAAGAGAATAAAAAGGGTGTGTAATTTTATATGCCTACATTTGCCAAGTTCAAATTGAGTTATTCATTTAAAGTAAAGTCATAAACAACATTTAATGCCTAATGAATGCTAATATCAAAATGAGTTGAGCTTTAAGTGTAATATTCACCTTTTATTTGTTTACTAAGGTTCATTTATTGTAAGGTGTAATTTTTACATAAAATTAGAAACTCTGTCATCTATTAACCAACAATATATTGAATTTTAACTTAAGATAACTGCTTAAAAACCTTTTTTTTGTTGTTGTAAATGTTGGCTTGGAATGGTGATGACTGCACTTTGGAAAGGTATTCAGGACAACATTGTGTAAAATGACATAAGCTGAGTCTCGTTTGTGTAAAATCCTATAATATTCCTCCACCACCTCAACACGCTTACTTCATCTTCAGCCTCGGTTCTGTATCTCTCAGCTGATGTACTACACTTCCGGACAGTAGGGGGAGACCAGGAGCAAGAAATTACAATTCTTACATTATGCTGCTTTAATTTCTATTTCAATAAGAATTTATAAAGTTTTGGTTAAATATAGTATTTCCACATTGTTGCAACTATTGCAGAATCACATGTGTCATTTGGAACAGCAAAATATTTCCGTTTACCACTGTTACGTGTCATATTATTATATGTCAGCCCTACTAATCTTTTTACGTTACCTAGTATACTATCTTTACATAAATAATACAACATAAAATCAAATAAGTGCCGCTATAAACAGATCCATACAGCTAAGGTAGAAATTGATGTAACCTCAAATACAATGTTAAAAATATATATTTTAAGATGCAAATTAGAGGATACTTAAAATAAAATTACTGGCCTATAATACAAATAAAGTTTGAACAATTTGAGGTAAGTTAGACGCTTGCAAGCAGCTTTTTTCATTTTTGATTTGAACACTACCTGTGTTTGTGTTCATGTTCATGTTTTAACTCTTACCTTCTTTCACCTGTATGGTCGTTTCCTGACCCTGCAGGTGCACAACAGCTGGCTGCAAACACAAACACACACATACAGTTTGTCAAATTCACTGTCATCGCTGAAATGTACAACAAAAATATAACAGATTGAAAAACAAATCTTTTCAATCTGCTGATAACTTAACACCATGGGAGCTAGACACCTTTGCACTGAGTGATGGGAGGAGATGGACGACCAGTCTGTCCATCCACAGAAAGACCAGTTATGTTGACTGGGACTCCCAGACATGGGTGCTTGTGACCTCACTCATTTTCAAACTGTTCTTCTTAGTATGTTTGAAATAACTTTATACTATAAATTTAACACTGGAGTTAATCTTTAAAACACACGCACAAGCACAGAGCTTTAGAAAAGTATTAACATGACAGAAAAATGGCACATATTGTCTTGACCAATTATCTTTCTATACATGCCATATACGTTTTATAATTATGGCATGTCTCATTTCTTGCACATCTACAGCACCAACAATACAATATTCAAACATACCTGTGTGTCTCTAAATCTGCCCTTTTCACCTCCACCTGTCAAAGCAAACACAGACATACACAGACAGACAGTAAGAGAAATTATTAATTGTGTGTTTGTAAAGTAGAGCTTCAACAAAAGACCATTTTGATGGTAAACAAATCAGTGGATTACTGAAATTAATACTCCACAATTTGGATTATTGATTACTCAATTGCCAAACAACTCTTGTGCAGTTATTAGTTTACTATCCAACTACCAACCCAGATGCACAAATAATTATTTTAGACTATTAAGTGTCTACAGCCAGTGTTTGCAGAATTTGTCCCTTACCCTTACCTGGTCCCTGAGGCCCAGGAGGACCCTGTGGCCCTGGGGGACCGGGAGGCCCTGGAGGTCCTGGTGGTCCTGAGGGCCCCATGGCATTGGTGCCGGGGTATCCAGGGAATCCTGGGATTCCAGGAGGCCCGGGGGGTCCAGGTGGACCAGGTGGGCCGGGGAGGCCCTGTGGTCCCTCAGGGCCTCGGGGGCCCTTCTTCCCTAAAAAATCAGCAATATATTAGTAACTCTCCGTGATACATTAACATCACCAATATTTTCACTAATATGTCTTTAATGTCACAATGTTTCACAGTTTAACCTTTACCTTTAATCCATTCATAGGTCCAGACTATTAAGGCTGAATCTTAAAGATCATTTCTTACTTTGTATTTAAATAATAAAATAGCAGCTTAATTCTTCCTTTAATGTAAAGATTTTTTTTTCTATTTTCTGTAAAAGGCAATTACAAAAATACAATTCAAAAATAGTAATTAAACACTTGCATAACACACATTTTCCTCAGTACCTCGAAAGTTTCATTCTAATCATACATTTATTTAAGCAGTGCAAATTTACCTCAGTTTACTTGTGCAGCTAGTCATACGGAGCTAGCTAGCTAACTAACTTGGAATTTACACAGAGAAAGTCAGACAGTCTTTTGGTAAACAAATAAAGGCTAAATACTAAGGCCAGGTTAGCTTAGCTAGCTAACGTTAGCAGAGCTAGAGAGCCTACCCACTTCCTATCTTCACCGTTCAAAAAGGAATCGACTGTAAAACACTAGAGGGAGCCCACGAGTCTAAAATTAGTGGGGGCAGATTTTAAAAAAGTTTATTCACCTGGAAAAACATATTTTTTCCTCAGTAAATGGGTTGTACACAGTAAAGGTGCTGGCATTACTGCTACTGTGAGCTGATGCTAAAATTACAGCCAGAGTATGTTTAAAAGGCTTATATCTGGAATTCAAAAGCTTTAAAAATGATCTCTCGGGAACAAAATTTTTTCAGTATGAAAATGATTAAACATTTACAAACTTCAAATGCTCCATATAAGCCATTTCATTTTGGACTCATTTGGGAGCGCCCTCTAGTGGTAAAACAAACCCAAGAGATTCTCAAGCAGGTATTCTCTCCATTAGAGCTTCTCTAATGTTGCTAACCTGTAGTTACAGTTTGTATCTTTCATCTGAAAAGCAAACAATTTGGGAGGAGATTTGGGAGCTAGTAAACCGATAGCAAGCAGCAGTCCAGCAAAAGTAATTCTAGATGCTTTATTTTACCTCATTTGGGTGAATAAACTTAAACCTGGTCTTGTCTGCCCTTCCTCCTGGCTATGTGCACAGCAGTACTGTGACACGCAGTGCTGCTATGTGGCCAGAGGAGGAGAGGGGAGTGCATAACCGCATTGTTCAGATTACTAGTTATATTTTTTAAGATTATTTTTTAAATACTTTTAACATTTTTGGTTGCTAAATATTTAGTACATCTCTATTCTATAGGTTTTCTGGGTGAGTGCAGTGTAGAAGAACTTGACTGGCCCACACAGAATCCTAACCTCAACTCCACTGAACACTTTTAGGATGAACTAGAATAGAGATTGAAAGCCTGGACCTATACAACCTTTATACAACATCAATATCTAATCTCACATATGCTCCTTTAAATAACTTGCAAAATTTCTTTTAAACACACTCCTAAACCTTGTAAAAAGCATTTCCAGGGCAGATGCTGTCATATACAGCTGGTCACAGCAGTCTTCTTTGCATTACATGTGAATGTGATTCATTCTGCCGGAGTTGCTTGTCTGTTCACACGGACAACTCAAGCCAGACACTGCTGGTCACATTCATTACCACCCACTGCACCCAATACTTTTGGTGATATATTCCTGGTACATATGTGAGACTGTATCTGCACACACAATTTACATTACCTTTTCTTTTCTCGCCTCCCTTCCTCCCATCTCTTCTTTTCCCATTGGCAGGTGGATTGTCTTCTAAAAGAGAGACAGACCGTAAATGCATTTGTGTGCTTGAGAAAAGACTACACTCAAACTGACAAAAAATGTTATTTAACAGCAGTTGGATAATGTGGCAATCACAATATGTCATATAAAAATACCTGAATTTACAGTTTGTTATAAATATTCACCCTAATGACAGACTGTAACACACAACTGAGCAAGATTTTAAAACATTAGCAACGCTTTTACTACAGTACAGTTTCCCTGCTCTTTTAACTGATTCAGATTGCGATACAGTACTCATATTCTCAGAGGAAAGAAAAATTAAATATATCTGTAGTTTCTCCTAGACAACAATATGATCAGATGGAAAGACAAAGAACATTTTTAGCATAAGTCTCAAATGTGTCTCCTGTGATTCAGAGCTCAGTAATCTCGCATGGGTCTCCACTTGAGGTTTGGTGTAGATCTCAGTGAAGACTCACTTTGTGCTCAAGAACTACTAAATGATTTTGCCAGCTTTTGGGAAGTGGTGGCTCAGTGGTTAAAGCACTGGCTCATCAATGACTAAATTGTGGGGTCAAAATATGCCAATAGATCTTTCCAGAGCTCATATGCGTCCAAACTCAAATTCTCAGTCTTGACTCCTTTAACCTCTGAAGCATCTCATGTCTCATTTATGTCTAATGATATTTTTCTGAAGAAAATTCAGAGGAAGCATATGTAATGAAAGTGATCTCTAAATGAAACCTAAATAAAAATCACAAATATGAAAAAAGATAATAAAAAAGGTCAACATTTGAGCAATAAATATAACCATAACTATAGTACATATTCTCTTCTTGTAATTGAGTTCTATTTATATTACAATACATATTATTTAAATGAAGTATAGTATCGGCTCTTTTAATGGCGTGTTATACAGTACCAATACTTTCACTTTCATAGTTTAGTTTCTCTGGTAGATAATCGTGAGTTGAAGATGACAGCAAATTGGAAAGTTATGGACAAACCACACCAAAGAAAAACTAGAGACAGATCACACACTTTAATGCTAAAGGGTAAACAGAGATCTCCCAGCAGTGTGTGTATTCATGATGTGCCAGATCCATTTGAAAATAAGAACAAATAGCATTAAAATCATCTTTTTTAAATCCTCGCATGAAAAGAATCTCTTTAAATCAGACATTTCCTTTCAACCTCTCTCACCCCAGTACAGAAAGCTATAAGCTAGGACTATTTAAAACAAAATTGTGTGTATGTGTATGTGTGTGTGTGTGAGAGAGAGAGAGAGCACACTGGCTAAACTTCAATTGTAAGCTTCAAAACAAATCACCAGAAAAACAAATGACGGCCAACTCATAACGTATGACAAACAGAAATAAATGAATCTGATGAAATCAGCTGTTTTCGGTCTTAGTCTCACACACACACACACACACACACACACACACACACACACACACACACACACACACACACACACACACACACACACACACACACAGACACACTCAGTCAGTCTCTGTCTCTCCAGAGAGCGGTTACATTTCTAAGGAAGATTTTCTGAGGTCGCCCTGTGTTTGTGTTGGCCAGTGTGTGTGTTTTTGGTTGTGATGGTTGTGATGTGTGTGTGTGTGTCTGTGTGTGTATGTTAATTAGTGCTGTGTGTGCAGCACTGGCCCAAAGCCTTCGCACGCAATTCACCGCTTTTTTAAGAAAATAAGGATTGGGATGGAAGAGGATTAACACTGGAGCTTCTGCCCAGATATTACAAACACACACACACACACATAGAAAGCAGTGTCTATGATAATCATTGGGAGGCAATCTAAAGTAGTTTACAATGAGTCAGCTTTGCTACCTTCGAATCCTATTGGAGTTCCTGAATGCTGTTATCAGCCGATAAGGACCCAGTACTGATAAACTGGGTAGTCTGTGAGTATGTAATGACTAATGATTTAGCTTGACATTTTTTAAATGCACAATGTTGATTGGTGTGATTTGGGACAGGGTCTGTGATAGCAATTCTGCAAAAAAGTTTGTGGAACATTCGGAGCGATTCAGAAAAGTAATTGTAAGAAATAATCAAAAGCCCTGTCCTTATTTAGTCCCTTATGACTACATATTGAGCAATTTAAGACACTGAATGTGAACTTCAGAGAAAATCAGAATGGAGGCAGAATTCAGGGAAAATTAGAGTGATTTGGAATAAAGGCGGGATCAAACTGGATTGATTTAGGATGAAGCCTGGGAGAAATTTAATAGAATTCAGGACAGAAGCTGTGAGAAACTGGAGAAACTAGGGACAGAGCACGTGAGAAGTTTGGAATGATGACTGATTTTGGATGAGAAACAAAGCTTATAAAAACTTCAGAGCAATTCAAAGAGAAGTCTATAAGACATTCAGAGTGTTTTGGATGTATGTTGTGAAGAATTGGAGTGATTTGGGACAGCGCTGATGAGGAATTCTGAGTGATTTGAGACAGGACCTGTGAGAAATTCAGAGCCATTTAAAATTTGGGTTTTATCCTATAATTTGGGATGGGGCCTATACAGTAAATAATTCAGACCAATTGGGGACATGGCTTATAAGAAATTTGAAGCATTTCAGAACAGGGCCTATGAGAAATTTGTCAATTTGGAATGGGAGCTGTGAGACACTGAAGCAAACCCGGAGAGGGCGTGTAAGAGGTTTAAGGCTGGTGTATACTTCTGTGTCGAGTCAATGCGCAATGTGCCCTGCACAGCGGCATGTGTTTGTACTTCATATGTCCGCAACTCTGCAGATAAATCTGCAAAGGCTGGAAGGCTTGAAGGTGTGGGTGGGAACACAAGGCCTGGCAATCCAATCACAGCTACTGCTGTCTGTGTTGCACAAAGCATAGTTACATTTCTGGGGAGTTGTGCATTGGCTTGTGGCATAGGGTCTATGTGAGGCTATGTGTAGGGTATGCTTAGGCCATGGCATAGGTTCGACACAGAAGTAAAAATTGGCCATAGGAGCGATTTGTGGTGGAATCTGTGAGAAACTGGAGTGAATTGGGAATAGGCTTGTGGAAATTCAAGGTAATTCAGAACTTCAGAACAATTCAGAACAAGTTAAGATAGAGGCTGTAAGAAAATTAAACTGACTTAAGGCTATGAGAAATTCAAAGTGCTTATGAACAGAGGCTGTGAAAAAACTAGAGTGATTTGGGACAGAGCTGGTGAGAAATTCCCTGTGATTTGGCTGTTAGATTCTGAACAAAACTGTAATAATTCTGGACTGGGCCTGTGAACAGAGAAACAAAGGGTGTGAGAAATTCAGAGCAATTTGGGACACTGCCTATGCTGGAGTCACCCTTGCGTTGTGCATTTGGGGCACTGCAGCAGTGAGTTGGCACGCATAGTAAATATTTGGCCTTTGTTTAGAACAACATGAACATTTCTCAATAGACGTTGTTACTAAAAAGGCTAAAAGTGTTTTGATTCAGTAAACCCCCAGACAGACCCGAGTGAGTCACACGCCCCACTCCGAGTCACTCTCAGGACGTGTGCACATACACACTCTCTCTCAAGGAGACAAAGGTTCACAAGTGTGTATGTGTGTGTGAAACAAACCGTGTGGAATTTTCGCTGAAAGTCAAAACCCCAAAACGTGGTGTAAATACATGTCCAAGATCGTTATGATGACACTAACAATAATACATGTCTGCTGCCTGTCTAGGGCTTGTGTGTGTGTGTGTGTGATGTCTCCAGTGAAGCCCATTCTCCCTCTGACAGGCCTGGAGAGGTTTGGTGAGTGTTTAGATGTTTTGTCTGCTTGTGAGTGTAATGCGATCTGAAGGAACTACTTCACTTTTCGAATGTCAAACAAAACCAAACTAACCCTTTTCGTTTTTAAAATTTGGTTTCATATATTTACTTTTCGACCACTTTCCTGGTTTACTTCGCCACACAGCATCTCGTGGAACACCCAAAAGTCCTGGAGATTATCTATCAGCTAACCACAGGATCAGGTGTGTTAAATCTGGGCTGGGGCCAGTGCAGTTCTGAGCCTTCCTGAGGACATTAAAGCGATAGTTCTGAGACACAACATCAAATTTACCGGATTTTTCTTATTTACGCCAGATGCAGCTGATAAATCAGGACAGGTCTGGTATTTAAAGTTCTTAAATATAAGCTCAAGCACAAAGCATAAAAGTAATAGTAAGACCTGTATCTCCATCCTGCAGTCTACTGGTACAGTAAATGAATCTTTGAGATTCATTGGAATTTAAAGGTACAGTCCACAATTTAAAGGTACAGTCCAAATAAATATAAACATATTTCCATGGACTTGTAAGCATTTGAATTTGTACAGTGGCCTCATGAAATCAAAAACATAACCAAATACTTCTGATTATAGTGCTTTGAATTTATCTTGTCAGTGTTTGTTTGATGCTCTGCAAGAGATATATAAATATAAATAGCTGTGTGTGTTGTTTTGGTGGAAGGAATCAGTTTTGCTAGAGATTTGTGGAGTTACAAAGCAGTTACATAGCAGTTCATAATTTTCAGTTTGTGCTTAGAGTTTTGAGAAACTGAGCCAAGTTTCTAGAAATGCGTTTAAACATTTGGAAAAAAATGTATGCAGTCTGTGTCATAAATTAAACTCTTGTCATATTGCCCTATGTTCTCTGTTACTGGAGGCATCCACTTGCCATAGACGTTATTCGGACCCCTGAAGTTTTTGTGTGCACTGTACTCTTCTGAAAACATACATTACCAATGCACCAAATTAACACAGGATACGTAACAGCAAATATATATCTCTACACCACAGCCTGCGTAAGTGGTGCCAGAGTACGTTGGTGCATTTGTGTTGCTCTGCAACTACACCGCCAAAACACTAGTCTGATAGTGTTTCCATGCTTCTGTGTTTACTAGAGAAAGAGAAATGGATAGAGAAAGAGTGAGGTAAGAAGAAAGAGAGGATAGATTTGTGACTGTGTGTGTGTAGAAACAGGTGTCCTCAGTTAAAGTCTGAGGTTAATAAATATTCATCAATGAGGACAGCAAAAAAAATCTGTGCCTGCGAGTGTGTGTGTGTGTGTGTGTGTGTGTGTGTGTGCATGCCTGTGTGTTGTGTGTGTGAGAGTGTGTTTCAGAAGTGTGGACATGTTTGCTCAGTAAACACTTGCTTGCATCATAAAGAGAGAAGAAAAGAGGATGCCAGTGCTAAGAGTGTTTAATGAATGGAACAAATTAACATCAAAGAGAGTTGCCATTAGAACCATATTACACACACACAAACACACACACACACACAAACACACACACATCTGCAGAGTGAATGACACATGAAAGATAATTCTAGCACTGTAATGTATGAGTGTGTGGATCTGGGTAGACTGGTAGAATTACGGTGTTAATAGTTCAGTCCTTTTATAAAAGTAATAATTAAAATACAATCATAAATTTCTTACAGTCATAAATTAACTTTCATTTAAATTTGGGATCATAAACATGTCGACATTAAAGCACAGAAATAAATTAACATCAATGAATTAGCCTACATTAACGTTATTACTGTAATAAACATAAAATTAAATCACCGTAACAAACTAGAGTGGCGACAGCTCGACAGCTATTAAGATTCGAAAATGTAATATTGGTCATAAAAGCACAGAAAAACAACATAGCAGAAACTTTGAGGTGCAAAGAAGCATTTAGAGTGAGACAAATATCCACATTTTTCATTAACTACCAATAACCTGCTGTGTTGTTTATGTAGTTATACTCTGAGGTACAACTCCAAATACAAACATGTATTTGTACTATAGTAAAGTTACAACTCTTTTAATTGAGTTAGATTGTCAAGCAGTACCCGTACTTTTAGTATAGCACAGTTACCGCTCTTTTAATTGAGTTCGATTGTGATGCAGTACCCATACTTTAGTATAGTACAGTTATCACTATTTTAATTGAGTTAGATTGCGACACAGTCCCCACACTTTAGTATAGTACAGTTTTTACTCTTTTAATTGAGTTATACTGTCAAGCAGTAACCATACTTTCAGTATAGTACAGGTATCACTCTTTTAATTGAGTTAAAACGTGTTGCAGTAGCCATACCTTCAGTACAGTACAGTTAACACTCTTTTAATTGAGTTAGATTGCGATGCAGTACCCATACTTTTAGTATAGTAAGTAAAGAACAATTACCACTCTTTTAATTGAGTTATATTGTGACGCAGTAGCCATACTTTCATTATAGTACATTTATCACTCTTTTAATTGAGTTAAAGTGTGATGCAGTAGCCATACCTTCAGTACAGTATGGGTAACACTCTTTTAATTGAGTTAGATTGGGATGCAGTACCCATACGTTTAGTATAGTAAGTATAGTACAATTACCACTTTTTTTTATTGAGTTAGATTGTGACGCAGTAGCCATACTTTCAGTATAGTACATGTATCACTCATGTATCACTAATTGAGTTAAAGTGTGAAGAAATAGTTCATTCTTTCAGTTAATACTCTTTTAATTGAGATAAACTGTAAGATAGATGCTATAATCAATTACTCGGTCCAATTCAGATTGTAATAAAATATCTCCTCTATACAGATACTAATGTGGAAGTTTTTTTTCACTCATTCCTGTGAAACTATAGCATTCGTTTGTTACTACCAGCAAAAACAGACCTCTAAGGGTAAATTTAGCATGTTTGAGGTTCAGTGTGAATGCTAAACCTCTTCCTTCCTCCCCTCCTTTCCTTCTTTATTTCTTTCCATCCTGTTTGGAATATGACATGATGCTGGGTTACTTCTACTGATTAGAATATTGCTGTATATTCCTAACAAAAACACTGACATGCGACCTTGTGTATAGAGCAGGAGTTACCCATGCAAACATACACTCACTTACATGTACACACACATGTATACACACACACACACACAAACACTTACATACTTACTCTGTATAGCCAAAAGTATTCGCTCGCCTGTTTTTGCACACATATGGACCCATTCTAAATCCATAGGATTTAACATGATGTCGGCTCTTCCTTTGTGGCATAACAGCTTCAACTCTTCTGGGATGTCTTTCCACAAGATTTACGAGTGTTTATAGGAATTTCACATTCTACCAGAAGTGCATTTAAAGTGGCAGTCCAAATTATTTTGTTTCTAAACTGAAAGCAGAAGCATTTCTGAGTGTAGAAAGGGACAAAATATTGTGTTTAATGGTACCAGTTTTCTGGAAGCAACATTCCTGCTAAGTCTAATATATTCATTCATATATTCATATGCTTTTCGCAGTAGTTCTTCTGGCCACGTCACACGTCTTTACGTACTTTCATCACATGTACAGTCTCGGAAAGTCGGACTAACTGACCGTCTATTTAAACCTAATGCTAGAGTTTTATCAGCTGCGTAGTGAAGGCGACTATTATTTTTACATGATTGCTCATCGAAGAATGCCTTCAAACTGCATTTCCCCACATTAGTTTTATAGCTAACTATTTGCTGGATGTAGTGGCGCTCTACACTGTGACAGTATTTCATCTAAAAAGTGCAAAATATGCTTTACAACGCAGAATACTATTTCACAATGCAATTTACTTACATTATTACAACCTAATTTCAGTTGTTAATCTTATTTGAACCTCATTCTGAACATACTAATATTAATAATAAAGAAGTGGGTTTGGAACCCTAAGGTCTAGACCTCAGAACAAGTTCAGTATATTACATAATTGGGATTTAATTCTGGATTGAGAATTTTTGTTTGTAAATCTGTCTTTATTAAAATAAGAACTGATCAAAGTCGGGCCTTGCATGTTTGATTTGCAACCTACACTGAACAAACAAGAAAATTTGTTTTTTGGTTAGCTTTACCCCCTTTTCCTCTCTCTCTCCGTCTTGCTTTTTTCTCTCTCCCTCTCTCTCTCATGTAATTCAGAGAGAGATGTATTACACTCATTTATCAGTTACACTTCCTATGCTACCTGATACACTCTGATATAAAGACACACACACACACACACACACACACACACACACACACACATGCAATGCAGACAAAACTTCCCTCCCCCTATCAATGCTAATCAGATTATTTACAGTGTGTGTGTAAGGTGCGTGGTGTGTGTGCAAGGCAATTCAGGACAGATTGGCTTGTTGGTACTGATATTGTGTTTGTGGTGTGTGTGTGTGTGTGTTTTTGTCAGTGTGTGTGTGTGTGTTTTTTTGTCAGTGTGTGTGTGTGTGTGTTTTTTTTTTGTCAGTGTGTGTGTGTGTGTGTGTGTGTTTGTGTGTGTGTGTTTTTCTCAGTGTGTATGTTTTTGTCAGTGTGTGTGTGTTTTTGTCAGTGTATTTGTGTGTGTGTGTGTTTGGCATGGCAAAAATGTATTTGGCAGCTTCAATATTCGCTGTGCCAACTGCCACTGGCATTCTAGTATCAATGCACGCAAACACACACACACACACACATACACACATTCAGATTCAGAGTCTGTGGTTTTGGTCAGAGTCCCCAAATCAATGTAAGTCTTCACCAATAAATTAAAACAGATATATGTGTGTGTGTGTTTTTGTGTATTATGAAAAATTATAACTGGGGACAGTTCTCAGTCTACACACCTGCTTTTTGGGAACATTGAGATACTGGGTACATAACTAAATGACCTATTATTTGTCATTTGTGTTGAGTATGTGTGCTTCTGTGTGTAAAAGCATGTTTGACAACTATAGGGCACTGAGCCACTGGTCCATCCAAACCTAAAGGAGGAAGAGTACTGTCGTTCCAGTGCAAAGCCATGAAAATGAAACCGCTTGAACAATCTGAAGTCTGTGGCGATAACTGTAGAGCAGTGAAACTATGTTCTCTAGAATTGTGGTGCTCCACCTAATACTCTTGAAACAAGATGGAGAGTTGGGAACGAGACGATGTGTTGATCATCCAACATCCTGACCTCATGAATGCTCATGTCTCTGAATGCAATCAAATCCTCACAGCATAGCTCCAAAAATCTAACAGAAAGATTTCTCTGGACAGTAGACAGTTACTCCAACAAAACAATTTTAGAACCCTGATTTCAGAAAAAACTATGAATAAGCAGGTGTCACAATACTGTTGTTCACAAAAAGTGAAAAAATGAAAAATGAGGTCCATTTTAAACAATAAAATCATCACTGCCATTATCTATGCATATATATTAAAGCAATATAAACAAAACATAAAGTGGCCAGTTCAGTGGTCATGTTTAACATTGGCAACATGGTCCCATGACTTCCAAGGGTACTGCTCTGTTCTGTCTGTCCCTGTTAGCTTAAAGACAACATGCACAAATAATCTTATCTTGATTGCTTAATTTCCAATCCATTGGGTCAAATAATTGAGGACTTGACTGCATAATGTTAAAAAACGCAACATAATGATAAAATTCATAAAAATTATTAATGAACTTAATATATTCTCACGTTTTCCGCTCTTAATTTAACATCCTTCATCCAAATCAGTCATCTATCATTAGATTAAACATCAGTTCATATTTTTTGTCGGCAGCCATGTGTGCGAGGGTGATATCCTGATATCCTAACTGCAGATTCACCTCTGAAAGTATTTTCCAGTAAGTGAAATCTGAACTATTCAAACTTCTGTTCAAGAATCTAACTACTGCGGTCAACTTACTGCCTGTTTCAAATCAGTGTATGTGTGTATCCTTCGCAGTTCATCTTTGTTTGCTTTGGCACATCACACACCCAGGTGTGTTGCTGAAACTGTAGAGTTCTCTGCGTGAGCCAATCAGCACAAAGGCCAAAACCACCTGCCAATCAAATATTTCTACAGACCAGGGCCAGCAGCCAATCACAGCTCAGGAATGTGGAGTTAGTAACATAAGATACAGAGTGAGAGGCTTGGTTTTGTTCATATCTGTATCTGATAAATGGGTGCGGTGTTTCTTTTTCTGTACTGAACACCACATGAAAGCAAAACCGGCAGCAGCAACAGCAAACACACACACAACACACACACACACCAAGATCTTACCAAACCACATCACACAATGTGCACAATATAATTTATAAAAATGGACAAAAGTATGTTGCATGTCTAAAAACAGCACCGCTAATGTTAAAGCAGGAATTCTATCCACACCTTTGTCTGCTTGGTTTCAGACATCACCTAAGGCAGGGCTTCTTAAAGTGTCTGCAGCATGAGACCCTTCCTGTGTCAAAATACCACTATCATTACTGTATTTATTTTAGTCTTTTTGTTTGTTTAAGCTGCTTAAAGCTCTTGCAACCATGTGGGACATCACAATAGCCACCAAGCAGCACCCTGGGAACCACAAGGAGCAATCTATTTAACCGTTGTGCACTTTTTAACTATTTGAAAATACGCATTATTACACACATTATCAGTCACCAACATTATGTTAAGTGTTGTTAAAAGTGTTGTTAAAAGAAAAGCATTAGGTATATGTAATGTGTTGTTAATGTAGGGTATTTTAGGCAGAAATAAAGATGGCTGAAAAATGTAATTCTAAAAAACTATTAGTAAGTAAGAGTAATAGTAGACTCTATTAGTATTAGAGTCCTGGATGTTAATCTACATACATATCTCTCCTGAAAACTGCTTATTTGGGTGAGTAAAGTGTTTTCATTTATTTACAGCAAGCTTAGATCTCCAATGTTTTGATTTAAGCGGCCGATTTTAAGGGCCACTTCGCTAGCTAACAAGTAACTGAAGTTCATAACACGCCACCCAGCACTAATGTAGCTAGCTAACAAGTAACTGAAGTTCATAACAAGCCAGTTAGCACTAAGGATACAAGGCTGAACAGGTAATTGAAATCTATTACACACCAATTAGCATTGGAGCAATAAGGCTAGCTAATACGGCTTTAATATAGTAATAGAGATTTAAAACAAACACACACTGCTTACCTGAACGTTTGGAACGTAGGATGACTCTCTCCTCTGTTTCTCTCCATCTCTCTGTTCTGCTCTGTGAGACACAAAGTATAGACACAGTTTAGGCTACTAATATCTTTAGTATTTGAGGTTATTTACAGACGATATTGAGTCATACAGAATCACAAAGAATCGGCACAGTGTTTCCTCTGAAATCAATGGTATTAAAAGAGTTTCATTTGCTTTTTTGGGGTCCACTAGGAAAGTCTTTTTTACTAGATTTTCTGTGAGAATTTGATTGAATTCAGTGGTAAACGTGGAAATGATGTCAGATAATAATTCCTGCTTTTATGTGGTTTTTGGCTCTAAATGCAGATGATGATAGAACATACACAGCTAAACAATCAGCAAAACCAGACACACACTCCAATGCAATCTGAAACTTCCATATAAACATGTGTGTGTGTATGTGTGTGTTTGTGCGTGTGTAGAGAGCAGCAACAGAACGACATTCTTTGGACTGATTTTATTACTACACACTCTATTTATTACTACATACATGTGTTGAATATGTTTAATCTGTATGTCTGATCATGACCTGTTCTAGTTGTCTGTTAATGTCTGATCATGATCTATATAAAATTTGAATCAGAATCTAAATCAGCATCACCATAAGCATCAAAGTTTCAATCAGCATTAGAATTAGAACTAGATTGAATTAGTATACACATCAGAATTGGCATCAGTCTGAATCAGAATTGGCATAAGCATCAGAATGAACATCAGAATCTGAATGTATATGTAAACCTAAACCAGAACCAGAATCATCATCATTTTCAGAATTTGAAATGGCATCAGAATTATATATTAGCTGGTTAATGTAGCTACCCATGTGAGCTAGTCTGTCGTGCAGCACTGAAGCTAGAATTCATCTTTTATCATTTGCTTAGAGAAGTTCCAACATTTTACATCCGGATTTTTTTGCACTTTATCCCGGAATTTCAGTTCCTATCAGGAGTGTTTAAGTGTGCCTGTGTGTCCTCACAATAGCCCTGCTGAACTTGTTAAGAACTGCATAATTCTTCTGTCCTAGGCCACCCACAGCTTGGTCAGTGACATAAGTGACAAATTAGTGAAAAAAACTCACACACACACACACACACACTCCTTAATCATTATAATGCAGTGCATGTCTGACCATAGTTGAGAGGTTTAATACTGATGTCCATTTTAATGACGTCTAGGTTCAGCCACTGTTTATAACAAACCATCTGAGTCACCATGCACTCACAACTACACACATAACTACACACAGCTCAAAATACTCACATGTGCATAAAGCTTACAACTACACACATAACTACACACAGCTCTCAATTACATAAATGACTACAATCACCTCAGTACTATACCACATTAACACATAACTCTCATCTATGCATAGCTCACAACTACACGTTTATATGCGATTATATTTCTGGTACACAAGTAAGAAATTTACTTTGTATTGCTTTATTGGACTGAAGTATATATTTTTATTGGATATTACTAATTATTTGGTTTAAGTTTTTCATTGTGTATTTTAATGTAGTTACTGCATTTATTAAACTTAATCTAATGACTGAATTAATCTAATGACAGTAATTCAGAACCCTAATCTAATGACAGTTTGAAACACAGCCACTGAAAGAATTTTTTTTATTTTTTATTATATATTAGCAGATTTAACCAAATTTCATTTCATTGCAAGGTTTGTGTACAAGCACATCAACATCAGATACACAATTATTTTCTGAGAAATTCTTGCCCAGAGTTGGAATTTACAACAGGAACAACTCAATTACAAAAACAGACATTTCTTTCCATTATACTAATCAGTTTCAGGACTTCTGCGCTGTGTGTGTGTATGTGTGTGTATGTGTGGGGTCTGTATTAACAGTAGCTGCTCATATTTATTTGGACATGTTCTTCATTCTTCTTTAGGGGAGCGCAGCCGAAGTGTTATTGTACTGAGAGAAAAATGGGTTTCCTAATCAGTGAAACTAACACACACACATGCACACACACGTGTGGAAAGAGAACAAATTGGACTCAAGCCAGAGTGTGTCAGCTAACGTGCCATACAGACTCATCCAAATGCACAAACACATGCCAAGACCATTCCTCAAGTATGTGTGTGTGTGTGTGTGTGAGTATGTGTGTTTAAACAACATTGCTACTGCTCACAGACTGATGTAACGTGGAACAAGGCCGTGACCTGCCCTGTGTTTTACACTCATCTCACACACACACACACACGCAATGTGAAGGGGAGTGGCCTTTGTCTGCGTGTCGTGTTTGTGTGTGTATATGTGTGCTGAAATACAAATCTTCAACATCTGATGTTAAATCTAACTAAATATTTTGTGGATTTAATGAGAATTCCTGACAGATATTTTCAGCAGATCACTTCCACTCTGCGGGAAAATCCAGTTCCCAACCAAGGTGTAGATTTTAATGGTTCAGATAGAAATAAGCTTTATTTTTTATTTTCACTGTATTGTATTTCGTGTGTATTATTTCAGCATTTTTACCATGTTATTTATACTATGTTGGTTTCGTAATTAGTTAGGAATGTTCATGTGAACTTTTTTTGCATTATGGAATAATACCGACTTAGGTTCCATTATTTAAATCAGCTTACAAAAGAAAAACAAATATGAAACAAGTAAATAATGGATGGATTTGTGACTGAAAAAAGTAAAGGAAACAAGAATAAAGAGAGAAAAATAAAATATACGATGTGTTGAAAAGGAGTGACAAAAAAAAGATGCATTTTGTCTAAATCTCTGTTTAACCGCTAGCGGACCACCCGGAACACAATAAGCAAAAATCCAGTGCACAGCTGGTGACAGCCGCCAGTGGGCCGCCAGCTTTGCCACTAGTGTTCCAACAATGGCCTGCTATCCCTCCTGCTATCTGAGTAGATAGGATGGAAATTTGGGTGGTCTGACGGTGGAACAGTCTTGTAACACAGTCAGTAGGGTGCCCACCATACGGAAAAATGTAAGTGAAACAATATATGCTTGTAAGCTTGTTATTGGGGGAACATTCTAATAACAACAAATACAACAATGTCCAAATGCAACAACATAAAATGTTCTAGTTCCTGTAAAGAACTACTGCCAAAAAATTACAACAGATAAACCTGAGTCTATTGGCCCCATGCCTAAACCCTGGCATGGCCTAGAGAGCTATAAAGCCCCCAACAGTGAGCTGTGGAGCAGTGGATCTGTGTTCTCTGAAATGATGATGCTTCATCCAGTACTTGTTAGTTTTGGGAAGTAGAGACAAGGGGAAGTGGTGATCATGTTGCTGAATGCGATTCTTGAAAATCCAGTAGCAATGTGTCCCAATACTTTTGTCTATATAGTGTATTAGCTTATGATTTTACATGGTCAAACAAATGGCAACAATTTAAGTTGAAAACTTAAACTTAAACTGTTTTTGCTGTTTATAAGATCCATCAGAACATCACACAAAGTAGGTTTTATCAAGCAGCTGAATTCCTAAAAAATGTGTTTTTTTTCTTCCTTTTGACAGCAGATGTAAATATGCTAAGCAGTCATTCCGTGATCTGAAAAAAAAAATGTGATTAACAATTAGGTCCATGTTTTTACGTACATTTTCCCATAAATGTAGTTTGGCATGTAGTTAAATTTAGATAATTAAGTATTATTAATTCTTCTTTCACTCTCAGGCTCTGAAAGACCAGAAAATAATTGTTTGTATTGGAAAAAAGGCATGATTAATTTCGATTATGATTCCGTTTGGTTTTGCTTAAAGTGAAGAAGTCTGACTATAGATCACATGATGTATCCTGATAACCATAAACATCGCCCCATTGCCCAGCTCTGCATAACTGCTTATTTTAAAAGTTAAGAGTTAATAATTACTCTTTTCTTCTGGCCATGCTGTCAAAAAGGTTCCTAATGATCCAATTTCCTGTTTATCTTATAGGTTTACTTTTGCCCTAATGTGGTGAAATAGTCTGCACATGCATGGGAACGTAACTAGCCTTTAATTGACGTCACCATCTGTTGTCATCTATCAAATAATGTATTACACAACTTCTGGCATTTTTTATTGTATGCCAAAAACTTTTATGATAGGATGATGTTTTATTACTCTGAGCAAGATTAAGTGTCTCAGCACTTATGGATCATTAGGAACCCATTGACCTGCTAAAGGTCACAGGTCAACCCTTGCCCTGTTGCCCTGCTAATAGAGCTCATTAAAACAGTTCAGAAAAACATCCAGCCCAACGTTTGACATCCGTTACTCCAACTCAAACAGAGGAGGTCAGAAAGCCAGGCGGCCCGGACCGGTGGGTGATAAATGGAGACCGCTCCAGAAGGCCCAGTAAATACTGTCAGCTTTGATTACTCTGTATGACAGTTTGACAAACCGACCAACCACAGCGCAGCACTCACCAGCCACGCTGACAGCTGATCGGCCCAGAAAGGCTTGTTGCAGCGACTGACCGCAGTCCTCCAGGGCCAATGAAACCAAATGAAACAACAAGTGTGACAGTGAGAGATAGGATACTCTGAAGAAACACACACTCTCACACACACACACACACAACACACACAGACACAAGCTCAAAACGAATAAACAAATGTTTCACAAGATTTGCTGCCTGAGCTGGAGCGGGAAATGCACCCAGGTCAAAAATCTGCAATCGCGGTTTTCAATAATTCTAATGCCCAGCTCTCAAATCTTAAAAGAGATAAGTATCTATTAACTTAATTTATAAAATAAAATAAAACAATTACTCAAATAACATAAATTTCCAGAATGAAGCTCTAATTGCATTGATCTCCAGAATAAAGCTCTAATAACATGAATATCCTTAATGAAGCTCTAATCACATTATTATTCAGAATTAAGCTCTAATAACATTAATATCCCTAATGAAGCTCTAATAAAATTAATATCCAGATATAAGTTCTAGCTACATTAATATCCATAATGAAGTTAGTATAGCCTTAATAGTATAGCCATTACCTTTGGAAGGTGCCGAAACACCAGTGTCACTGTGCACAGTGAAGAAAACAGAGAACCCACTGCTTTAAAATTCAGAACTTTCAATATCAACTAAACAAACTGATCATACAGACAACGATTTAATTTTTTTTTCAGAAAGTTTTATGCTCAGGTATTTTAGAGGTATTTTTGGTGATTTAAAAGTCAGACATTGTACCAACTGTTAAACATGGTGGTGGCAGCCTCATGACTATTCTGACCGTGGATCTGGTACAATACACAAAGTGGCTGGAGAAATGAAGAAGGATGACTACCTAAAACCTCAGCTAGAGCACTAAAACATGGACACAACTGGTTGTTGCAACAGGACAATGTTTTCAAACACCTAAAAAGTGGTGGTGAAATCAATAAATCGGGCTAATGCAAATCTTTTGCAATAGCCCTCCCAAAGTCCTGATATCTGCTTAAACTGTGCTTAAAGATCCATGTCAGAACAGGTGTTATTTCAGAAACCATTCTGTCTGTCTGTCTGCCAATCTATCTGTCTGTGCGTCGTCTGTCTACGCTGTTAGTTAGGTTGCAGCCCTGCTGAAGAAAATAGAGCTGATACACCTTTCGAACCTTGCCCAATACACCAGACACCATTACTCAATTTAATCACAGCCAGATCCTCATACACGCACACACAACTACACAAACACACACACACACACACACACACATATAAATGCATACACAGAGAGGGCCTCACTGGAAAGATCTGCTCAGCTGCAATCACAGAGGGGCTCACTTATTCCACTTCAAACCGGAGATAAAATTACTGGAAAAAACACAGGAGAACCAAGCTGCTGTTTCAGAATCACTAATAATCAGTAGATCAGTGTCCACCTACAATCCTAAGTTCTAAGATCCAAGATCTGATTTCACGGTACGCATTTTTTACAATTCTTTTACAGAGCCAAATTTGTCAAAAAAACGTGTGCAGCTTGTGGTTTTGTCTTGTTGAAAAATGAATTAAATTTTTAATTAAAAAATCATTTTAAAGATCTGTCATTAGATTTCTGAATGTTGTCCAAACTTTACAAAGTTCGCCAAAGTAATCCTCTGCCCAAGTGGGTCTCTCAGTTCTACTCATCAACCACTGTTAACCACTGATTAACTGTGTGGAATACAGTTTTTATTGTTGCTGTAATCTTTGACAACATTTATTCAAGCACTACACAAACATTTGTAGGTTGTATTTTAATGCAAGGCTCATTATCACAGAAATACAGGAAAGTACCAGAATTTTACCTTTTTAATCATGATTTTCGACATGATTATTAGTTGTGATTAATACAATTCATTTTTAAGATATGGTCAATTTTACTTGATTTTTTTGTTTACATTTAAATATGTGCTATTAAAGGTTTTAGAACTGAGAAGAATTTTTTTTTAATTATTTACAATTAATAACATAACTGTTGTGATTAATTCGATTTTTTAACAACTGACACCACTAAATTAAACAGACAGACAGAGAGCTAAATATACAGCAGGCAGTTAGACAGATAGACAGACATACAGGCGATCATATGTAAGGCAGGAACACTGATTCTAGGAAACTCTAAGGAGGATAACTAACCAATTTCAGTTTCTGCGATGAATCAGTTCTCTGTAAATTCTAAATCACTGCTAATCTGGATCAGTCTCAACCAGATGAGGAGATCTAAATCAGTCCCAGTTAAGTTGTTCTAGGTACTGAATCACAAATCTCAGTTCAGTTCGCAGAACAATTTGCTTCTGGCCTGACTTGATTTCCAAGCCGTACTATCGGCCAGACACGCCACACCACAAACAAGAAACAGCCGTTCTGGCATAAAAAAGTGAATTTGTTTCACATACGAGTCCAGTGTTTCCTTATGGAAATGGGACAAAGTGGGACGTGTTCAATTCACTTCCATTTAATTTGATCTGTGCAGTATTTTATAAAACATCCGCTGTCAAGAATCAGCATTTCAGTTATCGCCATTCGTGGCCTGAACAACCAGAGTGAATCACATGAGCACTGGAATGGAGAGTAGAGGTTCTAGGACATTCTGTATCTGCTCTTTTGGCTTTTTGGCCTTCAAAAGGCAACGTGGGGGAGAATCTGTTTGAGAGCTGATGATGTAATTCCTCTGCAGACAGATCCTGTTACAGTTTCAATCTGATTAGTGCTCTGTGCGTGTTAGCTAACGCCAAAAACCCACCAGAAATCAAATGTTCACTGGCGAAAAGGCAAATGTGTACACACACATAAACAGAGTTGTCTCTAAGCCACACAAACAGATCCACAAACAGTATAACGACTACCTAAACACAGCGCAGGGGGCAAATATATCCCAGATTACAGTTAAGTACGTATCAGAATCATTTACCAGATTTCATGAATCGAATCAACACATTCACATCATTTAAAAAAATCTACCATTGTAAAGTAAAAGAGTTAGTATTAATACAGTGAAGAAAATCAAGCTCTTGATCAGCATGTCTATGTTTACGACCAAGCTGGTCGACCAGCATGTTCACCAGGACCAACCTGGTTATCCAGCAACACCACTGAGGCTGACCAGTCTGTCCAGCAAAGCCAGCATGACAACATTCAAAAGCCACATACACTATGCTGGTCAAGTGCTGGTAACCAGCTTGCTTACCAGCATAGTGTATGTTCTCAACTAGATAACCAACTTTTTACCACCTTGACCGTAAAAGACCAGCTTGAACTATCCAAAACCTTGAGCTGGAGTTTTTTTAGCAGGGTTAGCATTGATAAAGTGATTAAATTAGCATTAATACTGTAAATAAGTTAGCATTTAAAGCAAATACGTTAGCATTTCAGAGTAAATAAGTTAATAATTTATAAGGAGTGAATAACACTAAGGCATTATCAATTCAGTTTTTAAATGCATTTGATTTGCCAAGAAAACTTGTTGCTTCCTAATTTTTACAATGACTATCCACCTTATTCTGCCATTCCCACTTTAAACAGTTTGTTTCTTATGCATTTGTGTTAGAATGTCCAATCAGTAAAGAGTATATAAATAAATAGTTTTTGGTCATGTTGTATTTAAAGTAAACACAGTCTGAAGAACTACTGCTGTGGATACTGATCATAAAGTAGCTAGATATGCTAACCCAGCATTCCAATAGTCTATTTAACCTTATTTGCAGCTGCAGTATTTACAGCATAGCTAATCAGCTTTCACACACAACAAACAACAAAACAGGAGTGCTGTTAAATAGAAGCTCGGTTAGCTTGCTAGTTTATATAAGAGGAGCTGTGTGTTGTTGAAGGAGCTAAATTTAACACATTCACCCAAAAGTCTATAAACCTGCTCTTACCATTTTGCGGAAGATGTGTGTAGTGGGTAAACCTCACAGCTCAACTGCTTTACCAGAGCTTCAGAATAGAGAACCCGTTTCTCTGGGCTAGGATGTTAAATCCGTTAAATTTAGAAGCCCACACCCCACTCCACTGTTTTAGTATTCTCCAATAGATTTGTTTATGTTGTTTCGGGCAACACAAACCCAAGTAAATTAGCACAGTTTAATCACATCAGCCTCATAGCTCCATTGCTAAGTGGGGGAGAAAATTTCCATAAATTGTTTGTTAGATTAACCTCATAGCTCAAGTTCTAAGTCATGGGGTTAAAAAAAAACTTAATTGTTTGTTAAATTTGCCTCATAGCTCCAGTGCTAAGTGGTGGGGGAAATTTCCATACATTGTTTGTTACATTAGCCGGTGCTAAGTGGTGGGGTAAAAAATGTCCTTAATTGTTTGTTACATTAGCCTCATAGCTCCAGCGCTTAGTGGTGGGGTAAAAAAAAAATTCCTTAATCGTTTGTTACATTAGCCTAATAGCTCCAGTGCTAACTGGTAGGGAAAATTCCCATAAATTGTTTGTTACATTAGCCTCATAGCTCGAGTTCTAAGTGGTGGGGTAAAAAAAATCCTTAATTGTTTGTTACATTAGCCTCATAGCTCGAGTTCTAAGTAGTGGGGTTAAAAAAATCCTTAATTGTTTGTTAAATAAGCCTCATAGCTCCATTGCTAACTGGTAGGGAGAATTTCCATAAATTGTTTGCTACATTAGCCTCATAGCTCGAGTTCTAAGTGGTGGGGTAAAAAATGTCCTTAATTATTTGTTCCATTAGCCTCATAGCTCGAATTCTAAGTGGTGGGGTTAAAAGATCCTTAATTGTTCGTTAAATTAGCCTCATAGTCCCATTGCTAACTGGTAGGGAAAATTTCTTTATTGTTTGTCACATTAGCCTCATAGCTCCAGTGCTAACTGGTAGGAAAAAAAATCATAAATTGTTTGTTAACCTACATTACCCTCATAGCTCCAGTGCTGAGTTGAGAGAAAATTTTCATAAATTGTTTGTTACATTAGCTTCATAGCTCTAGTCCTAAGTGGTGGGAAAAAATGCATACATTGTTTGTTACATTAGCCTCATAGCTTCATTGCTAAGTGATGGGAAAGATTTCCATAAATTGTATGTTACATTAGCCTTATTGCTCCAGTGCTAAGTGGTGGGGTAAAAAAATCCTTACAAAATTAGCTACAAGTTTAAGTTTATAACAAAACTGAATACATTTTATTAAATCTCCACCGTGCAGAAAACTGAACTCACTGACTACCCACGCACACACACACAGTGGTTCCATGCCTTGTTTGACAGTAGTTTCCTCATGTTCTCACCTCATAAGCAGAGGGTTTCACCAGCCAGCGGCCAGTGCCATACACACACATACACATGCACACACACACACATGCGGACAGCTGGGCCTGCGGTCTCTCATCGGCACAGCTGGAGCACATCTGGGGCTTGACACTGGACCAGACACACATACCCACACACACTGAAGATGCTACAACTGGTGAACTCTGACTGGCCTTGGACGGGAAGCCTCACTTCTACTGTGACTTTAATCGACTCTGCTGAGTGTTCTTCAGCGGATGAGTTAATCTGTCACTTTAAAGGCTAAGAAAAGAGAAAGACTGTGACTCACAACCCAGGGGACAAATAGTGCAGCAAGGCAGCCATTTATATCTCCCTCAACTCAGTCTGCTTAATGATGAATAACACAAATAATGGTTTATATTGTTCTGTGTCTGTGTAAGTATGCTGACTGTAACTGAGCTGTATATATCTAATGTAGTAGTGAAAATCTTAAATCATTACTAAACTAATACTTTACAAAAACTGAGCCCAAATTCATCCATAATGTTAAAGAGATCTGTTTATAATGAGAGATCTGTTCATAACGTACTACAATTTAACACCAACAGCAGATCTATCTATAAGCTCTACGTCAACATATAAAGTGACTGCATTTACATTCTCAGCTCTTTAGCGCTATATTGTTTACCTTCACACTTCACAGCACTGTCAACTTGTAACTTTTAAAATTCTCTGTTTATCATTGTCTTATTGTTCTCTCCTTTTCACATTCCCCTCTCATTCCTTTAACATTGCTCGCTCATTCTCATCTCGTTCTCCTAGCATTCTCCTCTTAGACCTCTTCAGTGTTCTCACCTTCTCCTCTCATTCTCCTTTTATCATGGTCTTATTGTTCTCTGATTTATTGTTCTCTCATTCTTATCATATTCTCTTGTCATTCTATTCTCTTATACTTATCTAATTCTCATCTCAGCCTCCTTCTAGACTCTCAATTTCTTCATATTTTTCTCTTATTCTCCTCTTAGCCTTACTCTCATTCTCCACTTATTCTCCTTTCAGTCTCCTCACATTCTCCTCTCGGTGTCTTCACATTCTCTTCTCAGTCTCAGCCTTTTCCTATCGGTTGCCCAACATTTCTTTCTCACTCTCCTCACACTCGCTCCTACATTATTTTATTTTTACTGTCATATTTTGATCTTTTTTCTTTTACTTTTCTATTTTTTTATGAAAAAGCAGTTCTAGATTTATTTGTTAAATACATCTTTTTTTTCTCATGTCTGTACTGTCTCCCCTCTTCTTCTATGCTGCAAACGTCCACATTATTCCTCTCCTCTCTTCTTACTTTCCCCTCCCATTCCCCTCCACCAGTGCTCCCCTGCTCTGGTTCACAGCCTTGGCAGGGAGCCTCAGGGGTCAAGTCTAGGTCATCTGTTTCTCCTTGCCATACCAAATAACACTGTCTGGACAAACTGTGAATGATCTTTCAGCCAAACCACAGAACCTGAGCGGAAACTACCTGCAACCCCAGTTCCCCCATAATTCTGCCCTGTGCTCAGTAAGAATTCAAGATATTACACCGTGATAATACTAGTTTCATAACAAGTCCTCAGAGAACAGAAATAAAGTCCCTGCTCAGTTCAGCATGCGAAACTGATATTAAAACAACACACAATGCAAATAACAGAGTTTGTCCTAAGGCTAAAAATGTTCAGTTCATGATATCTTTTCATACATTCCTTACAAGACAAATAAGTAAGCAGTTACAACCCAAAATTGAAAAGGGTCAGAGTCATCTGTTGCATTTCAAATACCGAGTTCACATTCATCCACACTGTTAAAGCTCAGATGTTTCTGGTTAATGATCTTACTGTGTCTCCATCAGTCAGAGCCCTTCCTCTCAGCTTTAACAGAGAAGCATCTGTTTATAACGTACCACAATTCAGCACCAACATGAGCTTTAATTATTAGACCTAAATCAACATATGAGGTGACTTCATTAAGAAAATATATAATCTTTAAGCAATACTGTTTACCTGTTTACATTGTCAGCTCTGTCAATGTAACTAGTGTGTACCTCATTAAGTAACGGTGGTGTGTTTTAAACATTACAATAAGGCCATTTCTGTCTTTATAAATGTCATAGCTCATTAACCCATAAGAGCCTCAGGTCAGATAAAGTTATATGTTAGAGTTATTGGTTGGAACTGACCTGAAACAGAAACATTACTTTTTAAAAGAGCACATTTTATCTCTAGCACTAACACAGCACTCATACATTCTGTAAATAAGGTCAGATGAACAATAACACAGATGTCACACACTGTCCTGGACTGCTCTTGTGATGTTTTGTATATGTCACCTAGGAACTTTATGAGTTACAATGACTGAAAAAGTGCTGTAAGAGCTTTACACATCTTTTGAAGGGTCTGTGACACGTAATTATGGGCTCTTTTAGGTTAAAATGGACACAGGTCATCTGAAATGCCAAGAAACATCAAACTAAACAGAACAGAATTACAAAGTTTTGATAAATTCATAAATGCTCTAAAAAGCTGAATCCTGATGGTGATAAAGAGCCGTACATGTGCAACTTCATACTGACTGATGGAGAACAGCAACACCCAAATGTGGATTTACAAATGTACTGTACTCTTTGTGCTAAAATCACATATGATTTCTAAACTGTGTGTGACCTAATATCACTAATAAACAAATATAATCCACTCATTCAAATCCTTACTGTTATATCTACAGAACTGAATAACTTCATAATCCGTTAATTAATACATTCATTCATGAAAATCCATGTAATAAAAATCTATAGGGAAGAAAAACAAAAAAAAAATGGAAAAAAGGTTGAAACCATATTTCTTACTCAAAATCCAAAAAAAAAAAAAAAAGATTTTATAACCAATTTTCTAACTTTGAATGTAGCCTCAAATGATAAAAAGTAAAATAACTAAAAAATGTTACAATTACCAAGATACAGTGAAACTGTGCTATAGATTATTTTGTCCTACTAAAGCATTGATCAGTTAAACAACTTAAACTGACCTGGCAAACATTTTGGAGCGGTTTCCCAGAAAGGGATTAAGCCTAGTCATGAACTAGATAGATAGATAGATAGATAGATAGATAGATAGATAGATAGATAGATAGATAGATACTTTATTTATCCCGAAGGACATTTAGGCATCCAGCAGCAACAACACAATACAATAAGAAACAGATTCAAACATAAATTAAAACAGAAGAATAGAGAAAAAGAAGAAGAAAAGAACTTTGAATGGACTACTCAGAACTTTGAATGGAGATTTTCCTTTAAAAGAAAAATACAGTTTACGACTAGGCTTAAACTCTTTCTTGGAAACCACCCTTTATATCTTAAGTTTTATCAAGGCTCTCTCATTCTTGAACACACACACACACACACAAAAGACCTTGGGCAGTAGATCAGTCCGTTACATTTTTTTTTACTAGAAACAGACTGAAGCATGTGTCTGATTACAGCTGTATCAATACACACACACTACACACTACACACACAAACAAGGCGGGCTCTACAGGACATAATTCCATCATTTCCATCATCACACACTCACCTCAATGGTAAATTACATTCACCTTGCCAGCTTCTTACTCTCCATTTTTTCCCGTTTGATAAAAACAGTGCAGCGACACAACATGAGTGACATGCGTCTATTACGTTAGCTATGTTAGACTTGTAGCCCCAGCGCTAATTAGAGATAACTTGTTAACTACAATAGCTCCGTAACTATTCTCACAATACCCACTGTATATCTGAAGAAACAAACTTCAGACTCCAAGCATGATGTATTGGCTGATTTTTTGATCTTTTACTTCAATATAACTCCTTTTTTGGGCCTATGAAATCATCCCTCCCTCCAAAACAGCTCTGTCTAAACCATCACTTTATAAATGCCCCCTAAAACAAGAAAACACACAGTCATCGCTAACCAAGTCTGTGGCTTTGGCCTTTCCAAATACACACACACACACACACACACACACACACACACACACACACACACACACACACACACACACACACACAAACACACACACACATTAACACACAAATATTTATCCAAAACTCTTGATGGAAACATGTGAGTGAGGGAACGCAGACCCTTCCAAGATGTTTTCAGGGATTCCATAACTGTGTGTGTGTGTGTGTGTGTGTGTAAGAGAGAGAGTGTGTTTGTGAGTGTGTGTGTGTGTGTGTGTGTGTGTGTGTGTACACATGTGTGCGTGCATAGTATGGAAACTGAGATGACTTCAAACAAAAGTCTTGGCACATTAAGCAAATGTACTGGGCTTTCCTTTCTTCCTCACTCTCTTCTTTTCTTTCACTATCTCACTTGTTCTAAAGATAAAGATATTTGTATATATTACATATATGTTTATGTCTCCTCCTTTCCTCTTTTTACCCACTGCCATTTCTCTTATTATTTTGTCTGTTTGTGTTCTTTCCCATCTGTATCATTCTCTCTCTACTGCCATTCCTTTACCATAGAGCTCTATCACCTTAACCTGTCTCTCTCTCTCTCTCTTTCTCTCTCCCTCTCTCTCTCTTTCTCTCTCTCACACACACACTCTCTCTCTTTCGCTCTCTCATTTTTGTAAAGTGAGTCACCAGGCATGAGGTTCCAAACAGGGGAAATTAATATTCAGAAAATATTATTTTAACACACAGTGTCACAGAGACACACACACATACATACATGTGGCTTAAGTGGATTAGGGTGTAATGTAACCATTCTGATCCCTACACGACCCTCACATCGGCCTTCATGAGCCACGATTAGGCTGAACATGATCGGAGTAAAGCCCAGTTCAGCCAACAAAATACACACCACATTACACACAGCACACTCCAAAACTACTTCAGCAAACAAATGCACACAGGACTAACCATATTAAACACTTATCGATCCCTCGTTTCCCAAAAAAGCCTAAACACATTACAAACAGCTCTATTTCACTGGTGTTCGGAGACGTTTTATCACTCCAACTCAACCCAAAGGAATGTAATGGAGCTCCATAACTCAACTCAGCCCAAGAAGGTTTCATGACCTTCCATTTCCAACTCCAACCCACCTCAAAGGTGTTATAATGGGCACACACTACAAACGTTTGTATTTTACTGTTGTTCAGAGGAATTCTAGATTTTTTAGCTAATCCCAAAAAGGTGCAATAAAGGAGTTCATTAAAGTTTTAGCAATCATCCGAGCCCAAAATAGTGCAATGAAGCTCTATTACTCTAACTCATCCCAAAGGTCTTCAATGGAGGCCCTCAATCTCATGCACAAGGAATCTAAGGGATTTCCATCAATTAACTCATCCCAAAGGAGTTCAAATTGAGCTTCATCACTCTAACTCATCCTCACAGGTGTTCTGTTTCAATAATCAGCAAAAGCTTTACTAAACTGCCTGAAGGAGTGCAGTAGAGCACCATCTCTTTAGCTCATCCCCACAGAGTAGAGGAAACCTTCATCATTCAACGCCTCCAAAAGAAACTCATTAGAACTCCATCAATTAACTCACCCAGAATATTTTACATGTTTGTAAACTGCTTGCACTGCTTTATCACTCCAACTCATGCCACAGGTGTTGAATGGAGCTTCATTACTCCAGCTCATTTTAAAAGTGATCAGTGGAGCTCTTTCAATCCAACTCCACCTTAATAAAAGCAGTGGAGCTCTATTATTTCAACTAATCCCAGAGAAATTCAAATGGAGCTTCATCACTCCAGCTCACCACAAAGGACTTTAACAAAGCTCCGCTCCAACTCATTCCAATAAATCTGAAGGTCTAAATTAGTAAAAAGATTAAACTTGACAGAAACGGGCAACAAAAGATGCAAAACAAAGACCGAGATAAAAAGAAATCTTCAGTATCTTCAGGATGGTAAAGATGTTTTATGGCAGATTAACCTAATAATTGAAACAATGGAATAATTGGACACATTTACATTAGGATACTTCCTGGTGACACCCACACACACACACAACATTAATTGAGGCTTATTTATAGATCTGGGCTGAAGGGCTGTTTCCAGAGTATCTTAAAACACACACACTTTGGCTACAGTTCCCAGCAATTTCACACCGTTGTGGCATTCCTTAATCTGGCCTTTAAAGAACAAACCTGAAACACACACCATCTGGGCTGTTCATAAAGAAACCCACACACACACACACACACACTGCTGGAATGTGTTCAAGGATAGCTGCACTTTCTGGTGATGTTTTTAATGCCAGGTTTTAATGGCTTCATTACTCCGTTCTCTCGCTCTTTTGAAGGTGCAGAGAGGACTAAACCTGCTATAAAGTTTTTAAAGTGAAAGAGTATTAAAGAGTTTTTTCATGAAGTCAATATGTTTTAAACACAAAACACACGCACGCTCAATAGCTGCTGATTAAACCTGCCCCGAAACCCATCAAACACAAGATTCAGTGAACTTTGACCCTCAATTATGTAGATTTTTAGGTATGGATGTCACTGAAATGTACCTTTTTTAACCTGAATGATTAGGGCCAAATTTATATCAGAACATATTTATTCATTTCAGTCTATATGGAATCATTTTAAAATGGATATGAACAATATAAAAGGTACCATCTGTGGTGTATGGCGTCACACATATCTCCTTTTTTGACAACAATATGCCTCCTTAGATAACAAAAAAGATTAAATCAGTCAGTGAGCGACTAGACAGCTGGCTAGGTGACCTTGCAGTTTTCTATCTTTCTGTTGACCATATGAGATTAAGTGATGTTCATCTCTGGATTTGCAACTGAATATTACTGATGATTTATCTGCTATGTCTATTACAAGTGATAGCTAGTTAGTGTAAGGCCAAAACGTTATTTATAGGCAGACAATTTAGACAAAATAGTGATGTTTCATTAAAAATATTAATGAAATGCTTTAGAAATGTAGAAATGTGAAAAAATAATGATTTTATACAGTATTTTTCTGTAGTTTCTGAAAAGCAGAGATGGGCAGAGGATCTCCAAAACACATGAGAAAATTTCTGAAATGTTTAACAGCAATGTTTCAAAAAAATATTTAAACAGGTTTGCATATTTGTTTTTCTACGGTGCATGATATCAAGTCAAGAAAAAAAAATCATAGTGTAAAGGATGAGACCGTAAGCCTAAGCTAAACACTCATCTCCAATCCTTTAGATGGCACTGCATCAAAAACATCATTCAACAACAGCTGATAGAACCACACTGACAATAAATTCATTTAGCAAACATTTGTCAAAAACTAAAACAAAAAGTAATCTTTACAAATGCCAGTTACAGCTTTACTGGTCCTAAGTAGCTTAGTAAACCCATGTCCAGGAATGATGTTTCAGTTCTTTGGGCTAAGAGACATCTGGAATGGACTCTGCAGTAGAAATGTGTGCTGTGATCAGAGAAATCAGTATTTTAGTTTTTGGAACAAATGTATGCTGTGTGTGCCCGACCAAAAGCAGGACCGTTCAGACTGTTATCAGCGACAAAACCAAAAGCCGGGGTCTTTCATATTATTGGATTGTTTTAGCCCACTTCTATGATGGCAGCACTGATGCAGAAAATATGTTGAGATCTTAGAGCAAGACAACAATTTTACCAGGGATGTCCATGCATTTTCAACAGGACAGTGCAAAACCACCTGTCCTGGCCTGCAGACCTGACCTGTCTCTATTAGAGAACATGTACAAGACTTAAAAAAACATGAAATATCTTGGATATCTTGGATATGCAATAAAAATGTTTTTATTGTTTTGAATGTATATATTGTCCTAACAATATGTCCGATTTGTGCTAATATTGTTGGTCATAAATTCATTATGAGTCCAAAACCTCTAAAGATGAAGAGAGTTTAAGAGGGTTTATACCTCAGTTCTAGGCTGAGAATAGATGTAAGACCAGTGTCACAGGCTGTTCGGCACCTGTCTGTAATTTGGCAACTTCTCTCCTCCACCTGCTCCCTCATTCTTTTCTCCCTGTTTTTCTTTCTCCTTTTTTTCTCTCCCTCACTTTGTTCCCGGTTTGTTGCCCAGTGCTGAGAGCAGTGTGTCTTTACACAAGTCCAATTTAGAACAAACCACAAACCACATCAAACAGAGACAGAGAGGGGGGGGGAGTAAGAGAGAGAGAGATAGAGGGAGAGAGAGACGGAGAGAGAGAAAGAGAGTTTACACATCTGTTCTCCAGCCTGAGTGACACACTCTTAAACCAACACAACCATCCATCAGACAGTGATGAAGAGAACCAACGAAAGACTGCGAGGGATGTAGGGATGAAGGTGAATGAGTTTGTTAAGTGAGAATGATGTGTCCAATCAAATCCATCCGTCAGTAATGAGCGCCATCACACACACAAACACACACACACACACAAAATTTCCTCTATTAGTCTACATGCAAACAAACACACATGCATGCACATACACCTTTCATCACTCAGACTTTCCGTTAATATCTCACACACACACACACACACACACACACACGCACGTGAACAGACATTACACAGACACACAGCCTCACAAGTTTTCCTTTAATATCAACTTTTCTGATGCATTGCTAACAATTATTAATAATAAAAACAATATTTCGTGGCATGTGCCATCCATATGGATCTTTCCTCAGTTACTGAAATTCACTTTTAATTTCCGGTGAAATCTGACGGCAGTCTGCACTCATTCCAGGCAAATAAGACAAATAAATCGGTAAACCAGCATAAATCAGCCACAGCACTCAGTCAAAAGCAAACACTAAACACACTCCGATTACACCCATCCAGCGTTTGATCTTCAGTGGAATATTCTGACCTCCTCCAGTATTTTTGGAGGGTTTGTTCTCTTCCCAAGACTCTTCACGTTTGGAAGGAGAAGCAAATGTTCCTGCAGCGTTTAAATCATCAGTGAGAGGTTTGGACTAAGGGTATACTGAAGTTTAAGCTAAAAATAGACATTCTTATACTCTATTATGCTAGTATTTTTGTGATTGAACATGTTATTAACTTTGTCTTTTAACACAAAACATAAATCTGTTTAGTGGTAATAAAAAATATTTGTGCAGTTTTTTTTTTATTTTTAACCTTAAATCTCTTATGCCAACTATTTTTTATCATGGCAAGGCAGTACATTCCATTATGGAAGTGTGGGAATCACAGGATATGTTGTCCATAATAATGTTATCACTGTTATTACTGTGTGTCTGTGATACTCAATATATCACAATACAATTCTCAACGATACTCAAGTTGATTTCCGCCACCACAGAGTAACTATGTTTCAATAAAAATACTAATATTTGACCAGGCATGTATAAAGTACTTGAGATGCAGATTTCAGTAAAAAAACAAGTGCTCTATCAAAAAATAAGTGTTCTTTAAGCACCGCAATTAAAATATTCAACATTTTTTGTACTTACAGTAAGTATTTCAAATTATCAAAAGTTACAACTCAAGTACTGAAAGTAAAAGTACAGTCCTGTGTTATGGAGTTATTACTAAAAGCAGTGGACAGTTCTCATAGTGAAAAGCAGAACAGGAGCAGCGGGGTCTACTTATAAGATCACCTTGTTTATTTCATTCACTCAATGATGAGCAGCTTCATCAAACCACTCTGATACTGCAGTGATATTGTGCGTTTGGAATGAATCGTAACATTTTTATCATTGTAAAGAGTAACAATGCACAGTACAGTAGTGAAGTAGTTCTACTTCATTACTATACATCTCTTTATTTGACGACATGTACCAATATACCAATATGTAATATTGATATTTTGTCCCATCCCTATTGTGCAGGCATTTAACATTCATCAATCCATAGTGCCACATTTGTAGCATTAATATATTACAGACAGCAGACTGTTGACTGGGACAGTGGACAGCACAGTGGTTGGTTATTATTGTGACCGGCAGCATCTGGCTAGACTTGTTCATGCGGACAGACAAGCAACTCCGGCATCCATATTTAATGCTGGACATGATGGTATTTATTTACTGTCGTGGGACAAGATGCTAGTTTCTGTACCAGAACTTGTGGCATGTCAGTGTAAGCTCATGCCATAATCAACGGCAAACAATTTTTCAGGAGGTGAATGATTTGAGATGAACTGGAACAGTGGTTTTGTCTTGGGTGTGTGGGAATCCCTCTATTTGTGCTGGTAGGAGCAGTTTGTGGATTTGCTGCATTAGACTTTACAATTGTGATGAGTTCCAGTTCTTCTATGGTTGGTTTGCATTTACACAAACACACACGCTTCCCATTCTGTATTTGGATTCACGCTTTGGTAAGAATGCAGAGAAAAACCTGTGTTTTTCAATTTCACTCTCCGAATCCAGACCAAAGAAAAACTACTTTGTATAAAAGTTCCATTACAAACAGAGTTGCCTTACACAAAAAAGGTGTGTTTGTGTGTTTTGAGCAGTGATGTTAGTGTTAAGACTCTAGCTGACATTACTCTGCAGGTTCCAGCATATTTCTCCATTATAGACTCCAGTCACTCATCAAAGGAAATTAGACTTACTGATGGAAATACAATCAGAGCTGATCTCTCTCTCTTTCCCTACGACACACAAATTGAGGTCTAATCTGTGAGCATTTCATTGCACCACATGGAGTCAATTATGTACAACTCGATATGATTCTCAGAGGACCATCACAAATACTGAACTCTGTAGTAAAAAAACAAACAGGCTAAGATTATCGTATTGCGAGGATACCGCATTACACACTCTATATCTGGCTAATGTCTATAGCTACTAAGCATTCAGATTAGTCAGTTTCACTTTTTATTAAAATACCACACACAAATTGACCAATAACAGCTAGTAAACCTGTTTTTGTCAAATAAACCAAACCACTTCCCAAACAATAACCAAATAATTACACATTCAATAAAACTTAAATAACTCTACACAATGCAACTTCATTAACTTATCAACATCGACTGCAGGAATAAATAACTTAATTCCAGGCCAGATTTCTCAAAAACATTTTTACATCCTGAACACACATCTCAAAACTGTACACTAAAATCAATCTAGATTCTCAACTAAGATTACTGAAACATTCAATTCAATAACTACCAATTTCACAAATATTCCTTGAATAACACCATGAAGCACAACCTTATAATAACTCAACAAAACCTGAACCTCCGTAAACAATCTCCTTACATTTACTCAAATAACTCATCAAAAAAAAACTTCACTATCCCATAAAAAACTCTCAAACTCCAAACCTAAACTAATTATAAGCAGAACAAATAAACTGAACCATAACAACTGCACCGACTCAAATAACTACAGAAGTATTGATACAGGACTTGTGAGCCAGTGCCAGTTTCTAATAAAGACCATTTTAGATAATCTGCAGATGTTGATACATAACCATTATTCAAATGCAGAAACAGTGACAGAACCTACCTCAATTAACATTACAAAAAAGTGTAGCATTGATTAGTAGTATGTTATAATGCCAGAAAATTAAGAAAGAAAAATGTAGATATGGTACTGCAGTAATTACATTACATTACATTACATTACATTTGGCAGACGCTTTTGTCCAAAGCGACTTACAATATTGAAGTGCAAATAATAGAAGAGGTTAAGTACAAAAATAATAGAAGTTAAAAATAAAGCATCTATAGATAGGGCCTTAAGGAGGTCAGAGGGAAATAACGGGATAGAGGAGTAGAGAAGAGGAAGAAGGAGTAATCCAACATAGGACATGTGTAGGGCAATATGTTTTGATACAAGAGAGTGAAAACCAAAGAAAATTGCGAATGTCCTCTAATGCCTCACAAACCAGAACAAAAAGAAGAAGAATCATGAGAAAAGAAAGTCCGAAAGCAAAAGAAAGCAACTAAGAGAACAGCAGTGTATTCACTAAACACACAAACAGAGAAACCCCAGAGAACGGCACTTCTCCACTCACCACAAACTACACATGACCCAAGCTACAAGTGAGCCATCACTTGCTCCTTGGACTCTATTTAAACCTTGAAAAGCTGTATTAGGCATGCGAATGATGGAGTGAAAGATACTGGCAGCTTACTATTACTTCTAGCGTATAGAACAGCATGTGTGTGTTTGTGTGTGAACCACTGTTTAAAAGAGTGTATGTGCGAATTAGTGTGTAAAACACTTCCACAGTGTGAAAAACTGTGTATAAATCAATGTTTAAAACAGTGTTTGTGAACTGTGTGAGAAGAGTTGTACAATAAACTATAGAGATGTTATTCAAAGTTTGTAAGGATGTGATAAAGTTTATAAAGTGTAGGAATTGTGACAAAGAGTTTAGTTTAGAACTATAGGAAGAGTTTATAAATTGTAGGAGCTGAGATGAAAGGTTTATTAACGATAGAAGAATGGATGAATTTACAAATTTAAGGGGTTGGTATAAAAAAAGTTTTTTTTTTTAACTGTGGGGTTTGAGATGAGTATATAAACTGTAGGAGCTGGAATTTGTTTATAAAATCTAAAAACAGGGATCAAAAACAGGTGAAACATGTATTTATGTATCCATAACATGCACTGTAAGCCCGGATAAGTTGAATTCATTAAAAAAATTAGAGGAAACCGGTTGCCTTAAAAAGGTTAAGTAATGGGCAATAAAAACTTAAGTTAGCATAACTTAAAACATCAAGTTATTACAACTAAAGGGGAAGATGATTAAACTTTTTTATTTTTGTTATACTGTAAAACCGGATAAGTTAAGTTTACTTTTACTTTTACTTTACTTTTTTAAGGCAGCTAGTTTGCTCATTTTTTTTAAATAATGGGGAATGAAAACTTGAGTCAACATAAATTGAAACATAAAGTTATTACAATTAATGGACACTTGATTTATTTCTAAGGTTATCCAGGGGGAATCACTACACACTGATGGTGAGTGTTAGTCAGAAACTGTTGGACACACCCAGTATGCAAATAGATTGTGACAGAAGCCAATGAAAAAGAAGCTGCCAAAGGCAACAGACTAAACTCAGTTATTATAAGTTGGTTCAACCCAAAGATGTTAGTTTGAATGTATATGGCCCACAAATGTTCAACTAACTCAAAATAGTTTTCAAATATCCAATTTCACATAAAACAGACTTAAATCAATTGAGTTCAAACAACATATGGATTTACAGTGTGTCCTGTATAATTTGGGTTATGAAATGTCGCAATATGATGTTTTACTGCAGTGTTAATGATCTGATCTATCCCTTTCATACCACTAGTACAGCAGCACTTCCTCTTGACCCTCTAGTGACCTTTTGACCCATGGCTGGAGCGTGCTCAGACGGTGTCTGGGTCTTGGGTTCTGAGGCTCTTTTGAAGAGTTCTAGCTCACAAACCTCAAAACCAGACATGCTTTGGGTCGAACAGATGCCATTTCCTACAAACACACACACACACACACACCCACACCCACACAAACGCACACAAACACATACACATACAGAACAACAGTGGGAATCTCTGAAAAAATGGTTTTATTACACTTCTAACAAAAATGTACTTCTCAGCCACAACACAGAGAATGCATTAACACCCCCCACTCCACCCCACACACATACACAGAAACTCTCTCACAGCTGAGGTTACCTAGGGACAGTCAGTCTTTATGGGTCCTAGTTCTGTCAGACTTCAGTCATAACCAATCAACTACTTTTGTGCTGCAGCACAATGAGATTGCTCTGTGGAATGTTGCATTTTGTGATTATATTGCTGCATTTTGTTATTACAGTGCTGCATATTGCAACTACATATTTACATATAGTATATAATTATTGAAATATTATAATACTGGGATGAATTACAGGGATGAATAGTGTGACTGCATGATAAATACTGTGATTTCAGTGCTGAATACAGTGATTGCATGCTGAATACTGTTATTACATTGCCACATATTGTGACTGCATGCTGCATACTGTGATTTCAGTGCTGCAAACAGTGATTGCATGCTAAATAATGTGATTACAGTGCCACATATTGTGATTGCATGCTGCATACAGTGATTTCAGTGCTGCAAACAGTGATTGCATGCTGCATACAGTGATTTCAGTGCTGCAAACAGTGATTGCATGCTGCATACTGTGATTTCAGTGCTGCAAACAGTGATTGCATGCTAAATAATGTGATTACAGTGCCACATATTGTTACTGCATGCTGCATACTGTGATTTCAGTGCTGCAAACAGTGATTGCATATTAAATACTGTGATTACAGTGCCACAAATTGTGATTGCATGCTAAATACTGTGATTTCAGTGCTGCAAACAGTGATTGCATGCTGAATACTGTGATTACAGTGCCACATACTGTGATTGCATGCCGAATACTGTGATTTTAGTGCCACATATTGTGATTGCTTGCTGCATACTGTGATTTCAGTGCTGCAAACAGTGATTGCATGCTGAATACTGTGATTACAGTGCCACATATTGTGGATGCAGTGTTACGTATTGCAACTATTGTGCTGCACATTGTGTGTTGGAATTCAGAGCAGGTTTTCCACAGCACCAGTTCAGACTCAAACACGATACACATCACTGTTAGAACATCTTCATTACAGATTCGAATCATTAGATCATCAGAACTGAGAGATGACTTGTAACAGTAGAAACAGATACGTTTTTATCTGTACAATGTTACAAACAGTAACATCAGTGTGCCACAGTAACGATTAACAAAAAATAAACACGTATGTAACCTAAATAGTCAAAAATATTAATGTCCAGATAATGACCACTGTTCTAAAGATTGTTTGGTGTGTATGTGTGTGTGTCTACATGTGTTCACAGTTAATGTCAATGTTTCTGTTGCTTTGCTCTTTGTTTGTCGTCATCTCTTTAAGATCAATCCAAACTTTCACTCACTCCCTCTCTCACTCCCTCTCTCACTTGCTTTCTTCTCTTCTTTCACTGCCTCTATGTAACTTTTATGCTTTGGTTACCAAACTCTCTCTCTCTCTCTTAGACACACACACACATCTGTGCGCTCTAATTTTAAATAGATGCAGCTGTTAACAACTCTGCTATTAAAGCAAATACTCTCTCTCTCCCTCCCTCTCTCACTCTCCCTCGCTCTTTTTCCCTCTCTCCACCTGTTTGATGTGTAGGATCCCTCATTAGTGATCACTCTCAAGTGCACACAGAGCTGAACCCATATGGAGCGCGCTCAGTAAAACAGAGTGAGTGGAGCTGTGGAGTAATGCCCCACTCACTACAGAACCACTAGCATAGTTTTGGTTTTGTCACAATCAGCTTTAACAACACAGACAGCAAACTTTACTTCAGTGCCATTTTAATGCTCACAATCACACAATCACAGCTGTTACACAAACAGTATCGCATCTCCAAAAAGGCAATTTCTTTAATGGAGGCCAATTAGGGTTTGGCAATATATTGCAAATATGGATATATTCAAAGCTATTAAATACAAGCTATCAAAATGACCATATCATATTATTGCACCTGCTACACAGGTTACCATTTGTATGTGATTTGATTTTAAAACAAAACGTTAAGGTTCTGCATAGAATTTTTATAGAGATGTTGCAGATGGGCCTGTAGATTCGTCAGTTGCCTAAACTCGTGCCCAGCTGGTCTCATTAATGCTCCATTAGCAATAAATCTGGCAATTAAGGTCAATCAAATGTTGCAATCTGGTGGAGATATTTTTAAGACCTCAATAAATATAATTTACGACCCAAAAATGAAGTCATACTCTCTTTTGTAGAATAATTTATTGTGTTGGAAATAAAAATTTCCCATTTGCTATCTTTTTTTTCAATTTTGTTCAATTGTGATGCAGACATAAAGTTAGCAAGCTTTCCGCTAATCTTAGTTTCCTCCTCGATAACTTTAGGTACCTCGCTGCTAATGTTAGCTAGCTCTCCACTAACCTTAGTTCTCTCCATGGTAACTTTAGCTAGCTTGCTGCTAATGTTAGCAAGCTCTCTGCTAACCTTAGTTCTCTCCATGGTAACTTCAGCTAGCTTGCTGTTAATGTTAGCAAGCTCTCTGCTAACCTTAGTTCTCTCCATGGTAACTTTAGATAGCTTGCGTCTAATGTTAGCTAGCTCTCCGCTAACTTTAGTTCCCCCCCTGGTAATGTAGCTAACTCGTTCTGAAGTTAGTATGTGCTTTCTAACGGCATCAAATGCACAGACTAAAAAAGGTAATACCTACAGCAAATTTACAGTAAATTTAAAACAATTTATGACCTTAGTTACCTGGATTTTAATTTAAGACATTTTAAGACAATATTAAAATATTTTTTGATAAAAGAACAAATGCCAGATTCACTGTCAAAGTAAAAAAAACAAACAAAACAAATATATACACCACAGTCATGGTAAGGAAGGAGGTACACTTTCTATGAACTCAAATAGTAAATTAACTCTCAGTATTAACAGGGCTGAAAAAAGCATGTTAGAAGATTGATGCTGAGTATGCGGATGTGGGTAGTAGAAAGCAGCCAATCAGAGGCTTTTCTGTTGTATAATTCCCAAGAGAGCTAAGCAGGTGTGTATCAACATTTAAAAGATATTTTTCTTTTTTTCTTTGTAGCAACAGCACTGAATTTTTAAACCAGTTGGGGGAGCACATGCCTAGTCTGAAACAGCTAAAGAGTAATTTATCTGCAAGTTGGCCAAAAAAAAACGGTAAAAGATTATTTAGAGTTTACACTTTTATACTGCAAACAGTGAAAAAATTAACCTCCTGATGGCTGAAAATATGAAAAATTAAAACAATATTACATTTGACATTTGCAGAATATTAATCTTTCTTATGTCAATAGTTTTGAAAATAATTGAATAATCACTGCATTAGGCATGTGATGTATATGACTATATTTTCCAGACTCTATAAAGGAAATTGTTATTACATATAGGATCTTTGTGATGTTAAGTGAGTTAGATGGAAACGACTGCTGTTTTTATGTGGTTTGGTAAAGGCAGTGCCAGGATGTGTCATGATCTTGCCCATATTTATGGGAAATCGAACCCCAGGCTCAGGACAGTGGTGTCACTCACCCCTCTATAGGGATCACTACATCTATCAATCTTAGTTTCAGCCTGCTCTTCTGTTTCAGCATGCCCAGTGTTACGACCAGGAGTGTGTGTGTGTGTGTGTGTAATGTTCTATGTAGTAATTACTGACTGGTTGTAATAAGGTGATATCCTGTTGTAAAGGAATCCCACACATTCCCCGTTTTAATAAGCTGTGTGTGTGAGTGTGTGTGAGAGAGAGATATCACACTGTGCTCTGGCCAAATGCCACATAGTGCCCTGGGGGAAGAACAAGAGAGACAGAAAAATGAGAGGAAAAGAGGAAGAGAAAGAAAGAGATAGAGGGGAAAGAGTGAGAGCAAGAGGAAACAGAGAGAAAGCTAGAAAGAGAGAGAGAGAGAGAAATGAAGTATAAGACAAAGAGAGACACACAAAGAAATAAGAGGGAGCAAGTAAAGTGATAAAGAGAAAAGTAAAGCAAAGAAACAAGAGGTATACGCGTGTGTGTGCCAGCGAGACGTTTGCCCTGAAGTTAAGAAGTTTGGTTAGCATTAGCGTTAGCACAAGCACCATATTAACCCAATAACAGCATCTGTCTGTCTGTAACCAGACCCATATGTGAGTGTGTGTGTATGTGTGTGTGTGTGTGTGTGTAATAACCCACAGATGGAAGTTTTTCACAGGAGTGTAGCGGAGGTGCCTGCAGACAGCCTAGTCCTGAGTGTAAGTGTGTGTGTGTGTGTGTTTGTGTGTTTTGTCTCTTCTATTGTCTCTTTTCCATCCCTCCAGCCAATATACTAATACACAGACACACACACTAACAAGATACTAATGTTAGTTCTGCAAATGTGTGTGTGTGCGCGCGTGTGTGTGTACACTCGTTCTGACTTGTGTCTTTAGGTCATTCACACCACCAGCGTTTGCCAAGCGTCTGACGCAAAATATACACACACACATACACACACGCACACACACACTTCCTGAATTCAACAGGTGAAATCACAGTGACTAAGGTCTTAGTCATGCTTTATATGTTAACACACGCACACGCACACACACACACACACTGTGTGGTCAGGGTGCATGCCTCATTATTAAATTCCGACAGATTAACAACACTGAACCCTCCCTCCATCAATCATCACTCATCCCGGTAACACACCTTTCTAAAACCGAGATGTGACATGCATTGCTGCAGCACTCACATACTGCATATTTGCAGGTATGGGGAAATTTTATTTTTAATACCCCTTAGGTATCGTTCACATTTTACACCCTTTGCATGGCACGTTGCTATGCTCATTGCTATCTTACACCACGCATACACGCTAGCCTCTTTTTGAGGCTTGTGCCTGCGGCGTTTAAATAGCAATGGAGCTTATGAATATATTTCTGCTGATGGGCAAGAAGTCTGGAAGTTACGTGTATTCTGGAAAATTTTTGGTGTGTTGCTATCTTGGCAACAGAAAACACAGGTGAACCACTATCTAAAATAACATAGGTAACAGTTATCAGTCAAACATTAATTGCTATCTTGGCAATCTTTGTTCTGCCTAAAACACACCCATTGTTTATTAAGAGAATTGATACACTAAATTAAATTAGAAATAAAAGACCTAAATGCATATATATCTAGCACAGAGCTAAAGTAGTGAACACAGAGCTCAATGCATGTATAGCTAGCACAGAGCTAAAGTAGGTAGCACAGAGCTCAATGCGTATATATCACACAGAGCTCAATGCATATATAGCTAGCAGAGAGCTAAAGTAGTGAGCACAGAGCTCAGTGCATATATAGCTAGCACAGAGCTAAAGAAGTGAACACAGAGCTCAATGCATATATAGCTAGCACAGAGCTAAAGAAGTGAACACAGAGCTCAATGCATATATAGCTAGCACAGAGCTAAAGAAGTGAACACAGAGCTCAATGCATATATAGCTAGCACAGAGCTAAAGAAGTGAACACAGAGCTCAATGCATATATAGCTAGCACAGAGCTAAAGAAGTGAACACAGAGCTCAATGCATATATAGCTAGCAGAGAGCTAAAGTAGTGAGCACAGAGCTCAGTGCATATATAGCTAGCACAGAGCTAAAGAAGTGAACACAGAGCTCAATGCATATATAGCTAGCAGAGAGCTAAAGTAGTGAGCACAGAGCTCAGTGCATATATAGCTAGCACAGAGCTAAAGAAGTGAACACAGAGCTCAATGCATATATAGCTAGCACAGAGCTAAAGAAGTGAACACAGAGCTCAATGCATATATAGCTAGCACAGAGCTAAAGAAGTGAACACAGAGCTCAATGCATATATAGCTAGCAGAGAGCTAAAGTAGTGAGCACAGAGCTCAGTGCATATATAGCTAGCACAGAGCTAAAGAAGTGAACACAGAGCTCAATGCATATATAGCTAGCACAGAGCTAAAGAAGTGAACACAGAGCTCAATGCATATATAGCTGGCTCAGAGCTAAAGTAGTGAGCACAGAGCTCAGTGCATATATAGCTAGCACAGAGCTAAAGAAGTGAACACAGAGCTCAATGCATATATAGCTAGCACAGAGCTAAAGAAGTGAACACAGAGCTCAATGCATATATAGCTAGCACAGAGCTAAAGAAGTGAACACAGAGCTCAATGCATATATAGCTAGCACAGAGCTAAAGAAGTGAACACAGATCTCAATGCATATATAGCTAGCACAGAGCTAAAGAAGTAAACACAGAGCTCAATGCATATATAGCTAGCACAGAGCTAAAGTAGTGAGCACAGAGCTCAATGCATATATAGCTAGCAGAGAGCTAAAGTAGGTAGCACAGAGCTCAATGCATATATAGCTAGCACAGAGCTAAAGAAGTGAAAACAGAGCTCAATGCATATATAGCTAGCACAGAGCTAAAGTAGTGAGCACAGAGCTCAATGCATGTATAGCTAGCAGAGAGCTAAAGTAGTGAGCACAGATCTCAATGCATATATAGCTAGCAGAGTTAAATAGGGGTGAAACGGTATGAATATTCTTTGCTAACCGTCATGGTACGAGGGTAAAGGTTTGGTTCGCGTAAACACACGCAGAATACACGAACAGCCTATAGGAGACAATCTCTCTCTCTCTGAATGCGTATATATAGAGCTAAGTAGTGAACACTTTAGTTGGACTTGTGAAACATGGCTCTTATTATTACATTGCTCTTACTAAAATATAGTAGTATTACTATATTTGAAAATATACTGTTTACGGTTTCTTGGGATGTGTTTATGTTTCTAGGTCATTTAAGAATATCCTGCCAGTGGGAGCAAAGACTCCACAGGGTTAATGTGTTAGTACAACTCTTATAATGTGTTTATCGTGAACATTCAAATTACAATAATGATAAAAATATGATTGATCTCAAAAGTCTTCTTAATTGTACATACTGTAAATAAGGACTTAAGTACTAGAGTACTTGAGATATCTGTACTCACATTGCCCATCCTTTTATTTGCAGATGCAGTTTTTGCATGTCTTATTATTTTATGTTTAAATATAACATAATATTTTTTTTTTTTGGATTTACTCTGTTTTTTATGCATATGTTTATATGTTTATACCTGGACCAATACAAATTCATGTGTGTGAGTTTGTGTGTGATCTGACACCATTGACCCAGTAATGCTTTTTTTTGGTGCCCAAACTGAGAGAACAAGAACAACTCTGGAGATCAGCCAGAGTATGAGCTGATACTGCACAAACACACACACACACACACTTTGCTGACCTTAAGCACGGGTGTGAATCAGCTCATAACGATGATGTTACAGATGTTCTTCCAGCTGCTGCACACACAACCTTACAGGAAACATCGTACTGCAGGGCATTTGTACACACACACTCGCACACACATAATGCTTTTCAAAAGCTGCAGGCTTGCACCAAAAATGGGCATGAACTTTGAACAATAGGTTTGGGCTAATGACACACACAGACACACACACAACCACCCTGGTTTACCTATTCAAAGTAAATTGGTCAATTACAAATGTCCAAAAATAGCCCTGTGTTCATAAAATGAGACTGTAGAGTAAAACAATATTGCATTTATAGTGCAGTTATGTAGTAAAGTACATTTCATTTAATTTACAATATAGTAAATTATACAGTGACATTAGGTAAACTGCTTTCTTTACAGTGTAATAAACTGCTGTCATTTACAGTGTAGTAAACTGTTTCCTTTACAGTGTAGTAAACTCATGTCATTTAAAGTGTAGTAAAGCACTTCATAGTGTAATAAAGTACACTATTTAACTCATAGTGTAGTAAACTGTTTTCTTTACAGTGTAATTAAGTACAGTACCACATTTACAATGTAGTACACTATTTCATTCATAGTGTAATAAAGTACAGTACACCATTTCATTTATATTGTACACTGTAAGCCTAGATAAGCTGAATTTACTTTAAAATTTTGAGGAAACCGGTTGCCTTAAAAAAGTTAATTTACAGCATAGTAAAAAGCACTATGTCATTTTATTTACAGTGTAGCAAAATACACTATTTCATTCATAGTGTGGTGAAGCACACTGTTTCACTCGCACTCTAGTAAAGTATACTACATCATTTGCAGTTTAGTACAGTACATTGTTTGATTTGCAAGTTAGTAACATACAAAATTAAAAGTACTTTTCAGTACATTCATCATTTTACAATGTATAACGTACACTTCATTTACAGTGAGTATACTATGTCTATACTTGCTATTTCATTTACACTGTAGTGAAGTATAGCCATTTTCAGTGTTGTAAAGTACACTAATTAATGTACTTTTCAGTACATCACTACACTAATTCCAACGTAATTTACAGTGAGTATACTATGTCATTTACAGGGCAGTCACATAGGCTTTCATTTACAGTGTAGTGAAGTATAGCCATTTGCAGTGTTGTAAAGTAAACTAATGTTACTTACAGTGTTTAAAGTCCACTATTTTCATGTACATTGTAGTAAAGTACACTAAATTATTTACAGTGTAGTAAAGTACACACCATTTACAGTGTAGTAAAGTACACTAAATTATTGACGGTGTAGTAAAGTACACACCATTTACAGTGTAGTAAAGCGACCTTTTCTCATTGACAGTGTAGTAAAGTACAAGATTCTCATTTATTTTGTAGTAAACTTTGGTCATAAACAGTGTAGTAAAGTGAACTATTATCATTGACAGTGTAGTAAAGTACACTATTAGACTATTAGTGTACTATAGTAAAGACTATATATATTATAGTTTACAGTGTAGTGCACAATTATAGTTTACACGTTCGTTGTATGCTGTCTTGTACTTCACAATGTTGCAAATCCCACTATTAGTTATTATCCAGCAATGTACACTATTACCATTTACAGTGTAGTACAGTATTGTAATTTACAGAGCTGTAAAGTAAATTAGTTAGTAAAGACTCTTTACAATGACAATGCAAACGAGTGTAAAAAACGAATGTTACGATGAAATGAAAAACACAGAGCATGGGCGTATGCTCCCCCTAATGATGAGTGTTTTATATTTTTGACATATTATCAGTTCGTTTGGAGCACTGTGCTCTCCAGACTCTCCCACACACACGCACTCTCACTCTCACGCCAGAACCACACACACGCACATCTATACGCACACACGTGCGCACAAACACACACACACACCGGCTGGTTTACCTGCTCGTGCACTATGTCCGTGTCTCTGCTCCTCTGCTGGGCCGTGATCTCGCGCTTGACCTGCGCGCGCAGCTCCGCGTAGCACGCGAGCGTCACGATGTGCAGCGCGAGCGACACCGCTATCAGCGCCACGAGCCGCCTGCAGCCGCCGCACGCGCACGCGCCCTGCTCAGGCATGCTGACACTGCGAGGGACCGCGCGCGCGCTCCAGCATTCATATGCGTTAGTGAGTGAATGAGAGGGAGAGAGAGGAGACTTACTGAGAGAGTGAGGGAGAGGGAGGGAGAGTGAAGGATTGAGAGAGTGCGGTATAAGTGAGGGATTAAGAGAGAGAGTAAGAGAATGAGGGACAGAGTGAGAGTGAGTTACTAAGAGAGTGTGGTATGAGTGACAGATAAAGTAAGAGAGAGAGAGAGACAGAGGGAGAGACAGGCTGATAACCTTTTGGGCGGCCAGTTTTAAACACGCCCACCTCGCTTCTGATTGGTTGCTGTGGACGCGTCATCTCATTGGAAGTCCTAAGGCTAAGTATAAAAGTAAAGCTAATTTTTTATTACATTAGATAAACCCCAAGTATCCCTTCTCTCTCCCATACTGTGTTTTATTCTCTCTCTCTCTCTTCTTTCTGCTTCTCTTGCTCTCGCTATTCTCTTTCTCTCTCTTGTTTCTCTCTGCCTCTGCTTACATCCCTCAATATCCTCTATTCATTCTCTCTCTCCCTTTCTCTCTCTATCACTCCATATACTGTCTTTATTCTATCCTCTCTCCATCTCTCTCTCTCTCTCTCTCTCTCTCTCTCTCTCTCGCTCGCTCTCCACATCTTTAAAGTGTTAGTATGGGTGCAGTAGAGAGTAATACTGACACATGCAGATTTTCTCTCATCCACATCTGACTGCATGATTCATACATCAAACACACACACACACACACACACACACACACACACACTACCACAATAAATTTAAAGTGTTAAGAATTCCACACTAATTATACAGAGTGCATTGCAGATGTATTAAATTGATCAGATTTGTGTACACCTGGCTTTAACATGTTTAACACACCCTTTTATGTCACAGGGTCTCTGTGTGCGTTTATGTTTCTACACAAGCCCTCAGGTCTTCTACAGCAAGCCTGTTAAATATTCCAAAAGACCCCTAAAATAAAACTGGGGAGACAGCATCTGTCACTCATGCCCCCAAACTGTGGAACACTTTTAACAATATTTAAAACAAAATCTCTTTTATAACTTTAATGGACGCCCTTGAGTTTCTATTATTGTTTGTTTTTAAAATGGCCCTGTTCTTATTCTCTTTAACTGAGGGCTCTGTGTTGTTATATAGCAATATTCTTGATTTGTTCTTATACATTTAAGAGTTTTCTATTATTAGTCACATGAATGTTTGCATTGTTCTGTTCTGTTGTATCTTTTTTAAAACTTTATAATGTAAAGCCTACTGATCTCCATCTATGATATATTTAAAAAGGCACTAAATAACATAGAGAACAAAAATACTTAAACTAGGCAGTTAAACTTCTGCATCAGTGTATGAGAAGACTTAACCCAGCTGCTGATGTGCTTTCCATAGTGAGTGAGTATGTGTTAGACAAAGAAAGAAAAAAAGAAAGGATTACGAGAGAGAAAAGAGAGAGAAAACACAACACAGAAAAAGAAAAATGAGAAAAATTAAAGAGTTACTGAAAAAAGGAGAATCAGAAAATGAAGAAGAAATAAAAGAGATATAAATGGGGACAAAGAACTAAAGAATAAAAGAAAAGAATAAAAGTAGGTGAGAGATGAGAGAAAATAAAGAAAAAAAATCAAAGAGAGAGAAAAGAAGAAAGTGAAGACAATGAAAAAAGTGGATGAAAGTACCAGACTTTCTCTCTTTATCACGGCTGCCCTCTTTATTTGTTTCACCACCCCTCTGTTCTTCATCCAGTCTCTCTCTCATTTTCTCCTCGTTAAAAATGTCAGTGTGTATAGCGTAAATTCATTCTGAAAAAGAGACGCCTTTATTCCATCATAGAACTCACTCTCTCCCTGCCCTCTCTCTCTCTCTCTCTCTCTGACAGCTCTTCATGCCTCTCCAAACAAATTACAAAATAAAATTAATATTACATCAATTTCACAGAGCCAAGAGGGGATCCCAAAACCACCCAGAGAGATTGGAATCCCTGCTCAACACTAACACACACACACACACACCCTAAAACAGCAATGAATATGTAACCATCACTCAGGGAACTTGGAGTCTTTTAAATTAGATTATATAAATTAACTTAGTGGAGAATTCGCCGCAAAGAGAGCCAAGCAAACCCAGCGAAGTTCAGCAAAGGGGCTGCAACAGGGGTGCAGACAGTTTAGTACTAATTCAGCAATCACACTTACAAACACACAGAAACTTAAATAGATTTAGTTGATTTTGCAAAAACACTCTATAAATCACTGTTTTACTAAAACTGAAGTAAGAATGATCTACATATACTTCCTTTTAAGAACATGAGCAAGACTCAAAATTAAAGTCTCTTTAAAAAGAGGAACCAAGACTCAAAGGAAGTATCATCTAAAGAGCATAAGGATGTTCCATTGAGAGGAACCAAGACTCAACAGAAAAAAAGGTTCAGAGATGATGAAGATTCGCTGAGAGGAGCCAATATCCAGTAGAATAATCGTCCTGAAACCATGATGAATATTCATTTAAAAGAACCAAGGCTCATAAGACAAACTATCCTAAGAGCATGATAGAAAAACTACTGAGAAGAACCAAGACACAAAAGATGAATCAACCAAGACTAATCGGAAGAATATTTAGAAGAACATAAGGAAGGTCTGTTGAGAGGAGCCAAGACTGAAAAGAAGAACTTTGAAGAGAGAACATGAGAGAATATCCATTGAAAGAACCCAAGACTTAACAGAAAAACAGTCTCAAGATGATGAAAGTTCACTAAGATGAACACTCAAAAGAGGAATCGTCCCAAGAGCAAGAGGAGGATCCATTGAGAGGATCCAAGGCTCAAAAGAGAAACTCTGCAAGCATGATGAGAAATCACTGTGATGAGCCAAGCCTCAAAAGAAGAATCATTCTGACAGCATAGGGAGATCCATTAAGACATAAGACTTAGGAAATCTTAGATTAATCCGTTAAGAGGAACCAAAAGAATTTTCTGAGATCATGAAGCAAATCCATTCAGAGGAACTAAAAATAATTGTCTTAAAAGCATAAAGAAAAACTTATGGGGAACTAAGACGTATGCTAAGAGCATACGGAATAAGGAAAATCCAAGATTGAATTTATAAGAATCTACTGAATGTTGATTCAGTTGATAATTTGTTTAGTTACACATAATGTTAATCCTGGTTATCTGAAATATTTACCTAATAAACACAGTAAACCTTTTCTAGTGTACACTAGATTTTTTTCACAGCATGAAGTCATGTTAAAAGATGAGCAATAAGCAGATAACCCACATGTTTACTTTAGGCCTACATTTCTCTCACTGATCCTGATCTTTAGAGTTTAATGCTTTTGTGTTGATTTTCTGTGGAAACTGATGTTCTTGGTCTGTAAGTACATCTGTGGTAGCTGCTGATTTGTGACATATGGTGGCTGGGGTGGAATTCTACAAAATTAACCAGGAGCAGGAAAAGGGGAACATTAAAACAGCATTTGATAAACATTTCAAGTTGCTTGAGTGAATTCTGTGGAAGCCTTTATTCTGGAGGGTGATTTTTAGGGATCCTGTCAATTATTCACTTGATTATCTGAAGCTGGAAACATTTTAAAGATGGGAGAGCCTCCAAAAACATTTTGTAATCCACAAAAAAGGCTAAAAGAAAGCCTTTACACCAGTGGCTGTCAATCATTGTATTTTTTCCAGACCCTAGTGAACAACTGCTATGAACTGACATTGAACTCATACATGAACATCATTTCAACATCATCACCATACTTACCCAGACAACTATCCATCTCGCTAACCCCTACCACAAGCCAAACTTATTCCTGTATCTACCACCTTCTATAGCCAATATATACCAGTTAACTTATCCCTCTACTTCTTTTACCCTCAAAAACGTATTTAATTTACTTACCTAAGCCTGTCACTGGACAATTACTAGACATTCATTCCTGTATCTGTACAAGACCCATTTATCCCTGTATATCAATGTTTATCACTGACCATTTCATCTCTGTAGTGACTTTAACCACTGATTTTTATTTTTTTTAATTTACCCATTTATCCTTAGCTCACACTCGACCAACTTCTACAACTGACCAACTCATTGCAGATTATTACTTCTTGTGACTTTCTCCATTTCTTTGATTTTATAATCTTTTTGTAGCAACTTAATAGTGTGGTAATTCATGTTTGGGGGATTTTTACCCATTTTTCTTCACAAAAGTTTTCTAATTTTGTAAAGTTTCTGGGTTGTCTTGCTGCAGTGCACTTTCGAGGTCTATCTACAGAATTTTGATTCTGTTTAGGTCTTTTTATTCTCTATTTTCTGATTCTGTATAGTCAATATCCTGCTACAGAGGTCATCAAATCTATAATTTTCCCAAATATCTGCATTGTTTTCCATCAGAATGTGTTGGCATTTAATCATTTAATTCATTACTGCCGCTAAAAGAATAATCATTCTGACAGCACAAGGAAGATTCATTAAGATATGAGACTTAGGATATCTTTCTGAGAATGTGAAAATCCGTTAAGAGGAACCAACATTCAAAACAAGAATATTCTTGAGACAAGCACAAGCAAGATCTATTGAAGGGAACCAAGGCTCAAAAAAAGAATCATCTTAGGTCTGAGTATTCTCTATTTTCTGATTCTGTATACTCAATATCCTGCTACAGAGGTCATCAAATCTATCTATCTTTTCCCACACATCTGCATTGTTTTCCTTCAGAATGTTTTTTTCTCTTTAATCATTTAATTCATTGCTCCCGCTACCAGTGACATGATTTCCTGTGCTGCTGGCTGCCACACTGTTTTAGATTGCTAGGCACAGGCTTAGATGAGCCTGTGGCTGCTGTCTAATGACTGCCCCAAAAAGCTAATTAAGGTTTGAGGTATTGCAGAACCCAAGCCATTGTTTTTTTTACTAAAATAGTACAAAAGAAAAATAATATATTCACCTTGGCTTTTGTAGCATTCTACTGTTTACAGTTATAGAAATGGTAATATCCAAACCAACGCGGTCTAACTTCTTGTTAATACAGAATTGGTAAAAGACCACGAGCGACATTGTGGGTGGAGAGAGCCAGTTACCACAACACAAACCAGAGAAACCTCCCTATTGCCACTGTACACTAACTTAAAAACCATAAACACACAAAAAGGAATAATGAGTTCCACAGAATTCTCTTGGCTAGACCAATCGGCGGCTAAAGGAACCATGAAGTTGTTTTGTTTAACGATGGTTTCAAAAATGTGTTAATGTTTGGTTCCTGTTTTTTGTTAGTGGTTTGAACACATTTCTGTTTTGATCTGCGGAACTTACAAGTCAATCACTACTGCAGAAGGATACACAGACCAGATATAAAACAGAGAAAGAGAAAGAAAAGCAGACTGTTACAGCACAGGATGTATTAAGCAAACATAATTAACCACTCTTCTGTAGGAACATACACAGACCAGAATGAAATCAGATAATTACACAGCAGGATGTATCTGGCAAATAAACTTTTTTCTATATCACTTTAGCCTTTAAAGTGTATGAAGCGTTCTGTAACCTGTAATTCTGTAAACAAAGTGTTCTTGTTGTTTTTTTTTCAGCTGAGGACTTCCTGGGTGAAACAAAAAATAAACAGACCTATTTATTTTATGAATACAATCCAACTGTTTAAAATTTAAGTAACATTAATCAAATATGTACCATGTTTATCTTATGGGAGCATAACCACTTCTCCAGTCTTGAAGTACGAAAGGAAGAATACACACGAGGCAGCATGGCTCTTTTGAGGAAATGTCTTTTATTGGCATACTGCACACTTGCAGCGCTGGAAGGCACTAGGTGAGTAAAACCGGTTATATCTCACATGGTAAAAAAAACCCAGAGAGGTGACTGAAACAGCTATTAACCGAGTTCACACTAGCCTGAACCAGCAGTATTGAAACATTTGGCATAACAAACCACACCAGAACACTTATACTGATTTATGATCATTAATTACAGTAATAAAATGCAGTGCTGGTTTAAAGAGTGGTCAAGCCGCTGCACCATTGGATAGTAAGCCAGACTTCCCAAGTGTCCCTGAAATTGCAGGAGTCTCCCGCATATCAATAACGGCCTCCTGATGCAAGTCAGATAAAATCTCCTGGAATTCGGAGTGAGTGACCCAAGAGTGAACACAAATGAGCACGCAGGTGCCACAGACTTTTTTCCCCCCAACACGTGTGAAAAAGTGGGAGAAAAAGGCACTCCCCTCATCTGCATATTGATGAAGAGCATGTAAAACAGAGAGGGTTCTGTTTGGCCTGTACCCTAAAAAGAGTCTGTAAGTCAGCCAATCAGTTTTTAGTGTGGGTGGGCAGTGTTTTTTTCCCTCCTGGATGAGATTCAGTGAGTAAGAGAAGGAGCATCATGGCTCCTCTATGACTACTCTAAAGTATATCCATGTAAAGAAAAAAACAATGAAAGTCTTGCCCGCCTACAGCTGTAATTTTGATTTTAGCATTGCCCACGGGGACTAAATAATTGCAAAAGGCATGTTAAGGTAAGTTTAAGTTACTGTGACTATATAGTCCAGTTCTGGGGTACCTCCCATAAATTCATTTTTGCAACTTGGGATGTCTGGTAACCACTCCTACCTGCACCCTCTGCACTCACACACACACACACATTGCATTTACTTACAGTTTGTGAACTGCCACAGTACTCTTCTTTGAACTAAGGAGAGAGTAGAGATTTTATGTGCACATTTCTGTGTTTGAGGGTAAACAAAAACACAACACTGCATATGCAGATCTACAGTAGCTCTAGCAGGATTTTTAAGAATGATGTTTAAGTTAAAGAAACACATCCTGTGATAGCTCTTTAATCAGCCGTGATCCTGGTGCTCGTTCTGTACAACAAAGGCTTCCAGAGAACTCAGACAACTAAGAAGCAGGAAACACAAGGCATTTTGGTGTTACTTAGATTATACAAAGGAAATGCTTAAAGAATATAGATGTTCTATATTCTGCTTTAACATATGGAACTAAATGGGCTTTTGTTAATAAGCTCTGAACAGCCTTAGTGGAGTTCCACAGAATTCCTGCTGAGAGTTAAATGCTTCCTAAATCAGCATATACAACGTTCTCTAATAAAACACAGTGCAGTGTAGGGCGGAAACTGGACAATAATACTTCACTTTATATATATCAATATATTGAATTTGTTGACTGTGAGGTTACAATTTAGAATATCCTTTTTACCTATTTTTTGGTAATGCACTAATATGACCAGATCAAAAGAGTATGCATACAGATTGGCCATTAAGATAACATTACTGTTATTGACCCATCCAAATGTAATGCTTTAATGTCAATCATCTCAGATGTAACTAAATGCATTTTTCTTACAAATTAAGACTTCTAAGCAAATTCATTTCAGCATTTATTTAAAATTATGTGACAGTGCATTCATTGGTTAATGTCTCTTAACTCAATGGGCTCTATCTTACACCCTGCGCAGGGCGCATTACCAACAGCACCCTACCAACAGTCTGTTTTCACACCTTGCGCCTGTGTCATTTCATTAACAATGGTGCTTGTGAATACATCTATGCTGATGGGCGTGGGGATCTCAAAATGAGGGATGTACAGGTAAATTTTTGGCATATTGGTATTTTGTCAAGTGAAAACACAGGCGCGCCGCTAACTGAGCACAACCTAGACAAGTCATCAGTCAGATAGTTAGTGCTCTCTTGGCAACACAGGCACGCCTTTTGTGCCCAATGCACGAACACTCCCACATGTTGCACACACAGTAGTGCACAAACCCAACTTTTAAATGAACAATGAAAAGAAATTCAAAATAAAGTAACATTGCTGTTCCCATAAATACCTGCTCGCACACCTTCACATTGTGAACTTACAGGTCACTTTCCTCTGCTGATAAGTGCAGAAGCGCTACACTATTAACATACGAATCCGCCAAAGTCAGAGCACACCTGGCTCTTAAAGGGAATGCCAGGAGACACACTGATATACTGGTTTCATGTTACGCCCAAAACACACCCATGATTAATTAAGAGAATTAGTACAATTCTTTTGCGAGTTTCAAGCCGTGCAAGGTGTACTTTTCCCGTCGTTATGATACCAAAGACAAACTCACACGCCCTAAATCAAGCTGCATGGTACCCAGCTGATATCTTGTCTATAGGGCCCTATGTCTTGATAGGTGGCGTGCGTTGAACTAAAATGAATCTAGAACAGTACTAATCTGTACACCTTGGGTAGTGGAAATAAGTGCCTGTCAAGGGCTCCGGGCATGTGCATGTGGTCTAAAACCCATCCCTGATCTTAAATGATTAGTTCTGCCACTTGATCTCATCCTGAATATATTGGATGAAGCTCCAAAGAGGCCCACAGACCAATTCCCCAATTTTCCATGATATGGACCCTTTAATGGTCCACTCTCAAAAAGGCTTTTTAGTAGCAATTCTTCATAGTACTGCCTCAAGTTTTAGTAGTGCTTGAGCAGAAAGCTTAAAGGTTTTCTTGAGTAATTTCAGGTAGAATATTGTAAAAAGTTTATGGTATTATTAATAGTAATATCATGCCAAATGACATAGGATGGACAGTTGCATTTCTTCATTGTTTTATTTTTACTGAGTGAAGGGCCTTAGGACTTTTGCTCAATGCCTGTAAGCAAAATAATCCAGTCTTTTTCTCTTTAGCTCTATTTTTCGCCCGGTAATTAAATTCTGAAGCACTGCTGCCCCCTAATGGCCCTCTTCTATTAACGCAGCAACTCTGAACCCAGATCAATCCACTGAGTGTATTCCAGTATGTCCAGCCGATAGAAGTGAGTGTTTGTTAGTTTCAGCCGGATGTTTGAACATTTCATGATAAATGGACCAGATTTATATCCAAAATCATTAAACATTTACAGTGTTTCTTTATTACATTTGTAGTTATTTTTCTCTTTTCCCTGTAAAGTTCCTATTTTAAATATAAGGTTGTGTTCCAGCATTGATGGTGTTTATAATTCAGTAGACAGAGTATTTGTATTATGAGAACACAAGACTGTTTGGTGTAAGTGTCTTTTGGATGTGGTGTAAACACACAGAACTGTTTTATGTGAATTTATATGTAAAGTTAGCTTTTTCTTTATTTGAATGTGTGACAAAAAAAAACAAACAAAAAAAACAATCCAAAAGCAATTACTATTTTTTAAATAGTAATACTTCAGATCAAGTTACAATTTCATTTTTAACAGGTAAATAGTAACAGAATATATATTATATTTTTAAGTAACCCTGAGATTTACATTGTGTGTATGTGACAGTGATTTTTTATTTAAAAAACAGGATGTGTGAGAATGGCTTCCCTTGAATTGGAACTGGACCAATTTTCTGTGAGGGAAATGATCTAAAGATGAAGGGACCCAGTCATAGTAGGAGCAGAAAATGTCTAAGAAGACAAAGTATTCTTAGAAAGAAAATTTATTTTGTAACCAATTGTAACCAAGCATCATTATTATTATTTTTCTGTTTCAATAGTTCAATGTCTGCTTTATAATTCACCAAGACCTCTGACACTGGGATACACTTAGTGGATGGATCTACAGGGAAAGCCAGAAGCTGCGTTGAGGCCCATTAGGGGGCAGCACTGCATCAGAAGTCAGCTACAAAGAAAAAAAAGAGTTAAAGAGATATATCAGAGAAAAATACACCTAGATAAAGAAACAGAGGGATAGCGAAATAGTAAAAGCAAATTTGATAATACTAAATAAAGAGAAAAAAGCTAAAAGAAAGTGAGAAAATGAAATTAAGAGAAAGAGAGGGGTAGTCAGAATATTACCTCTTCTGAAATGCAAGAGCATTTTTTTAAATGTTCAGTAGTGAACACTTATAACATGGACCTCACTCTCACACACACACACACACACACACACACACACACACACACACACACACACACACACACACACACACACACACACACACACACACACAGAGAAAGGATGTTAGTTGAGAGAAAGGACACAGACAGGGTTGATTACAGTTGACCGCTCCAGTGTACACAGATCACAATCTTCAAAGACTTTCTGCCAGAACTGTCGTACTCACTTCCCCTTTCAACAGCAAATGATATTGTGTGTGTGTGTGTGTGTGTGTAGATGCAATTTTCCTCTTTTCTTTGCACATATAAGTTCATATAGTGAGCACTACACTGCTGAGGCTAAACAAATGAAGCTAAACTGCTGTAGATTTAAAATATATTTAAAAACATGGAAAAAGATTTTGTAGACTTTCTGCAATAATAATAATAATAATAATAATAATAATAATAAAACTTTAGCACATTTATGCATTCATTTTGGAATTGTCCAGAAGTGTCAATGTTCTGGAATTGGAATTCTCTCTTCATTTACTGATACTATTCACTTTTACCAGCCTTAAGCTTATAAACCTCTATATTTGCACTACTGTTTATACAGATTCTGTTTATACTGGTATTGTCAGTCCCTCTTTAATAACCCATCATACCTAACTGGAACACTTTTATATTGCCCTATTGTCTTATCTCTTGTCTCATGTATGTCTATGTCTGTGACCTTGTTCAGTGTCTATTTTAATTCTTATATTATTCAAAATTTTATTTAGTTGTACTTTAGTAAACTATTGCTTTATGAGTTTTTGCTGTAATTTTGTGAAGGAGAGTAAGGCAATATCAGTTCTCTGTATGTCCTGTACATATGTAGTATTGACAAGAAAACTACTTGACTTTACATGGATTAGCCAATTAGCCCATTTCTTCATCTTTTCCTTAAAAGTTCTATGTTTCCTATGGTACAAGAAAAAAATGTTTGTCAGGCCTGAGAGAAACAAAAAATGATTGTTCAACACTGGCTTCCATACGATTTTCTTTCTATTACACACTGGTTACATTTCTTTTTAGATATTCTTTACTCAATGGAGCCAATCCAGATATAATGAGGATATGGCTGAAATATTTTAAAGCTGTATAGATAGTTCTTTTATCATAAACACTTTCTAGTACTAGACTGTCTGTTTGTGTATTTGTGAATTCGTGTGTGGTGGTTGAGTGGGGAAGGGTGGCTGTGGGTAAGATGGAATGGATGTGGGTGGGGTGGATATGGGAAGCATGGATGGAATAGTTAAATACTGTTTACTGTACTTCTGTAAATGTTCCCATAAAACTCATTAAAAGAAACTTACAATAAACTGCTGTAGGCTGAATGGAGGGGTCTAAACTGATGTAGAATAATTGTGTGGGATTAAACTGCTGTAAGAGGAATGGGTGACGCTAAACTGCTATAGGAGGAATGGGTGAAGCTAAACTGCTGTAGGAGGAATGAGTGAAGCTAAACTGCTATAGGAGGAATGGGTGAAGCTAAACTGCTGTAGGTGGAATGGGTGAAGCTAAACTGCTGTAGGTGGAATGGGTGAAGCTAAACTGCTGTAGGAGGAATTGGTGAAGCTAAACTGCTGTAGGAGGAATGAGTGAAGCTAAACTGCTGTAGGAGGAATGTGTGAAGCTAAACTGCTATAGGAGGAATGGGTGAAGCTAAACTGCTGTAGGAGGAATGGGTGAAGCTAAACTGCTATAGGAGGAAGGGGTGAAGCTAAACTGCTGTAGGAGGAATGGGTGAAGCTAAACTGCTGTAGGAGGAATGGGTGAAGCTAAACTGCTGTAGGAGGAATGGGTAAAGCTAAACTGCGTTAAAAAAAACTGAGTTTCTTTTAATGGGCAGCTAAACTATACATTCAATTAAATAGTCAACATTGAAAGCATGGCTTCTAAAATTAAATGATGAGTAGGATTTTTACCTTCATTCATATTGAAAGCTTCATATCAAATGCTTTTTATTGATAAAACATTGCATGGTTTATATCAGCCTTCATGCAGTAGAGCAAACTCCTAAATCTAATTTTATTAATATATTTTTTTTGCAGTTTTTTGCTGACACTTTCTTTAAGAACAGAAATGTGGAGTTAGCCTCCTGTAGCGCATTAACCTGTCCTATTACTCATTCAGCTGTGCAGAGCTCCTCTCTCACAGAGCTGCAAAAACATTACAGAACAAAGAAGCTTCAAATCGATGCTAAATTCAATCGGCTGTTGTCTGGCAGCCATGAAGGATTGGTTCCTGTGAAGGATAATCACATGAGAGTCACTGAGGGATGATGATTTAACGCATTCCGTTTGAAGGGAAGGGCCGGCGGTCCTGCAGAATGTCAATCACTTCTCTGGAAGTGGTTTGAGTTAGTACAGCCAAAGCTAACAGTAAATCTCTCTGTATGCGTGTGTGTGTGTGTGTTGGTGTGTATGTGTGTGTTGTCCTTGTTCTGCCCCTCCCTTAGAAATGTAGCCCCTGTACAGTATAACACATGCACTGACCATCAAATGTTTGGGGACATCCTGATTTCAACATGCTTTAATGCAAGTCAGCAGGTTTTTATTAAAAGATGTTAAAGGAACTCTATTAGTGATAACCTCTGTCCTTTCATAGCTGTCTAATATTGTTTATTCATCATATTGTGGCGTGGAAGAGGAAGGAAGACCCGTGAGACTCATGCTGAATACTCAACAGCTCCTTTATTGAACAGGCTTGCCACTCACTTGCAGTCTTTAACAAGACTAGGAGAGCTAAAACCATTACCCCACAGAGCTAAAACAGCCCAAAGGCCACCAACCCAGCTGTGTGTCTCCCAGATGGCAGATCCAGAGTGGTGCCCACCCTCTCTGCATAACCCCTCCCAAGGGAGATGCCCCACCCCTGTCATCCTCGCACACAGGAGAACAGAACCATGCCTACAGGCAGCCACACACACAACCCAGAGCCGCCACATAGCCCCCCTCCCAAGGGTCAGCCGTCCCGGCGACCCCACCAACCCAACACAAACCCCGTGAACAACAGAACATTTTATTATTATTTTTTTTTTACAATCAGTCGCAAACAAAGTCATTAAGGCGGGCGGGCGGCCTCCGTGCCCGCGGCAGCCTGGAGGGGCCGGGCACGGCACCGCCTGCCAGCGGCTCCGAAGAGCCAGAATTCAGGTCAGGCACTAGTGCAACGCCGGCAGGCTCCGCACCACCGTCCACAGTGTCCGACAGTCTCGGCCTATAGGGGGCCAGCCTATCACGGTGCACAATCATAACATAAGCAGAGCCGGCGTGAATCCCGTCGTCTCCTGCACAGCGGAGTGACAGGCCAGCAGCACTACCAGCAGGTGCCTGTCCCAGTCACGCTGGTTCTTGTCCGACACCATGGCCAACTGCGCCGCCAGTGTGCGGTTAAAACGTTCCACCAGTCCGTCACTCTGCGGATGAAGGGGCGTGGTCCTGGTCTTATGGATTCCCAGGATGCGGCAGACCTCCGCCATGACCTCCGACTCAAAATTTCTCCCCTGGTCGCTGTGCAGTTCTTCCAGAACCCCGAATCTGCAAAAGAACTCCCGCACCAGGATATCCGCAGTAGTGACCGCCCCTTGGTCCGGCACCGCGTAGGCCTCTGGCCACTTCGTGAAATAGTCCATCGCCACCAGAACAAAGCGATTTCCAGAGTCTGTCACCGGAAAGGGGCCCAGCACATCCACGGCCACCCGCTCCATCGGGCTGCCGCTGGTAAGGGTGAAGTGGGGCGTGGGGCGCCCTCGAGGGGCCTTTCTTGGCAGCGCACACGTCACAGCAGTGCACGAAGAGTTCCACGTCGGTTCTACACCCAGGCCAATAGAAGCGTTGCCTCAGGCGCTTCAGAGTCTTGGTGACACCAAAGTGCCCAGCCCCAGGTGACCCATGAACTCCCCGTAGGACCGATCCCCTAAGCGCCCGCGGTACCACCACCTGAAAAACGTGCCGCCCGTTCGCCGGATCCTCCCAGGTATGGCACAGCACGCCGTCGGACAAACTAAAACTAGCCCAGTTGGAGCGCAACGCCTTAGCAATCGGGCACAGCGGCACCACCTCCCCCCACGATGGTGTGACGTTCGCACTGAGCGCGTGTACTGCCCACAATAACTCGCGATCCGCCCGTTGTGCATCGCAGAGCTGCTCTACGGACACCTGAGCCACCCCGACAGCGCCAGTAACATCCTCGGAGATTGTAGCGCAGCGTGCGGTCTCAGCAGATTTCTCCTCAGCACGAGCACAATGTTTGCAGTCGGCGGCCACACACGGCCGGCGCGACAAAGCATCCGCGTTACTGTGGCCACGGCCCGGGCAGTGCATAACCTCAAAACGAAACTCCTGGAGTCTAGATAACCAGCGCGCGAGTTGGCCCTCGGGCTCGCGGAAACGCATGAGCCACTGTAGCGAGGCGTGGTCAGTGCGCAGCAGAAAGGGCACCCCATACAAGTACGCTCGGAAATGTTTAAGGCTTTCGACCACCGCGAGTAGTTCCCGGCGCGTTACGCAATAGTTGCGCTCCGCCTTGTCCAGGCGGCGGCTATAGTACGCTATTACGCGCTCAGAGCCGTCCTGAAACCTGCGACAGGACTGCTCCGAGGCCGTGGTCGCTCGCATCAGTATCCACAATGAAACTCTCAGACACCTTCTGATACGCTAGAATCAGAGCATTGCACAGGCGGCTTTTTAGCTCCTCGAATGCCCGCTCCCCCTCGTCAGACCAGCGGAATTTCACACTAGGCTTAGTTGGAGCATGAAGCGTTGCTGCCACATCCGCGAACCCCCTAATAAACCGCCTGTAATACGAGGCGAGCCCCACGAAGCTGCGAACCATTTTAGCGTCTCGCGGCGTGGGCCAGTCACGGACCACCTCCGTCTTTTTGGGATCGGTTTCCACGCCAGCACCGCTCACTACGTGGCCCAGGAAGCTCACGCGCTGCCTTAGCAGATTACACTTTGCCGGATTGAGCTTCAGGTTAGCCGCCTGAATCGCGCCGAGCACCATTTCAAGGTGAGACAGTGCGGAGTTGAAGTCGGTTCCGTGCGCCAAGACATCATCCAAATAAACGACGCAGCACGACCGCGGAACCCTGCATAAAACACGCTCCATAAGATGCTCAAAAGTAGTCGGCGAGTTACACAATCCGAACGGAAGCACCGTGAAATGCCATAGGGCTGAGCCGAGCGAGAAAGCGGTTTTCTCCCTATCCCCCGCTGCGAGGGGCACCTGCCAATATCCGCTCCTCAGGTCTAACGAGCTGAACCAGGCTGAGCCAGACAGCTGGTCCAGCGTATCGTCGATCCTGGGGAGCGGGTAGGAGTCAAGCTTCGTGACAGCGTTAAGTCGCCGATAATCCATGCAAAAGTGCCAATTTCCATCCTTCTTTTTCGCAAGGACCACCGGGGCCGACCACGGGCTGCTCGAAGGCTCAATAATGCCCGTACTCGCCATCTCGCGGACTAACTGCTCCGCCGCTACGCGCTTTGCTAACGCCAGACAGTGCAGCCTCAGCCTGATGGGCTGGGCGTCACCTGTGTTTATCGAATGAACCGCAAGGCTAGTTTTAGTACACTCGCGCTCAGACACAGCGAAACTCGTGCGAAAACGGCCGATCAGTTCGCGCAAACGGAGTTGTTGGGGACCAGATAAACCCACAGAACTGCGCTCCAGCATCTCCTCTATCGAATCTACACTCAACCCCGCATCCAGCGGACCCTCTACCGTATCACGCACCGAATCACACACATTCCCTCCCACCAGTTCAATTAACCCCTAAATCGTCGCGAATCTCTACGGGGAGTCCAGTCACCAGCACCGAGCCCCGTGCACAGTCAATGATAGCTCTGACGCGTGAGAGCAGGTCCTTGCCCAGAATGCACAGGTCGTTGATGCGTCCTACCCAGAACTGTTGTTGAAAGGGCCCCTTGCCGACATCAATCGTCAACTCCGTTAATCCTAGGAGACCTATAGGATCCCCGGTGACTGAAGAGAGAGCGATGCGCTGGCTGTTGTCAGTCACAAACTCGGCCGCTACCTCCGTCGCTAGCTCGGGCCGTATCAGTGAGACTGACGAGCCCGTGTCCACCAGCGCGTTCACCGTCACTCCATTCAATGTGCATTTCAGGAAATAGCCGCTGAGTCCGGCAGTTCCGGAATCAGATCCCAAGGGTAAGCATAGCGTTCCTGGGGCCACCGTAACCCTCACTGGGTGGTCCCGGCTCCGTTTCCCGGCCGGCTGCAGTGCGCTCGCTTGTGGCCACGCCCCCCGCAACGCCAGCACTCCAGTTGGGCATCAGACCGGCTCCGACCCCACCTCTGCGAATCACGGGCAACCGGCGACGCCCCCCACGGTCCAGGATGGCTTGAGAGGATGAGTTCGGACCGCTCCGCCACCTCCACCGCGGACTCCAGGGTCTGCGGGTCGGTCAGCCTCACGTGTTTGCGCAGCTCGCTCGGCTCGAGGGCGCGCAGAAAGTGATCCAACGCGAGCCTCCTCTGGGCCGCTCGCGGAAACGTTGGGTAAGCTTGGCGGGTTAGCAGGGCCATCTCCGATGCCAGCACGCCCAGTGTCTCTCCCTGCTGACGGCGTCTGTCCGCCACTAGCATTTTGGCGGCCGCCTCCGACGGTTGGCGGCTGAAACGTGTTCTCAGCGCCCGCGTCAGTTCAGGCAGCGCGCAGCGGCAATCGGCGGGGAGCTCGATCAGTACCCTCAGCACGTCGCCCCGCAGCGCCAGGCAGAGGTTGGCTGCCGTCTCAGCGTGCGTCCAGCCCGCACCGCCCGCCACGATCTCAAGCTGAGCTTCGAAGGCTGTCCAGTCAGTGCTGCCGTCGTAGGGGGTAAGGCGGGGTTGAGCCCTCAAGCCTTTATTGAACAGGCTTGCCACTCACTTGCAGTCTTTAACAAGACTAGGAGAGCTAAAACCATTACCCCACAGAGCTAAAACAGCCCAAAGGCCACCAACCCAGCTGTGTGTCTCCCAGATGGCAGATCCAGAGTGGTGCCCACCCTCTCTGCATAACCCCTCCCAAGGGAGATGCCCCACCCCTGTCATCCTCGCACACAGGAGAACAGAACCATGCCTACAGGCAGCCACACACACAACCCAGAGCCGCCACAACATATTAGTTTTACACACCCATTCAATCTACATCAGCTTAACCCCATAAATACAGCCTATAGCGATTAAGCCCCATCTATTCAGTCTTCAACAGTTTACCTCCACCAATTTGTCCTACAGTAGTTTTGTCCCAGCAATTCATCATACAGAAGTGTAGCTCCACCCATTCATCCTACAGCCGTTTTAGCCCTACCCATTCTTTCCTACAACAGTTTAGCTGCTCCCATTCATCCTACAGCAGTTTACCTCCACCCATTCATCCTACAGCAGTTTAGCCCCACCCATCCCTTCCTACAACAGTTTAGCTCCACCCATTAATCCTACAGCAGTTTACCTCCACCCATTTGTCCTACAGTAGTTTTGTCCCACCAATTCATCATACAGAAGTGTAGCTCCACCCATTCATCCTACAGCAGTTTAGCTCCACCCATTAAGTGTACAGCAGCTTCGCCCCGCCCGTTCCTTTCAACAAACAGTTTGGCCACACCCATTCCTCCTACAGCAATATTTATAGCACTTTGAAATTTGCATCATGTGGCCTTTCTTAACGATGACTGTGAACAAGCCATAGTCCACACAAGCTAATTAAGGTCTCACACCATTTTAAAAGACACATTTTACAAACAAAATTATCCAGACACTCATTTTAATTAGTGAGTGTAGCTATCTTACAATGCATCCACATCTACATATGAGTCTAAAGTAAAAGTATGAAAGTATTTGCCTTCAAATGAACTTAAGTACCGAAAAAGTAGCATGATTTATTATTACTATAACATGCTATTTATTTATTTTTAACAAGATGCTTGTTTAATAAACTCATTAACTGGTGAAAACACTCTAGTTAAACTTTTGCTTAGATTTTTAAAAATAAAATTCCATTATTTCTAACATTGGTGTTTAATCACCATACATGCAAAACACTGAAAGCAAACGATTCCTATTATTTAAAATGTCAATAAAAACTTTTGCAAGTAAGCAAAACTTTGGGTTTAGATTGATTTGCTACTTTATTTATATTTACTAATTTACTACCTTGCTTTAAAACATCTTCACAAATTAGTTTTCCTTTAATATACTGCCTTTAAATATTCCATATATTCCATAGAGTTCAAGAAGATTTAGGCACTCCCAACATTCCACAAAATATGCTTGCATGCACTGGGTATTTACAATATGTGCCCAATAGACCAAAACAAATTATAAAACAAAAAGGGAGCGCTGTACCCTGATTGAGGAGCTTCGTTCACAGTTCTTTAGTTTTGATGTTATGAGGATTGTTGACTTGTTAAAGAGATTGTGTTTTTGTTTACGAGTTTTCACATAAGATCCACAATCTGGCGGAACACAAAAGTGGCAGTTTGTTGTTTGGTGAAGTTTTAGACGGTTTGAAATGAAAGGTTTGAAGCAGAGTTGTTTTTATAGAGCTTTATAATTAGATCTGGATAGTGTGTGTGTGTGTGTGTGTGTGTGTGTGTGTAGAATGTGTTTGTTGTGTTGGGTTGATTATGTTTGTTTGTGTTTATTTTCTGAGCTGGTTGGAGTTTAGTGTAATTAAACAGGTCTGGAATTAAGTTGCTGTCTTTGTGGATAAGTAAGGCTCTGATTAGCAGCCAAAGCTAATAACACTGACCAACACTGCAGAGAGAGTTTGTGTGTGTGTGTGTGTGTGTGTGTGTGTACGTGTGTGTTTGTGCTAGTCAGTTTTACTCCTGTAGCTGAAAAACGTACATATTTCACACATGCACACACACACCTGCTGCTACTTCACATCAATGTCTGTCAGTGTGTGTGTGTGTGTGTGTGAGGGTATATGCTTGAGTCTGTGAAAGACAATGCGTCCTCTACTTCCTTTCTCCATTTACACACATACTGCAGGAACACTGTTTTGTGGTTTGATGTTTCATCTAGAGACAAGAAAAAGTCAGCTAACACACACACACACACACACACACACACACACACATGCAGTGTAATATTTGTGTGTGTGTGTGTGTGTGTTTGTGTGTGGTCTAATCTTTCCTATATAGCTACCTCCAACAATGACAGCGATTGTCCTCTTTGCCAAGATCCATCATCATCCACACTGTGTGCGTGAGTGTGTGTGTGTGAGTGTGTGTGTGTGTGTGTGTGTGGAACAGAGTTAAATGAGGACAAACTGTTTTATAATACAGCTGTAGAAATCTGCAACAGTACATTCACATTTAGAGACTGAGATAACTTCATATTATAAAATTATCTGTATCTAGTATAGACTGTTAAAATCAGCTATGGTTAATGACAGCATACTCAGTTGTGCTCAATTTGGAATTAATTATGATTTTATTCCTTAGGAAAGAAAGCTGGAATCAAGTTGTGAAAATCCACAATAAAAATAATCCATCCTAAACTTTGACTATATAAAAATTACTTTCATTTTCCCTTTTGTTCTGTAAAAAAAAGCCAAAAATATTCTTCCACGTTGTCAAATTTGCAACCATAGTCCATGTTCGGATGCTTTGTCATTTAAACACATTATGTCTTATTGTGGATGATCAGCACTGATTCATTCTTGTTGGGGGTGACAGGAAGTTATTATTTTTTATTGGGGATGATCAGAATTCATTCACTTTTATTGTAGATGTTTAGAACTAATACCTATCCCACAATAAGAAAGAATCAGTTCTGCTCATTCATAATAAAAAATCAGTTCTGATCATTCCCAAGAAGAATGCATAACTTCTAAACATCCACAATAAGAATGATTCAGATCTGAACCTCCACATTAAGAAATAATAATTTCTGAATATCCACAATAAGAATGACCCAACTTTGGATCATCCACAATAAGAAAGAATCAGTTCTGAATATCACCAATAAGAATGAATCAGTTATGAACCTCCACAATAAGAATGAATCAGTTCTGAAACATTCTTTCTTATTGTGAATGTTCATTAGGCCTTTTTAGGAGAAGTCTGGACTTTCCCTTTACACCAACCGCATGCCTGCCAAACTCTAGAGGGCGCCAGAGGCAAAGAGAGAGTCCTCAATGAATGGGAGTCAAACGAGCCTACTGGCAGGTTTACCTATTGCTACAAAATTCTGTTAATAAGTGCAGAACGGTTGTCATTATTGATACTGAGTGCTGATTGTTTGATATTTTGGTTACAGAGATCGAATTGGAGGGTATTAGTGCTACTTGTTGCTGATTGTGAGGCATTACTGTTAACTGAATGGAATTATTGCTACTTGGTTAGAGAACTCATTGGCTGGTTTGCCATCACTGATGTTAACAATGTTTTTTTTTAAATTGGATAGCAAATTGGATAGCATTACTAAGACTACAGTTAATTTGCTCTGCTTAGAATATTTCAAATGTAGATATGTTTAATGTTTGTTAGGATTGTTTTGCAAACAGGGAGAAATCTAAGCACAGCAAAATGCATTACAACAAACCATGTGAGAATGTTCTCTCTATTTATTAGTCAGACTTAGTCTGTCTGGGGTGGTTACAAGAAAGTAAATACAAAAAGAAGATCCTGTGTTCTGGACATATTTTTGTAATATTTACCATGGAGACGTCGCATTTTATCACAGTTGTAGTAATTATCTGGGTAATGTACTAGGGCTGTTAGAAAATATTTTTTTTGCAATACTGTATCGATTCTCAAAAATACAGTATATATTTTTAATTATTAGTTTAGATGTAAAAATTGGTATCAGGCAGTCATTAATGTTGTGTTAGATCCCACTGTTCTGACTGGATGGAAAGTAAGCATTTGGGATTGGACTGAGACCACATCCTCTCAAGGGTGTTGGTGCTTTTGGTTTGGCCTACATCCAGGTGTAATAAGCAGGGGTGGGAACCAGATAAAATAAGTTGCAAGCAATAAGTATGTCTTAAGTCTTGGCATTCAAGTCTAGAGACAAGTCCCAAGTCAAAACAGACAAGTCCCAAATCAATATAAGCAAATCTTAAAGTTAAGTCCCAAGTCTTAAACTTTAAGTCCTTGTCAAGTCATTTTAATATCAAACACCAATGAAGTATTTTATACTTTAAGAAACTGACATTTTGACAGCACCTTATGGCTGAGGGTTGCTGTGGTTCCTAAATGCTTCCAGGTTTCAATAATAAAAATAACAACTCATATTTAAGGTGAGATATCTAGTAAGGAGTGAGAGAGCTTCATTACTATTACAGAAACTATTGTTTATTATTAGTTCACTAAGTTAGCTATAGCTAATTGCTATATGTTATATATACTGTATTTTTCACGCTGTAAGGCGCACCTAAAATCTTTTAATTTTTCCAAAAGTCGTCAGAGCGACTTATGTATAAATTCTACCAGTCAGGGTGTAAGGCAGTTAAGCCACTCCAAAAAGTGCAGCGTTATACAGGAGATTCTATTTAGCTCTCCAGCAGTATTAGCTTTAGCCGTTAACCGCAGGAAGGTAAGTATTATTGGCCTGTAGCCTGCTGCTAACCCCGGCTAGCACTGCTGAAGCAGCATTAGTATTAGCCGATATCCGCGTTAGCTCTTTCGCCATTCAGAGATATTATGGGCCCGTAGCCTGCTGCTAACTCGGGCTAGCAGTGCTGGAGCAGTGTTAGCATTAGTCGCTTACCCCAGCGCTAGCTCTTTTGCTGTTCAGAGTTTAGTATTATCAGACTGTAGTCTGCATGTTTACTGTGTTAAAACAAGCCCTGGATTACTGGAACACTCAGGGTTCCTCAGTGTAGTGCTGTTGGGTGCCATTAGCCATTTATTGATAGTGTACCTTATAATATTGTGCACCATATAGTGTGAAAAATAGGGTATATAAAAGACTTAAAATGAGATAGTTATTTCGAGTATAATGTTAAGTAAGACTCGAAATAACTACGAAAAAACTACTAACCTTAAGTTAGTAAAGGTAAGGTCAAACTGTCTTTTGAAGTCATCATCAAATTTGTGTCTGGTCATGTGACTCGGGTCCACACACCTGGCCGTTACTGTATTCACGCCTAATTAAATCAGATTAAGGGTGAAAACCAACCTGAGTCTGATTTAACCCGATTAAATGTGTCAGTTTTCCTGTTTGCTGTCTCCAGGCTAGTTGCTAGGGACTAGAATGTCCTAGTATCCCTAGAAAGTGTCACCCTACTTTAAAAAATAGCTATTTTAACAATAAATATTAACAGACAAACAAAACAGCTTAATATTAGGGACATGAAGAGTTATAGAGTACTTTTTTGTAAACAATGTATTGTTTATTAGGATTGGATGCACAGTGTGACACGTAATTACAGACAGTAGATTATAATGTTGTACAAGGTTCACAGAGCAATATGACAGAAGAATATAGAATAGACATAAAGTACTAAAAATAAATAAATAAATAAATGCCTGTTACAAGAGATTTCTGATATGATCAATACTATTCAGCCACATATATTCAGTGGTTTTACCTGATGCTCCCTGGAGTGTAGTGGATGACCTCATGTGCTGCAGTTGAATGCTTTCTGGAAATTTAAGTATGAAACATAAGGAGTGTTAAACCATTTTTTTTGCAGCTTTAAAAGTGCCAAGTAACAGTTTGTGCTTTGAAAGGGATAGCAGGAACGGGAAGTTATTATTAAGGAGAAACAAAGCTCTAGTATCAATAGAATCATAGTGTATTTGAATAAGGAAACTCATGAGTGTTTATGGAGGTAGTTGGGGTTTTTAGGTAACTTGCTATAATATCTTACTGGAGATGTTTACTGTATACACTGACTGATAAAAAATAACTTACCAAATAGGTGATGTTAGAACCAAATAAATGCGTATTTTAAAGTTTATTGTAGAAATCTGTCCAACTGAAAGAAGGCACTAGTAACTTGTAAAGTCATTTCTAGCCTGGATACAAGATGAGATATCCTGCCCACAAATGTTGTAGCTGGGCCAGTACATCCTGCACTGAAGCTTGTGTCCCAGATGGTCCTATAAAGGCTCAATTGATGATCAATTTGGTGACCGGCGAGACCAATGAAGTGCTGCAAATTGGCAGAGACATTCTTAGAAATTAAAGTGCAGCGTAAGTTCTACTTAAGACTCCAATGCTACGTCACCTAATTACCTATCCAATCAGCTGTTCCCTTTTGCCTTTACATAACGATCACTCATTCAGTACCTTTGCTGCCTTTCAGACGCTGATGGTCATTCTCACCCACCTCCTTCCCCACCGCCTCCAGGTTGTTCCCGTTTGGTCTCCAGTGTACGACAGGATCTGCAGAGCCCAGGTGTATCAAATCATTGGGCTACGCCAAATACTCTACTAGAAAAGACTGGTTCTATATAACCTCTTTATAATATACACGTATCTTTGTTTTGCTAAAAATGTTAAAACATGAAATAGTTCAACTAAATAATTTGCTTCTGGAGTCATAATAGTAAAAAAAACCTTTGCTGTGTGAGCATTATCCTGCTGAAAAATGAAAGATGGAAGTCTTGTATGAGAGGCAACACATGTGGCTGCAGGATGTCCTGTTAGTGTCCCCTGTATCACAGGGGCACTCCAGCAGTTGGGGCTGTGATGTGTCACTACACGGAAAAGGTAGAGGACTCAAACCTGACCGTTGTTTGATTCTGAAGAGAATCAGATTCATCACTAAAGGTAGTTCCAATCTGTAGTGGTGCAGGTTTTTCTAGTAGACAATGATCTCTCAGCAAGGTACACTACTAAATAAAATTAGCCCTGGAGAGCCTTTTCATAGGGCAGCAGGGAAAACATTTTTACACTTTCAGTTGGCAATTAATAGCACTTGTATCGCGCAGCTTGATTTAGGACATATCAGTGTGTCTTTGGTATCGTAAGGGGGCAAACATATGCCTTACAAAGCTCTAAACAGGTGTAACATGAAATAAACCAATCAGTGTGTCAATTGTCATTTCCTTTAAGAGGCAGGTACGCTCTGACTTTGGAACGTTGACATCTTAACAGAGCAGGGCTTTTGCATGTTTCAGCAGAGGAACTGACCTGAGCTTTCACGCTGTGAAGGCACGCCAGCAGCTCATTTAAGTGAACAGAAAAATTATTTTATTCTTTATTCTGTTGATTGTTGATGTAAAAGCTGGATTTACTCACTGCAGCACATTTATTTGTGTGTGTAACGAGCAGTGGTGTACACATGCTGAATGTGCGCAACACGCACAGCGCTCCTACATGGATAAGATAAAATAAATTGGGTGGCTGACTGTTGACTGTTGTCAGGGTTTTAATCAGTCAGTGGCACACCTGTATTTCCTGTTTCCAAGATAGAAACACGCCAGAAATGTACCTGAATGCATCTCAATTACAGACCACCATGCCCATCAGTGTAGATTTATTCCTAAACTTGGACGTTAAAAACTGTTTTAACGGTGCGGAGGGTGGACAGGGTGTAAGAAAGCAAAGAGCCTCGCAACACGCCTTGATAGGGCACCTAGTGTCTAATCAGACCACACCACACCAGTACTCATTTACATATCTGCCTGAGACATAATTCAATTCCAGAGGTTTGTAGTTTGCAGTTTTTTTCAGTGAGTTTAATTCACCAGACTATAAAATGTCCCTTTTTCAAAGAATCTAAATTCCAAGTTCCACGTTTCATGATTGAATAATTTCCTAAAGAATTAAGTGAAACAAAGCAAAGTGTGTCTGTGAAGAAATCTCTATACCACTTAGCCAAGCAACCTGAGCTCACACACACACACACACACACACTTTGTACCTGATCTGTGTGTGTGTGTGTGTGGAGTGATCTGGTGTAAAGTGCTTCCTCTCCTGCAGAGATCTGTTAACACCTCCTGTTTGTACAGATGTGAACAGACACACACATCCCTGCTGCCAGTAGCTGAGGTGTTGATTGCTATTACGTTCTGAGGCTACGTCCACACTGATATGTTTTCATTTTAAAAATAAAAATGATCTCAGTCCAGATAAGCCTTCTTTCTCTGTATCAGAACTAATCTATGTGGTATGCTCTCTTAGTTAAAGGTTCTTTGTGAACTTATTAACAATAGTTGTACAAATCAAAGTTAAGTTTTATAATGCTCTGTAATTTGTGTTCCATTTACTGTCTCTAGCCAACAACCACAGAAAATCAATTTTCTGATATTTGAAAAGCACACCTGTAGCAGTTAGTAATAGCTGCAATAGCTGCTTTGTCTTAGGGAACTCAAGTTAGCAGGCCAGCTAGCAAAGTGGCATAAATTCAGTTCTTAGATTGTGACAGTTAAAAAATATTTACTCACAGATAATCAACTATTAAGAAGAGTTTAAGATCATAAGCCTTGCCTAGTTGTGACTGTTGGTGGCAGCTTCTAGAGACAACAATTTAGGATGGCAGGTTCGATAGGGGTTTGGTGACAGATTCAACTTTGCTCACATTGCATCCACCTCTCAATGGCTCCTCAGAAAAATAGGCTGGAAAGTATTTATGTATAGTCTGACACACCCAAGATCTGTATGTTTTCTTGTAAGTTCTGATTGTAATAATTCAATTTCATTGTGAAGAATTATTTCATTTTGATCCAGTTCGATTTTATTTCTGTAGAAACATTTAAATAAATCATAAACCACCAAATTTCTTTATTATTATTATTATTTGGTTCAGAGTTATGTGTAACAGTGATGTATGACTAAGTGTGACTGGTGTAACTACTGATGCAGATATGCAAATATTTTAAACTTTATTGTCATTATAAACAGCTTTATTTTTTATATAATCCCAATACAAATGCAGTATGATCCCTTTCGATCACAGCGTTTCTACCCCCACTCACACCCACACATATACACAGAGGATAAAAACACTATGTTGGCTTAATAAGACAGAACAAAACAACCCCTTTGAGATCACAACCGTCCTGTAGACAGAGAGAGAGAGAGAGAGAGAGATAGAGAGAGACAGAGAGAGAGAGACAGAGAGAGACAGAGAGAGAGAGAGAGAGAGACAGAGAGCAATAGCTGTGGGATGCTGAACTATTTATTTAATCTAAAGTTGCAGTTCTCACTGACTTTTCTCAAAGAGAGAAAGAGAGAGCAAGAGAAAGTGAAAGAGCCCGAATACTTCCCTTTCTTCTCCCTCCATCCTAATCTTGGACTCCAAATAGGCCAAACACACTCTGTCCTTCTAACAATCTCATTATAAATGCAGATTTAATATTCTGTGAGAAAGAACATTCCCAAAACAAGAACTAAAAGACTCTTTGGTGGCTATTAAATGTATTCATATTAATTTACAAGCTGTGAAACATGCAATTTAAATTGTTACTAAGAAAAGACCATGCAGGGTACCAAAACGTTTGCTTCATTTTTGTTTATTTGAAAATTTGTATCAGTTTTCATACATGCATTTTAGTAAAGTTGATATGCAATTTGAAGTGTAAACAGTAACAACAAACAGATCTATAGCACAACATTGATTTGTGATTTAAGACACTTGCATCTATAAGTGTAGTATATATATAAAATGTGTGTGTAGTGTCTAAATTAATTGCATATAAAAGTGTGTGAGTTTATTGACTTGGTCTGTTCATTTAAACAGCGATGGAATAATTTATAGTGCTGTTTTTCAGTCTTTATTTCAGCTCTCAGATGCAGCTAATGAAGCTGGCTAACAAAACAAGTGTGTGTGTGTGTGTGTGTGTGTGTGTGAGTGTGTATGTGTGTGTGTGTATATGGGGGTAAATTTAAAAGCACAAACACTGTTTCTTTCCTCTGTTTTCTTCTCAATCTTGTGAAAAATAAAAGTGTATGAAGTCCTAAGTAAACAACAATTATGTTGAAGTTGGCTAAAACACACATGCACACGCACACACACACACAGATTGGATAGTGTGGTTTGTGCTGGCTTTTGTCTGTGTGTTTATAGGCTGAAATAATGCAATGAAAACTGGACTCTCATTTAAAAGCTACAAAGACATGTGCGCGCACACACACACACACACACACACACACACACTGAAAACACATACCTCTAAAGTTTGGCGGTCTGGTGTTCTGCTTTAAGACATTAATAATTCTTGGAAGAGTGGAAGAGAGCGTCTGCGTGTGTGTGTGTGTGTGTGTGTGTGTTGTGTGATGAAAGCGTAGGCAGTCTGGTGTTTTGGTTGTAAATGATCTATTACAGCTCAGAACGGTTTAATCAGGGTTAAGAGCAGCAATATTATTTCATCATCAGCTCTTTCTACTGACAGCCACACTAAACACACACACACACACACACACACACACACACACACACACACACACACACACACACACACACACACAGAGCAATGCCAATCCTGTGTCTGTACTAACTATGAAGCCAACTATGAACACGTTATTGTGAATGAGGAGATATTCTGTCTGAGGAGAAACAGCTATACAGGCACCAATAGGAGGCACTCTATTCACTGTTTTACTGAGCAGCTCCCAGTACTTGATTGCCAGTGTTTGAAGCTGCACTCCTCTCCAGACATGACCTCCACATTCTCTGTAACCTCCGCTCGCCCGCGTCTGTCTGTGGCTGTATCTTCTTACTTTAGAAGAAGACATTTCAGTAAAATATTCTGAGACAGCCAGACATCAATAGATCACTTCAGTAGACTGATCTAACCTCTCACTGATCTTCAAAATCTCTTCCCAAATCTACTGGATGGGGGGCTCAGAGTTGTCCAGCAGATGAAAACTCTCACTATGATTCACAGTTCGCCGGTTCAAATCCCAGACATCAGCAGCCAGAGTCTGAGAGAGCACAATTGCCCTTGTGTGGGTAGATAAAGATCTATCTACACATCACTTCTAAAGTAACGTTGTATATATCTGTTAGATGATGTAGGCTCTCAGAGAACACTTTTGGGTAGTGTACCTCTTGGTGAGAGTTTGTTGACTGCTAGAAATGACTCTATCTGGATAGGATTAGTTTTTCTTTTGGAGGGGTCCTCTGTGATTTTATTCCCATCTGGAGCAACCATGTATGTGTATTTCACCTCGCGTTTAATAAAATAGCTATTTATCCACTGCTACGTATTTACACGTTATTACACTTTGGGTGCGCATTTCCTCAGATATCCACGTAAACACAACAGTGAGTAGAAATACTGGAGCTATTGAACATGATGTTGTGACAGAAAAAGCCAAAACACTCTCTGTACCTCCTGTTTTTTCAATTGCAGTCCGGATGCAAGAGTTTAATCACTGAGTAGAAGTGTGAAATATATTTCAGAGATTTTACAGAAACTCATGCCGTCCAGATAGGGCTTATGATGTACTCAAAGATATTTTACTCAACTTACAGACTTTAAAAAAAGGTGCATCATTGGACTAAGAGAAGCAGGAGGGTCATTTTTTTGAACTGCCATCTGTCATCGAGCCATCATTACCTTCATGAATGAGAAACCTGGACTGCTACAGCTTGGAACCATACTGTCTGTAGCAACACATCCATGTTGTGTTTGACATCCGATGCCGGTTGGCTTGAAGTATGGAGGCCTTGTGGCAAGCGATTCAAACGTGCCTTTGCTGTGGAGAATCACCCCGCCCCAAACTGCTGGTGTGGTGATCTGGAGAGCCATCACATCTGACAGTTGGTCACCCCTAGTAGCGATAAGAGGGACGCTTACAGCTCAGTGATATCTGTATATGCAGAACATCCTGCAGCCATGGTTGGGCTTCCAACCAGCACCTTTAGCAGGATAATGATGTTTACTCATATACAACTCTCTAATTGCAACACTTTCTTGGTCTAATATTTTTATGTTAAATGACATTTACAATTGACATTATATATAATAATATCTTCTTTCTTATTTTCTGTAAAATTACTATTAATGTTGCTAAAAAAATTAAAGTGGCAGTCCGTATTATTTTGTTTCTAAACTGAAAGCATGAGCATTTCTGAGTGAAGAAGGGATACAATATTTTGTTTCAGGGTAAAAACTCGGGTGTCGGGTCGCTTTTCATGGGAGTTTAGGATCCCGCTCAGTTGAACTGAGTCTCCATTGCTGGTGGAGCAATGGAGACTTCAGAAGGGCTCATTTACCCATAGTAAAAACATAGAAATGCAGAAGTGAAGCAAGCTCTGAAGGTAAAAATGAATGCAATAGAGTCCACGCTAAAACCAGGATTAATATCGAATTGGCGTTTGATCGATGGAGAGAGCTCTGTGACCGCGCTCTCTCTCTTTGACTGAACATAACCTGGAATCGGATTCATCCGCTCTGAAAGGAGACCGCATCACATCGACCCAGTTTAAAATGATTCTTCCGCATGCTCGGTACAATTTCCTTTTTACTCACTGAGAGAGGGCCCTAAATCCCCCAAATCCCAAAACTTACAGACATCAGCTTTAAACAAGGATCTGCAGATTTTAGCATGCCACTGTAACTATATATATATATATATATATATATATATATATATATATATATATATATATATATATATATATATATATATAGCATATATAAACTATGTATAAGGACCCAGCTCCAAGTGAGGATGGAGCTGTAGTGTTTGATGTAAAGTATACCGAATGTATTTTGTATAGGGTATATTTCAGTCCAAGTGTGTATATCAGTGCGCACATGTGTGTGTGTGTGTGTGTGTGAAGGACGTTATTTGACTCTTTTTAAAGAGTGAACGTGTATCACCCCACTTAGTTCCGTCTCCTCTTCCTCTCCAATCAATCTCTCTGTAATCAGAGAAAAAATACACGCACACACGCACACACACACGCACACACACACACACACACACACACACACACACACACACATACTCACGCATGACTCAGTGTTCATAGCTGCTAATGTAAACACATGAATTGAGCAGAAGGTTTTGAGAGGAAGTGGTAATGACTGTAATCAGGGGAAACACGCACACACACACACAAAGAAATTCAGTGAAAGCTCAGCTACTCCTAATTGCTTTACCAATGTTACTGGCATGCATGTTTTGAGTATGAATGTGTGTGTGTGTGTGTGTGTATAATAATGTTGAATCCATTGACACATTATGTCAATTATGTGAATATTAGAATATTATTTGCATATAATGATGTTTTTAGAACTTTATTCTAAATATAAATGGTATTAACATGACATTATTAACAGTGTGTGTGTGTGTTAGTTAGTTACAGGTCAGGGTTGTGAATGTAGGAAGTGTCTCAGAAATAGAAAAAACATTTAGGGGAAGGCATTCCTTTGATCAAAGGGTGTGTGTCTTTGTGTGTGTGTGTTTGGGTGTCACAGTGCAGCGAGGCACTGATGGCACTGGTCATGGCCTTTAAAATTCCCATAAAGGTCAAACATATCACTGTACGAGTAAGCAATTGTGTGGTTTGAGGCAGTGTTAAACTGAGACAAGTATAGGGTTATACTGATCCTAATTAGTGTAAAGATATGATAGTAATGTACTAAAATCTTATGTTACTAGAAATTATTTTTGGCTTATTCATATTAGAGCGTAATTCTGGATATTAATGTTATTAGAGCTTCATTCTGGATCTTAGACCCTGTATAGTTTATCAAGAACTACATAAATTCTCCACAGTATATCTCTATCCTCTGCTCTTAGTCCCTATCCCCTCTGAACTCAGAGGGGCCAATGTCTTCACTAACTTACATTTATGTAGTGTAACCTTGTCAGAGTTTTACAGAGAGTTGAATAAATGACCTCCTGGGTCAGAACTAAGGGCACTATGAATATTTGGTCGTGCCCTTCATGTCGTGGAATGCCCTCCCTGTGTTGCAGACCTTGGTCAATGTTGTTCCACTGGATATTAAGTCATTCCATCTTAACCTATATAGATGACATTCTAAATTAATTCTACTGATATGACTACTCATTTTTAGCATGTATGCTAGGTCCTGTCCAGACTAAAAGAGAACCAGCTAGTTGTGAAAGGGTAAAAGTTTGAATTTAAATGATTCTTCTACATGTTTTTAATTTATCAGTGCCAAAGGTGTAATTATGATTGATTAAATATTCAATGCAACTGGCACTGATTGGTCCGTTACAGCATTTTTGAGGTTTTGATAACTTTTACATGCGTTTCAATAGAAACTACAGTTTTGTAGCTTTGCCTTTTAAACAGACTTTATCAAAGATTAGTACATTACAATACAATAAACATTTCTACATCATATACTTAATTACATATTACATACATATTCATAAAAGCAGAAAGTAAACTTTAATAAACAATACATGCAATGATTTCTGTTTCTTACAATACTTATACATTTAAAATAGTCGAGGGATAATATTTATTTTGTCCATTGTCCTTTGTCTTTTAAGTTCACATATAATTTGCTTAAAAGCAATATCATCCGTTATCTGCATTTGGTTTATTATCATTTTAAATCTAGTAGTCCAAATTTTTAAATTAACAATGCAAACTATTAACCAATATAAATCACGTACATTTCTTTGTAGTTTTCCATCAAAAATCCCATATAGTAGCTTTTTTGTAGCTATTTGTAGCTTTGCCCATCACAGTGCTTCTGAAAGGAAATGCTTAAAGGCTAATTTGAAGCCCCTTAACCATCAGAACCATTTTTTCTTTTATTTTGATGCTTTAGATGCTACCAGTATAGTGATATTGCCCAAACACTACAGTGTCCCCTGTGGTGTACTTTACACATAAGCTCAACCTGTGGAGAGAGAGCCTATGGAATAAGTTTTTATAAACTGCTCCATGAAACAAGCCCTTTATGTTGAGGTACCTCTTCACCAGAAGAATGCACCAGGGTCATGAAATGTATCACCACCAGACACCAAGGACTTGTACTGAGACTTGTACATGTACTTTTGTCCAGTAAAAAAAAATATGTGACAGCATGGCCGCTGATATGGGCAACCATATGCCAATACCATCTCATCCCTATCACGTTATTCTTATCATAACTTACCAAAATCACAAGTTAATTCTGTAACTCTCACCACTGTAAATAATTTGTCTTGGGGTGATTCATTTCTTTCCCTCAGTTACCTTCTGCCTTCCAAACTTCAGAAAGTCTGTTTCAACATGTGTTTCGTGTTTTTGGGATACCCGATGAATTAGTGTCTCAGCTCACCTCACAAGTCTGGACAGTTTATGGGAGTTTATGGCATGATCAGGAATCTCAGTTACTTTAAACTCAGGATATCACCATCAGTTAAATTCTCGCTGTGAAAGAATAAGTCAGGTACTATATTTGTAACTAGGTGGACATTCAACATGACCGGACACAATACTTGCCTTGGGAGGAAACACCTTAAAATGATCTGTCTAGCTCCAACTTCTCCTAATGTATGATTGGTTCTCAACCTCTAATAATACCATGATCTTTTGAGTCCTCAGATGTCCCTGCTGTTGCTCAATGGATAAGATGGAGTGTACGTGCTTGGGAGGAATCCCACTAGTGCATAGAAACAGTGTTGCATCATAACAAACACCAGGCTGATCGTCGCCTGGATGACAATCTCTCCTATGCTCCTGGAGACTGTGTTTGGCTGTCATCCAATGACTTCAGGTTTTCTGAAGAGACTTAAAAGTTACTGCCAAAAATATATTGGCCCATTACCAATAAACTGGGCTTACCTGTCTTTCGTTGTTCTCATGTATCATTGTGAAAACCTTTTGTCTCTGGTCCATTGGGTGAGGCCAGTCTCAAAACCAAGCATCCTGCTTCGGTTATTGTTGAGCAGAATACTTTCCATAGTCTTCTGGCCTTCAGGAGAAGAGGGGGGTTCCTTCAGTACCTGGTAGGGTGGGATTGCTACATACCTAGGTAAAAAAGATGGATTCCTGCTGCTGCTCTGTTGAATTATTGTTCAGTAGATAAGTCTTAAAAATGGCCACCCATTCCTCTCCAAGCCTCAGAGGTCTTTCTCATATTTCAGCCACCCTGGACTTCTTGGGGAGCATTGTCACACTTCTGAGTTTCTCTTCCTGTTCCCGTTGTGTCCAATTACATGTCTCAAGATTAACATCTGCATAATGTTCCAGACAAATGCCCAGAACCCACCAATGAAGAACATCAGTGTTTAAAAATACCTTTTAGTTTAGTTTAGAGTTTAGAGTTGACTCATCCCTACAGGCACAACCAGTATTAGACATTATCCTGATATCATGACCAACATTCTACCTGAAATTACTGACATTGGTGGCCAGCTTGGATACTTTGCAAAGTATTGCCAACCAATTCCTGTTGCAAACTAAACTCAAGTGTTTTCATGTGTATTAATGATCTTGTCTTTCATTTTGACTTTGCTACAACTCTAGAATAAATGGTCAGCTTTTCTTGTTTGTTTTTGTCGCCTGAATATTTGCCTGGTCTTGATCCTGATTTTGACATGTCTAATTTGTTTACCTCTGTTCTTATGTTTTGGTTAACACTGTGCATACTCATATTAATTCATAATTAATTTACTCTGTTATTTTTCTTATTATACGTTCCTTAGCATTTTACATGAGAGAGCATCTGATTTGTTCCTTAAACAACCTGTTTGTCTCTCTCTCCCTAATTTATACTTTTATACATTTATATATTATTTATATGTTTATCATTTTTACTTTTAAATAAAGAAGTGCAGACGGTGTGGGGTGTTTATTCTTAGCTTGCTCACTATTAATGGTCTAAAATTATTTCTTTAGTCACGCACTGTCTAAGTCTACATTACACATGCACTCATTCACACACAAATACCCAGACACTGAAACAGACATAGCTGCATATGTAATAATAACAGTAATAATATTAGAATAAATAATGGCTATTTAGTTGATTGTAATGTTTACAGTTGTATTCCTCTAATTTTAGAACATTTAGAACATGTTTGTACAGAAAATGTGAGGAAAACAAAACAACAAGCAAACAGACAAACACAGATCTCTACATGCTTGCTTTGGAAAACATGAACAGAATATGTTGTCTTGTGTGGGTGTCAGACACCTCAAGAGAAGCTGTGTGTGTGTGTGTCTGTGTGTGTATGTGTGTGCTAATCTGACTATCAGTAACACTTCACACCCCTACAAGCTTCTTCCCTCTGGATTTCACTAATCCTCTTTCACACCTATCGAGCAGCATCAGTTTACAGACAGAGACAGAGAGAATAAGGCTGTTCAGCTCTATTACTGTTGCATCTTCCACACATAATGTAACCCTTATGTTTTATTTTAAATGTAATAAATAAATTAAACTGGTGTTGAGAGAAGCAGAGCAACAATCAAATTAGCACATGATCTCATCTACAACATTTGTCTTATTTTAGAAATGTAATATCGGTTCTTGTTACTTGTGAACATTTCCAAATTTCAGTGGAAGATACTTCTCTTATTGCCCTTTGTGGTTTATTTAAGTTTAACTATGCCGTTTTGTAGTTGCCTCAGTGTTTATTTACGTGAGATTAATATACAGCTCTGGAAAAAAATAAGAGACCCCTTAAAAAGTAGGAGTTTCTTTGATTTTACCAAATTGAAAACCTTAGGAATATAATCAAGAGGAAGATGGATGATCACAAGCCACCAAACCAAGCTGAACTGCTTTAATTTTAGCATCAGGAGTGGCATAAAGTTATCCAAAAGCAGTGTGTAAGACTTGTGGAGGAGAACATGCCAAGACTATATATATACACATCTGTGAGATGTCATATCAATAAGTTAAATATTTATCTAAATATTTTGTTATTGTGGGAATTAATTTGTCTATTTGGTTAAGTGAATAGCTTTAGTTATGCTAGGTCTAAATTTCTGAAATTAGCTAAATGTTTGTTAAGTTTGTTGCTAAGTGTTAGATATACATTTATATAGCTAGTTAAGTGTTTAGTTGAATTAGGTGATAATATAGTTAGGTAAATGTTTAGTTTTGTTGGATATGAACTGAGTATGAAGGGTTTAGTATGAATTCAGGTACTGGATATGAATTTCTGCAACTGCTAATTTTTGACGGCCTTTAGACAATACTTAAGTTTATGCTATGTTGTAAGTAAAAAAATAAGTTATATGATTAAGTTATATAAAGGTCATATTAAGTTATAGTTTATAGTTATAGTTTTTCTACTGATTTGTTGTTTCATTGAGTTCTGGTGACATACGAAAATATGTGTTGTTTCAACACACTTTCCTGACTAACCCAAATTGAAATACACAGATGTTTTTTTTTTTTGCTTTTTAGAAAAATAAATCATTCCACTTTCCATAATTAAAAAATATATCCTGGCCAAATGGATATTACTATTTTTCATTTGTGTTTTAGCCATTAAACTCAATTACATTTACATTTACTTGTGTTAATTTTTTGGTGACCCAATGTTTTATTTTTTTAGAGTGTTACACTTAGTGGTAAATTGAGTAATTAATTGCTAAATTTAGTGTTTAGTTAAGTTAGATACAAACGAATGTAGTTTACATAGTTTTTAGTTAGGTGTGTTTCCTAGAGCTAACTATGTTGGATATGAATTTCTGTATTTCTTTATAAGTGTTTACTTAGGATAGGTGTGAACTCCTATTTAATTATGCAAGCTGATATAGATGGGCATGTGTTAGGTATACATTAGGTATTCATTTTTATAAGTAGCTAAACTATTTTGTGAGTGTCCCACCAACAGTTTTATACACGTTTATTCCTCAATTGGTTGTGGTGTGTTTGGCTGTATACACACAAATACCTTTTGTAAAAACCTTTTAACATATTTAATAATCTTTCAACTGAAGTTTTTACATCTGTGTGTGTGTGTGTGTTCGAGACAGAGAGATTGATGTGCTCTAGTGGGCCAACTTGTCTCTAAAACATCATATAAAAAGGGAGAAATATGCCTCCTACACATTTGTGTGTGTGTGTTAATACTCTGTAGCATACTCCCTTCACTGACAGCTTATATGAAGCAATTTGCAGAGATAACAGCACAAAACAAATTCATCAAAATCTTATTCATCGTGTGTGTGTGTGTGTGTGTGTGTGTTTGAGATGCAGGTTGGCTTTGAACTTACTCAAGAGGGTTGTAAAAACACATAAGCTTTCTCCTGAACTGTCCCATTCCTGCTGTTAATCACACACACTTTAAACCCAGTAAACCCCGAGGGGCCTGTAGAGGCATCCACATTTCATGCAAATTTACAGCATGTTATTATTCCTGTAAAATGATATTTATTGCATGTGTGTGTGAAAGGTCACACTGGGGAAATGCTATTGGTAAATCTCATACTTTTACTTCAGGCCTGCTAAAGGAGTAAACTGTGCAGGCTAGCATTATAACTTAGCTATCTAGCAGCGCTGTAGGACAGCTGGAATTGCATGGACAGTTAAGCATCGCTTCATTTTTGTCCCTAAAAACTATATATATATATATATATATATATATATATATATATACTATAACTAAATACAGCTCTGAAAAAAATAAGAGACCGCTTCAATTTCTGAATCAGTTTCTCTAATTTAACTATTTATAAGTATATATTTAAGTAAAATGAACATTGTAATTTTATTCAAAAAACTATGGACAACATTTCTCCCAAATTCCAAAAATATTGTCATTTACAGCATTTATTTGCAGAAAATGAGAAATGGCTGAAATTATTAAAAAGATGTAGAGCTTTCAGACCTTAAATAATGCAAAGAAAACAAGTTCATATTCATAAAGTTTTAAGAGGTCAGAAATCAATAATTGGTGGACTAATCTTGGTTTTAGTGACATTTTTATGCATCTTGGCATGTCACCAGTCTTACACACTGCTTTTGGATAACTTTATGTCACTCCTGGTGCAAAAGCAGTTCAGCTTGGTTTGATGGCTTGTGATCATCCATCTTCCTCTAGATTATATTCCAGAGTTTTTTTTTTGGTGAGATCAATGAAACATATCAGTTTTACGTGGTCTCTTATTTTTTTCCAGAGCTGTATATGATTGTAGTGATTTGGTTAAATCCCATTATGTGATTAGATATCATATGCTGATCCAAGATGGCGGCGCGTGCACATGCAGCGGCTACTCTCTCTTCCAAGGATGTGTGCTGAGCCCCTTTCTGTTCACTCTGCTGACCCATGATTGCACACCAGCACACACCTCCAACCTCTTCGTCAAGTTTGCGGATGACATGATGGTGGTGGGTCTCATCAGCAACAACGATGAGTCACACTACAGGAACGAGGTGAGCCGCCTGGCCTCCTGGTGCAAACACAACAATCTCTCTCTGAACACAGAGAAGACCAAGGAGATTGTTGTGGACTTCAGGAGAACTCACACACAGCACACTCCTCTGTCCATCAACGGAACTGCTGTGGAGAGGGTGAGCAGCACCAAGTTCCTGGGTGTGCACATCACAGAGGACCTCTCCTGGAGCACCAACTCAGCATCACTGGCCAGGAAGGCAAATCAGCGTCTCTACTTTCTCCGCAAGCTGAGAAGAGCTGCAGCCCCCACCCCCATCATGACCACCTTCTACAGAGGGGCCATCGAGAGCATACTGACCAGCTGTTTCACCGTGTGGTACGGGGCCTGCACAGCATCCTGCCGCAGGACCCTCCAGCGCATCGTGAGAGCAGCTGAGAAGATTGTTGGCACCTCTCTCCCCTCCCTTCAGGACTTGTACAGCTCCCGCCTCACACGGAAAGCCCTCTGTCTTGCGGGAGATCCCTCCCACCCACTACACAGCTACTTCAGCCTGCTGCCATCAGGGAGGAGACTGAGGAGTCTCGGGGCGAGGACCAGCAGACTGCGAGACAGCCCCATCCATCAGGCTGTGAGGATGCTGAACCTGCTCTACCCCCCATCCCAATCCTGCCCCCAGCACACACTCACTCAGCATCCTGACCCCCCCCCACTAATAAAGTACTGAAACTCTGCACTACAATGCACAAAGTACTGGTCCCTTCCAAACGGACTTGCACTACACAACACCTGCACTACTGATATACTTGCACTGTATATATATATATATATAATATATATAATATATATATAATATATATTTCTTTTCTTTTTTTTTTTTACTTATATTTATATATCTATTTCTACCCACACTACTGCACCTTGTTTTTGTCTCATGTATGTCTATTGTGTCCCTGCTGTATTGTACCCATAGTGTCTCCCATTCTCTTTTATTAAATCTATTATCTGTACTTGCTGTAAAATTGGGAAGGAGAGTAACGTAATTTCAATTCTCTGTGTGTCCTGTACATATGCAGTACTGACAATAAAACTACTTGACTGACTTGACTTGACATCCAATGGCAATTGCACTTTTAGAATGACATTTTTTCAGGACAGCTTATATACAGGTCTGCTAATCCTCAAATTTTAAACTCATTCTAAATTCATACTTTCATTTTACAATTTTTATGTTTCAATGAAATGAAATGCCAATTATGCAAATATCTGATACCAAGAGCCAATAGGAAAGATGCATTTGTATGTGTAAAAAGTGTAAAATACAGAGTAAACTACTGAAACAAATTCAGAAGCTTCAATAGGTAGGGCTGCTTAATCCAGAATTTTATTAGCGTTATGTTAAGCTGACAAAATACCTGCAATAAAGACCAAAGGTGATTTGACATCAAAGATTCTGCCTCCACACAAGGATTTGTTGGTTGTCTTCACCAATACAAAAGCAGGACTCATCAATGAAGACAATCACCTGCCAGTATGAGTCACTCTATGACAGTCTGGCACAACTAAATAAAGCATACCAGGGGGTCACTTTTTACTTGATAGGTATTTGCTCTGATATTCCAGATGGTTCGTATGGTTCTTATGCACCAGGTGATTGCAATGCTATTGCTAAGTGGTTCCTGAAGTATCCCAAGTGGTTTCTAGGTAGTTGCTATGTTTTTTTTATTATGCATTGTGCTGTAGAATCACTTTTCGCCCATTTTGCACACTGCATTTGATACTCCCCCTAAAACAGGTCCTCATCTTCATCTAATACAATTCACACCAGCTGCACATGTCTTTCCTTTATCTCTATTTTAGCTCATTTTATTTTTCTTTTTAGATCCTTATATTTTATCCATCCTGTCTTCTTGTTTTCATGTGACTGGACAGTCATCAAAGCATTTCAGTGCTAGTTTGATTTGATTTGATCTCTACCATGAATGGTTGAAATATGCGCCTCGGGATTGGACTTGATAAGAAAATAACATTTAAATATCATGTGAACCAACTGGTTTCTTTCATAGAAACTAAACAGGCTTGCTTTTGCAGTGTGGAAATGTGCTTATTAAAACCCTGGAATATGGGAACATTTTGGACGTGCTCACTTCAGCTGGTACACTCAGGCCCAGGACTTTATCAGTCCAATTTTCAGATTCATTACTGCCACAGTCAGAAAACTCATCACTGTGAGTTCTGTGCTAAGGACAACCCTCTGTATCAGTGAGGCGGAACAGCCAGTGGATTTTATTTATTTATGAGGCCTTTACTGGATATACATTTTCATACATCAGTGCTTTACTGACTTTTAATAAGGGTGTAGGGGAGCAGCAGCGAATTTGAATTCTTGCATGATGTTTAAAGTGACATTTATGTGCTGCCACTTTGATCTTAGGATCACTGGTTTAAGTCCTTGGTCATACTGCAGCAGCCAGAGTCTGAGAGAAAAAAACTGGCCATGCTGTCTCTGGGTGGGTAGATGGTGCTCACTCTTCAATTACTTCTAGTGTAATGTGTAATCACCACAGGTGTCAATTAGCTATTGTATTGGAGCTGGGAAGCAGCACAGCCTTCACCCTTCTAGCATTGGGAGCATTACAAATGATAGGGTCCTAATGAATGGATGGGGTAATTCATCTTCCAAATTAGGAAATATAGGGAATGCTAAATGCTAAAAAAAGGCATTTCTCAATCAATAATCTAATTAAACAATGTAATGGAACTGAGTCTGCTGTACTGATTTATTTAGAGTTGTTTATTATGTTTATTTTTATTAGACTTGACTTAATGTGTGGGTGGAGCATCTTTTCTAGGTGCATCTCACATCTCTCCCATTGGCTTCTTGTACTATTTATTTGAATAATGGGTTGGTCTCCCCTCCTCACCAACCATTAGTTTGTTGTCATTCCCCTAAAACTTTTTTATTATTATACATGTTATTAAATCCTTAATTCAAGCATTAAAGCTTTATATAATGTGTAAGCATTTCAGTGTTACTATATCAAACTTGAGCAGTTAATTGTATTATTTGCATGTGAAAAATACAAAAGTCAGCCATCTTTAAAAACAATTTGTAGATATGAGGTTTTTGTATTTAAATTTTAGATCGGGCCCAAAAAAATACAGACCAACCCTACCTGATCCCATGCATGTTCTGTCTGCATCTGACAGGCCCATCACAAAAACTCTCATTAAGAGCCCAAGCTCTATTTTAAACCCCAGATTTTTAGTAAAATCTGTTCAGAATGATGTTAATGAACAGTGCAGCACAGAAGAAGCATAGACCTCTTGTTGCCATGAGGACACTGCTCAGGCTAGTGCTGCATGACTTTTACATTCTAACTTGTATTGTGTATTTTGGCCAGTGTATTTTTTTATATACATTTTTTTATTTGCTACTTTGCTATATTGTAACACCATAGCTTTATATAAAATACAAATAGCATTTAAAAAAAGAAGGCCTATGTCACTGACCAGCTTAAGCCTGACCCAACAGAGCCTGAGTGGTGGAAAATCGGCCTGAAATGACCAAATTTGGGTTGGGCATTGGGTCGGGTTTGGGCAGAGAATATAAACTCTATTGCATGACAGTATTGATTTACATTGGCGTTTTCATTTGGAGCTGCAGTCGATCATTTCTTGCTATCTCTCTCTTTCTCTCTCTCCCAGTTGGACCAGTGCTTGTGCAGATGCAGGTAAACATAGAGCAGTTTCTGTGGAAGGAAAGTGGGATTTAAAGAGAAGTTAAAGTGAAAAAAAAAGCAATGAAAAAATCTAATTTTAGAAAAACACAGTTTAGAAATCCTGTCCAGTCACATTTTTTTTAGATTTTAAACAGAAGGTTAGGCTACATGCTACAGCTTTAATGTTTTCCCAGGCATACTGTACTCCAATAAGTCTTTACAGAGCTTTTTGTTGCAAATAAATAAACACACTGTACATATGAGGCTAATTTAATTTGATTACTAATAGATTACTAAAATAAACTAATATTACTAAAAGAAAGAAATGACCTTAAATATTTGAAGCTGAACTTATTGGGGTTTATAATATATACTTTAGATAGCTCAGAGGTCACCAGTCTTAAGCATTTCCTCTCCATGATAAATGGGGGTATGGTTGGAGAGGGGATCAAAGGTGATATTACTCAATCTTTTAAATGATCTGATATTAATATAAGCAGAGACTCAACCTAAAGGTCACAGAGGTCAGTTTAGATCTGAAGCTAACTTTGGACACCAGTGTGAACACACACACACACAGAGTTTCATCTTTGTCTGAAATGAAACAGGGATGATGTGGGGAGTATCTACTGAAGCGTGGATTATTACAGTCTGTAAATCTACACTAAACTAAACACACTCTTGTCAGTCTCTGCATGTGTATATCATTTTAATAACCACACAAACCATTATGAGTGTACACTGACTCCCATCACGTGCTTTAAGACTGCTGGATCTTCTCCACATACTGTACATACACACCCACTGTCCCATAGCCAGAGTAGTCTCTCATCCTCTGCCAGACTTTCATTAGATTGGTGGTATTTAGGTGTAAATCAACTGCTTGCTCAGCATACCACACACACACACACACAGACATACACACACACACTTGCACACATACTACTTTAGCAGTGGAGAAAATGTGAAAAGGAGGCTCTGCAGTACTTTATCAGTTGGTGTGCAGTGTTGAACTGAAACTATTACAGACATCCCATCCTGCAAAATTTCAGGAAAGTAGCATCAAACCAAACCCCCACCCCAAGTGACCTACCTTAACTGCACACATATATTAATATATTTATTAAGCAGTATTTTATCCGCTGATCTAATATTTTGAATTCACAGAAAGAAAGAAAAGCATGTTATAGGGTAACCTAATGTTACACTTTTGTTTACCATATTTTTTGCACTATAAGTCGCACTTTCAAATCTTTTTAATCTGGTGTGCCTTATGTATGATATCTGTCAGTCAGGTTGTGAGGAGCAGTAAAGCCACTCTGCTTAAGTGCAGCATTATAAAGGAGATTCAATTTAGTTCTCCAGCAGTATTAGCATTAGCCAATAACTGTGCTAAGCGCTAGCTCTTTGGCCGTCCAGAGGTGAGTATTATCGGCCTGTACCCAAATAAACAATTTTCAGGAGAGAAATCTGCTTTAAAATATATATATTAGAATTACAGTTTTGTTTACTTAGCTTAGCTTTAGAGGTCTTGCTTCTCAGTGGCGAGACCTGTTGAATTAGAGCAAAAGCATGGCGACACCCCTGTTTCTTATTAGTGTCACATAAATTACGCTTTATAATCCAGTGAGCCTTGTGTATGAAAACAGACCAGAAAATAGACATTTATCAATAGTGCGCCTTATAATCTGGTTCATTTTATAGTGTAAAAAATTTGGTATTTTATCTAGTCTGTATAGAAGTTGACAAATATGATGTTAAGCTATGTGCTTATATTAAATTGTATCATATTCTTTAACCGGTACTAGATCTGGGAGGTTAATTTAATTAATTTGATTAATGGAATTACTGTTTTAATGCGATTTTCAAAATGGGATAATGGAGCCTAGCCAGAGTGAATCTCGGTAGACATTTGCTTCAGTCAGGAACCTGTAAAGTACTTTTATACGTAACAGTTGTTTCATATTTTACACTTTTTCTTAACAGAAAAAGAAGGAGGTTATGTTTGCACCGTGTTTAATATAAAAGCTGCTGGAAAACAATAGCTTGTGCACAAAGTGTGCTGTTTGTTCACAAATAAAAGACCTATAGTTGTTATGTTAGAACTAAAAATCTAAATCTCTCATATATTTAAAAAATATCCAGATACATTTTTTAATTTACAATATTGCCCATTCTTAACTTGTATACTATATTGCTGTTTATGTTTTCTGTTTTTGTACTTTCTGTCATGGAGCTACATAGTTTAATTGGTATGTTATTCTTCTCCACAGAGCACAGAGCATGGGTCTGAGCACAATGTGACAACAACCAGGATGCTCTCCATGTCACAGTCTTTTTACTTCTGTTATTGTCTTGCTTAATAATAACCAAAAAATTGCCACATATATACGATGTCCTGATGTCCGCCATCTAGACAGGTGGGATGTCTGCTGCTAGAGCTGCCCTTCATTTCAGACCGCATATGACAAAACTTGGTCAACTGAGGAGGAATAAATGTCCTGAACCGAAATGGATATCCTCGGTTTGGCAGGCGATGCTTCAGGTCACAGTAAACGTGACGTAAACTGTTTTTTTGTTTATTTATAACTTTGACTATCTGAAACCGTACCAAACCAATAGATTCAGATTGGGCTCCTTCAGACCCTCAGCGCTGTACAGATCCCACCGGCTCGGCTAATCTGCCGCTAAGCCAAATCGGGAGCATTAAATGAGGAGAAGCACTAAAGCCTGCATTGTTTTAGGATTGGCATCAAACACTCAGACTCTAAACCTCTGACACGCTCAACAGCTCACAGGCCCTTCATGAGCTACCTGGGAATCACAGTTTTAGAATTGAGCTGCTTAAAAAGGCATTCATTTAGCTTTGAACTCTACATTTGGAATAAAAACATGCTCAACTGTGGTCTAAAGCAAACTGTGGCCCTGAAAGTAAATAGTGATCCAAACCCATAAATTAGCAAATCATTTCACCTAAAACTAAAATGAGATTTTAGACAGATAATGACAATGCATTTGACTATGTTCCGGCTGTACTAGATCAATGGATAGAGCACCAGTTTATTGATGACAGGGTTTCTTCTTTAAGTATAAAGAGTTCTAGCACAGAACTGCTGCCACAGTCATCAGTTTTTAACAACTGACTGAAACATTTTACATTGTAAATCATGTTCCTCAGACTATCTAGGAGTTTCTGGAGAACTAGAGTGACAATTTTTCTCATGAACCACCATCTCAGGGCCGGCACTAGCCATTTGGGTTTGACCTCCCATTACTTTAAAATGCTTTAATATTTTATGATTTTTTGATTTGACATTTGATTGTCATTTGAACAATTTTATTTGCTGGTTTTATAGAACCACAAGTTCTGGTTTCTAAAACCAAGTGGACATTTTTACCAAGTTTGGCTTCCCATTACTCCAAATTCTTACAGTAATACACTTTGAAATTAAACATGATTAAAACTATGGAAAATGTTTTCGATACATTAGTGGTTCGATTTGATAAAACCTTGATTTTCCATAACGTAATGTTTAAACTATAGTGGATTTAACCTTAAAACAGATGTATTTTATTTTGAGTAAGAGATGTAAGTCTGCATTCGAAAATGTACACTGTTCTACTTTTAGTCTTGTCTATATTATTTTTTTAGAAATGGTAAAATTATGTTTATTGACCTGTAAACTTGTTTCTTTTCCATTTTCAGTCTTTGCACGGGAAGTGTGAGCAACTTCTCTCCCAGCTCCTCTGTGCACGTGGCTACTGTAATACGGTACGGTTTAGACACGCACTCAGACTTTCTCACAGATTTTTATTTTTCTTGACGACAAATATGTTATTTTTGCATTACTGATATCTATTAACATGCTTTCAATATTTTTATTTGAAATCTGTTTTTATTATGATTACTATTATTTTGATCATTTTCACAAGCCTGTTTTTTTTTGTATCATACACTTTAGAAAACAACCCAATAAAAATGCAATAATAAATTGTTCCAGCACACTCCACCTCCTCAAAACGATCACAGAAAATTCATTTCACATGCTTTGCCCACACACTTCCTATATCCCATAAAAACACGCCATCTGAATATATATACATTTTGCAATCCCAGTGCTTTCCTACTGAGTGTCAGTGTAATGCCGTGTATCTGATGTAAGGCAGCACCAGAATGAGATTTCACAATTTCACTCCAATTTTAACATTTGTTCCATATAAGTGTTGATTTTATATCCAATTACACACACCTACGCACACACACACACACACACACACACACACACACACACACACACACACACACACACACACACACACACACACACAGCTAATCCATGTGTTCAGCTGATGTGCTCACTCACAGTACTCCAGGAAAATGTACCTTGTGACTGTTACTGTCAGTGTGTGTGTGTGTGTGTGTGTGGTGTGTGTGTCTACGTGTGTTATTCCACACACATCTGCAGTGTGTTAATCAATCATGAGATTTATGTTCCCCAGTCAAAGAGAGAGTGTACATCAACATACAGACAGCACAGGTGTGTGTGTGTGTGTGTGTGTGCTGGTGTGTATATGTGTGTAAGAAAAAAGAGTGAATTAATAATATTCCACTCGAAGGACAGGCAGAAGTCTGACACTTGAAACTGTGTCTGTGTCTATGTGTGTGTGTGTGTGTGTGTGTGTGTGTGTGTGCATGTGATTTAATGGCCTGCCCAAGGACAGGTTTCAGAGACAGGTGCTGCATTTTTAGAACTGTTGTCTTTGCCACAGTTAAAGTGTGTGTGTGTGTGTGTGTGTGTGTAAGAAATGTACAGTTTGCTAAAAACAGCTGTGAAGAAATTGTATCTGCCCTTGTGTGGTGCAGATACTTTGTACTATACTCACTGAAACCACACCAAAAATAAGGCTGTAAAGATTACTCACCAATTAGTGCTGGAGATATGAGGCTATTGTATCAGACAAGCAATAGAAATAAAAAAATATTGGTTTCAGTACTGTAATGTTTCCTCAAAACATATATATATATATATATATATATATATATATATATATATATATATATATATATATATATATATATATATATATATATATATATATATATATAGACAATAGTCCATATGTTATCCATATGCCCTCTTTTTTAATGAACCTGTTTTTGTTATGTAAAAATGTAGGATTCCTAAATTACATAAAATGTTCAGGATTCTGCACAGATTTTATCTTTCATGTTTGCTTCCAAAATCACCACAATCTCTCTATGTGTGATTTTTACGTCTTCAAGCATTGCCAGTTTAAGTCTCACCTTCTCACAATTACTGTTGGTCAATATACCTGCATCTAACATGCTCCCTTCACTGGCTTCCTGTAGCCGCCCTCATCAGATTCAAAACCCTGATACTGGCCTATAAAGTCTAAAATGCACCATTCCCACTATATTTACAAATACGTTGTTATTTTACTTATGTAGACATTTTTGGTTATTTATACCAGTCTCAAACTAATTATTTAATTTTTATTTAAATGTCCTTTATTAAGACATTAATAAATTATTTTTCCTGTTTTCTCCCAATTTACACGGCCAATTAGCCAACCCACTCATTAGGATTCCCCCTATCACTAGTACTATAGAATAGTTTAGGACACTGCAATGTAGTGCACAGTAGTAATACAGTGTACAGTACTATAGTGTACAGGAGGGTAGTAGTACCCTATAATATACTTTACTGTAGTGTAGTAGTGTCCTATTACAGTGCAGTGTACAGGGAAGTATAATGTTTTTTTGTTTTGTTTTGTTTTTTCAGATTTTTTTCCCATTTTCTCCCCGGCCAATTACCCAGCCCACTCACTAGGACTCCCCCTATCCCTAGTAATGCCCCAACACACCAGGAGGGTGAAGACTAGCACATGCCTCCTCTGATACATGTGAAGTCAGCCACCGCCTCTTTTCGAGCTGCTGCTGATGCAGCATTGCCGAGCAGCATCACAGCGCACTCGGAGGAAAGAGCAGCGACTCGGTTCTTATTCATCAGCTCACAGACGCCCTGTCCTGCAGACATCACCCTAGGATTGATGTGGGGAGAGAGCGCCATCTACCCACCCGGAGGGCGCAGGGCCAATTTTGCTCCCTCTCAGCGCTGGCAGCTTGAGTGCAAAGCTGCATGAGCTGGGGTTTGAACCTGCGACCTCCTGCTCATAGTGGCAGCGCTTTAGACCACTGGACCACTCGGTGCCAAGGACGTAGTCTTGAGGACTAAGCCAATCCCTGAATAAAATATATTAGTCTGATAAAAATGTATGTAAGATCAAATGTAGGAATACAACAAAAAAAATCTGATCTGCCGAAATGAGGAGAAATAAAACTAAATTAAAAAAAAAAGAAAATAGATTCCACAAATTAGAAAAGCCTATATTCAGCTGTGAAAATAAACAAATAAACTTTACTAGAACAAAAAATTACCAAAAATTGTTAGCTGGGATTGTATCATTCAGAAACCACATAAGCAAATTCATTACAAGCTACTTGATCACTTACCATCTCCACACAGTTTGTCAGCCAGTTAGCATCATGCTAATTGTATCGGGGGAGCGGTGTGATTAGATCTTTTGGCTGTGATCTGAAAGCTAACAGCAGTGTTTATGATGGCAGCTGGTCAGCTCGCAGGTGTTTGAGGCTGACGTAAGGATTTTTATACAGCGTGCGTCTGCTACTGGATTTAGATCTGCTCTTAATGACATAATAACATAACGTAGATCAGGTGGCCACGCTGAGCTCTAAACAGCTGCCGCTCATCATATTTCAGTAGAGTCAACAACACAGAGAGAGAGAGAGAGATTTCCCAGTAGAAATGTAATAATGTTTGTCCCTGTCAGAGCACAGTGTTTTGAGTACGAGTAACAAGACATGACTTGAAGTGTTTATTTCAGTGGCTATAACTTACTCAAAATGTTTGGACCACATGAATCCTATTAGACCTCAAGTACACATTCCTGACCTCCTTTACCCTTTTACCATAACAGTTTTTTTTTTACTTTTAGGCCTCACCAACCAGGTGTTCTTCACATATTGAGAAAAACAAATAGCAATAAAATGCTAAAAGTAAGACATTTTTTGTACACAGTAGGGGTGGGCGATATGGCCCTAATATAATATTACAATATTTTATGGTATTTTTATGATAACAATACAATGACACTGAATTAAAAAAAATATTTCAAGAATACACTACGGCAACGAAATGAAAATTTAACTTTATTATTGATACATTATGATTTGGCACACCCCTGGCTAAGATAGTAAAAAAAATACAAGAATTTGATCAGATTTGTAACAGATGATACTAATAATGCACTCCAAATATCTCCATGTATTCAGTACTGAAGGGAAATTAAGGATACTGGACCGATACCAACCCTAACAAACTAACTACTTCTAACCTCATTTCCTTCTTCCCCTCCTTTACTCCTCTATCCCATTATTTCCCTTTGATCTGCATTAGGCCCTATCTAAAAATGTTTTTTACCTTTAACTTCTATTACTTTATGTACTTTACTATTGTAAGTCGCTTTGGATAAAAGCATCTGCCAAATGTAATGTAATTGTATAATCTGTTTATAGTAGATACTGTATATAATGGGAAATGATAACAGTGTAAACTTTTATTTTGCTAAAAACAGCAAAACATGTAGTACCCTGATGTGATAATTAGGGGTGGGTGATATTTTAGGCTATAATATCATTCACGATATTCAAATATGTTGATGAGTCACCACTTGACAGTAGTCAAATAACAGTGTCTTGTGGGTTGTGATTAGTGTCCTGTGGGCAGTGTCCTGTAACTACAGATGAAGGACTAGAGTATGACCAACACAAGCTGTGCAGCAATAGATGAACTTCTGTCTCTGATTAACATCAACAAGGTGTTCAAATGAGCCATATTACACAAAATGGCACAATTGTTTTTTCTACTTTTGTTTTGCACGCAGGCAAAAAATGCTGCTGTGTTCAGACACAAAATAAATGTTTTGCACATCATTACCAATTGCCACTTCATTGTGTTCTATCGAAATATAAAACTAACGTCCACATATGTGGACATCATTTTTCTCAGAAACTACATCATGTAAAAAATAATTATTTGTTTTATACTAATCAGGTGCCAATTAGTCCAAATAGAAAAGAGAAATAAGAATGCATGCCATGCAAGAGTTAGGGCCATAGAAGGTTAAATATTTGGGTTGAATTGTTCAATTTCCTCCATTAACGCTGTTAATTACTTTTGTCTCCCTATCAAAAAAAAAACATAGTAGTAGTAGTATTTAATTAAGTTTTTTTTTATCATGATATGATATGATTCATTACTAAATATTTTTTGTTTTTTTTTTCTCATTGATTTTTGTATTTACATTTAAAATACACATTATTAAAAGCTTTGCCATAAGAAGAGGAAAATATGTGTTTTTAATTGATTGACACCACTAAACAAAACACATCCAAGACACATAAACATGAATAAGATTAGCCTCTAACCACTTCTAACCACCTTAGAGTGATGGATGTCTTAACAAGTGGCTTTTCATGCAGACATGTGAAATCAGTACATGATCCAATCACCAAAAATGCATGTTTACTGAAATAAATGTGTTTATTAAAAACAATATTTAAAAACAAAAATTTAAATGCTCTGTGATGCAACATGGCCACACAGCATTAGCCTTTAGGCATCAAGCAGTCACTTCATAACTATGTGGTCCAATAATTCAGTGAAGGAGGCAATAAGCTCTTTATATGGACAGTTAAATTTCACTGCCTTTGTGTGCAATTCTGACTTGATAAGTTTATCTAAAATAGTGTAATTCAAACCAAACCGTGTTTACATTGAAACTGTTCGGTTGACTGGAAAATTTAAATAGAATACAAGTAGGAGGAGAAACACACACTTATAAACAAACACACACACGCTCAGGATGCTAGTCCAGCTTCAGGATGTTTTCTTTTCTTTGTACAGATATCCTGCACACACACACACTTCAGCAAGATGCTTAGAGATTAGACACCTGTGTATATGTGTGTGTGTGCGTTTCTATTGTGTCTGACTTCTGATACAGATACCGATGATATTATTCACCACTGAGGGAAATCTGAGGACACACACACACCAATAAAAACACACATGTGAAGATACTCTTGGATGTATCATGCTGCATGATGTGTTCTCCATATGGTGATATGAATTTGGACCAATGACAGGATATAACGCCTTCACACACACACTTCATCTCTTCCTCCTACGGCTCTTTTCTTCTCAGAGAAATCCATGTCCAAATGAAGAGAGAAAGAGAGAGAGAGAGAAAGGAGAACATTATGTGAATACAGTATTAAGGCTCTTGGCGGAATGGCCAGTGTGACTAGAGCCGAGTTATTAGGGGTCATTCAGGGGTCTTTCGTCTCATTCACATTTCTTTTTTCATTTTTTCCCTCCTCTTTCTGTCTGTTTCTTTTCTTTTCTGACTCTCTGTCTATCTTTCGTAGCGCATAAGCCTCAGTCACTTAACGTACACCAGCTTAGCTCCACTCGTTCAGCCTACAGCAGTTTAGCTCCTCCCATTCATCCTACAGCAGTTTAGCTCCTCCCATTCATCCTACAGCAGTTTAGCTGAACCTATTCATCCTACAGCAGTTTAGCTCCTCCCATTCATCCTACAGCAGTTTAGCTCCACCCATTTAGCCTACAGCAGTATAGCTCCACTCATTCATCCTACAGCTGTTTAACATAACTCATTCAGCCTACAGCAGTTTAGCTCCACCCATTCAGGATACAGCAGTTTAGCTCCACCCATTCATTCTACAGCAGTTTAGCTCCTCCCATTCAGCCTACAGCAGTTTAGCTCCACCCATTCAGCCTACAGCAGTTTAGCTTCACCCATTCATCCTATGGCAGTTTAGCTCCACCCATTCAGCCTACAGCAGTTTAGCTTCACCCATTCATCCTACGGCAGTTTAGCTCCACCCATTCAGCCTACAGCAGTTTAGCTTCACCCATTCATCCTACAGCAGTTTTGCTCCACTCATTCAGCCTACAGCAGTTTAGCTCTATTCATTCATCCTACAGCAGTTTAGCTCCACTTATTCAGCCTTCAGCAGTTTAGCTTCACTCATTCAGTCTACAGCAGTTTAGCTCCACCCATTCAACCTACAGTAGTTTAGCTTCACTCATTCATCCTACAGCAGTTTAGCTTCACTCATTCATCCTACAGCAGTTTGTTGGATGATCACCACCCTCGTCTCCTTAACTTCTAGGCTATTGAAAAGTACAGGATGGAGCTCCATCATTCTAAAAAAAAACAGAAGCAATGGTTTTAGCAGTGGGTGTACCTTAAAACAGTTGGACAAATTCATTAGCATGGGTGCACTGTCCACAAACATTTGGAAATGCTATAGTGTACATAGTAGATGGACTCTTGACATAAATTTAAAACAACATGTTAGACAGTCGTTGCATTTCATTTTATATGTTTGCTGTACGTCCAACACTGATGTGTAAGCTCAGCCTTCTGTGCTAAAATCGTGGTCATTAGTACTGAGTTTCTCCTGCTGTGCTTCAGTGACCGCCCCTATAAAGGGTGTAGGGAGGATTAAGGGATGCGATGACATCATCTTGCCCCATGCTCAGACTTTGCTGGAACTTCTCACCGATCAATGAACTTTTGACTTTTGAACACACCGCCATATAAATGTCATTTATTTCACAATTTCCTACCAAAGATCTAATCAGACCATCTTCTACGACTCCCTCCCAGTCTGCTCTGTATAGCTGTGTATGTGTGTGTGATGTGTTAAGTACCCAACAAAACTATTTAACCCTCTTAAAAGTGACTAGATTCGCATGTCTTTAAAAAGAACACGATCCAGCTTGTATTGTTATTGCAAAATATTCTGCTATTAAAGTACAATTTTAAAGTCTCAATTCACTATTTGTCTGCAAATAAAATATATTAATGCTTTCAGGCAGAGTGTTGTTTTAAGCTATGCTTACTATTCTCATTTAATCAATGTATTATTTTTAATCTAAATTAATCTGCTGACTTTTAAAAAGTTAAACACTCTCAGATTATTAAATCATTCAAAGCACTGTGGTCACCTAAAATATACGTCCAGACAGGATTTATTCATTCATTCATAAAAGAAAATTGCTTAATCATTTATTCATAAAGTTGCTTGTTTGATTGTTTAACCAGTTGTTAGCTAATTCTTCAAGCATTTGTTCTTTTACTCAGTAAGTAAGATGTTTGTGTGTCTGTTTGATCATTTGTTAATTTGTTTATTTATTCTTTTCTGTCCTTCATCAATTTACGTAGTTGTTAATACATATGTTTATTAAATAATGTATTAAGTAATTTATGTCCTAATTAATCAGTTCATTTGTTTATGCATTTTTATTCTATTCAGTTATTAATGCAGTTCTTCCTTTCATTCACTCGTCCATTTGTTTATTTATCTTTTATGTACTTATATTAAATTCTATGGTAATTTATACATTTTTCTTCATTCCAACATTGAAAAGAGAGAGAAAGAAAGAAGAAAAAAAAACAGAGAGAGAAATTGATGAGAAAGAAAGAAAGAGATGTTAATGTTAAACATCGTCTCCAGTCTGCCTGTAGCCTTTGGGTGAGTGTGTGTGTGTGTGTGTGTGTGTGTGTGTTGATGTCGGATAGCTGATAAAGCGTCTTTATCTGTACAGATGCATTCCTGTGTCGAACACACACTCACAATGTCACACACACGCCCAGCTGTCACTCAGAGTGATTGATGGGCAGCTGAACACTCCCACAGCTTTGATAGAGGGGGGAAGGGGCGTGGCTTAGAGGGAGGGCGAATGACATGACATCTGTCTGAGTAACAGAACAATGAACGCACACTCTATACACTCCCCTTCATCCCCCCTTCACCCTTCACACACACACACACACACACACACTTTTCCTGTTCCTTATATTTCTCCTACTTTTTTTTTCTTCTTTTCCTTCTCTCACTTTTTGCTTTCCCTCTTTTTCTTGCTTTCTTTCTTCATCTCTTTTTGCTTCTTTCTATCCCTCTCTTACTCTCCCCTCCTCCCTCAACCCATAGGTGCAGTATAGCTCATTAGTTGTATTATATAGTGCTCTAGTGACTATGCCATTCACACACACTCGTCTAGCACAGTCTGACACACACACACACACACACACACACACACACACACACGGCTCCCAGTTTCTCCCAGTAAAGTCGGCATCATTGGAAACAACAGAAGCTAATTAGCTCACACTATCACACACACACGTAAAGGTGTGGCTGACAGACCGGACGGCTCCATTCACTCACACACTACACCAGTTAGCTACGGGTAAATGCACACTCTAATGAGCAGGGACACACACACACGCACACACACTCTCACACTCAGACAGAGTTAATGAATGAAAGGTTTCTTTGCTTTCAGGCGTAACTGAACTCTGAGCAGGGTGTCAGTAAAATCATTCTCAGGCCTCATTCACTCTAAAGCCGGGTTAGATCATGCTCCTTTAGCCCCTTAATCCAACACCAGCCCCACTTAGCTCCACTTTAGTCTGCTTTTAGTATTCAGCCTGACTTTAGCCCCTAATTTAGTCAGACTTTAGCCCCACTCTAGCCCCATTTTAGTCAGGCCTTAGCGCTGACCAGATTTAAGTCTTAATTTAGTCAGATTTAGTCATATTTTTCAGATTTCTTTTATTTACTCTAGAGCTCAAATTCTCTAAAGCTCAAATTCTGTCTGACTGTAGTTTCAGTTTATTCCCACTTTCACCACACTCTAGTCTCAGCACAAATTTTGCAGCATCTGCTCCTACTTTAGTCTGACTTTAATCCAATTTTAGCTCTGAAGCTACTACTAAAGCTGTTAAATTCTGTAAAATTCAGCCCTACTTGTTACCACTGTCCCTGGTTGTACTGTAGTCTCACTTTAAGTGCACTGTTGCTCAAATTGTGGTCCACTTTAGTCCTACTTCAGTTTCACTTCAGTCCCACTTTAACCACACTTTAGTCTCACTTTAGTCCTACGTTAGCCCCACTTTAGTCCCACTTTAACAACACTTTAGCCCCACTTTACTCTCACTTTAGTCCCACATTAGCCCCACTTCAGTCCCCCTTTAACAACACTTTAGCCCCACTTTACTCTCACTTTAGTCCCACATTAGCCCCACTTTAGTCCCACTTCAGTCCCACTTTAGCCACACTTTAACCCCATTTTATCCCACTTTAATCCCACTTTAGTCCCACTTTAGTCCCACTGTAACCACACTTTAGCCCCACTTTACTCTCACTTTAGTCCTACATTAGCCCCACTTTAGTCCCACTTCAGTCCCACTTTAGCCACACATTAACCCCACTTTAATCCCACCTTAGTCCCATTTTAGTTCCACCTTAGGTGCACTGAAGCCCCACTTCTGTTTCAATTCAGTCCCAATTTAGTCGCTCTTTAGCTGCCCTTTTGTTCCAATTTATTCTCACTTTAGCCCCATTTTAGTTGTATATTAGCCCCACTTTAGTCCTTCTTTAGTCCCACTTTAGTTCTACTTTAGTCCCACTTTGGACCCATTTTAGTTCTACCTTAGGTGCACTGAAGCCCCACTGCAGTCCCACCTTAGTCCCTCTTTAGTTCCACCTTCGGTGCACTGAAGCCCCACTCCACTTCTGTTTAATTCAGCCCCAATTAGTCACACTTAAGCTTCACTTTTGTTGCACTTATTTCCATTTTAGTCGCATATTAGCTCCACTTTAGTCCTTCTTTAGTTCCACTTCAGTCCTACTTCAGCCTCCCTTCAGCCCTACTTTAGTCCCACTTTAATCCTACTCTAGCCCCACTTTACTTCCATTTCAGACCTACTTTAGCCTAACTTTAGTCCAACTCTGGCCACACTTTTGTGCAAATATTTTCTAACAGTTGTAACTGCTGCATTGGGATTCTAGAACCACTCAGAAGGAGTTGGAGAACGTGTGTTTGTGCTACGTGAAAGGAATTGTGGGGGGTTTAGAACCTTACAGTGTTACAGTGTTTCCGTTTCAGTCTGTTGAGAATGTTTATACTGAGTTATTTTAAAGAAAATATGTGGGAAATGTTTTTTGTTCAATATTATTGGAGACGGTTAGAAAATACACCTTCGCTGACAGAGAGACGAGTGTGTGTTTTAAAATGCCTCCAAGTATTACAGGACTGTGTGTGTGCATGTGAGTGTGTGTGTGTGTGTGTGTGATTGAGTAATGGCTGTCGAGGTAGGAGTGCTGTGCGCTGTCATCTCCTCTACGAGCACACACACACACAGACACGCACACACACACATCTACACTGTTACACACAGTTCATGGCCTGGGGGGGCAGTAAGGTCAGGTTTGAGTGACAGGTGGGGACAAAACAGGACAGTCATGAAAGATCCAGTTACATTCTCACTCACACATTCACACAAACACACACTGAAGACACACACTCATGTTACGTATTCTGGTGCCTCTAAGGCCTTGACTTTAGAGATGCTGTAACTAATTCTGTTTTGGTGCAAGAGAGGTTTAAGCTTTAATTTTTGATAACAATAACATATAATCAGGAACCATGTTTTTTTGTTTTGTGCAAATATTTAGACTAAATTACGCTTAATAGGAGATAAAATCAGACAATGAAGTGCAACGTTAATCTGTTAAATACAGACTAAAGTTGATTAAAGTGAGGGTGAAACTAAATTTTTGATGAAACCTAACATCAAAATTAAAACACACATTAAACTGCTCCAGGTCTCTTGTATTTGAAGGGTGCCAACACCAATTTTAAGATCTCTCCACAAGTGTTCAATGGGATTTAGATCCAAACTCATTGCTGGCCACTTCAGGACTCTCCAGCATTTTTGTTTCCTTTCATCTCTGGGTGCTGTTTAAGTATGTTTGGGGTCATTGTCCTGCTGGAAGACCCGTGACCTAGGACTCAGACAAGGGACCCCCCAAAAATTCATCATATAAATGTTTTAAAGGCATTGCTGTTAAAACTACAACAGGTTTTAACAGTTTTAAATGTGAATCAGGCAAGAATCAAGCTTTCACAATATATGGATCAATAGGAATGCTACAAAGTGATATTGTATTTTCTGCACTACATTTTACATTTACATTTCAGGTATTTAGCAGATGGCCCTATCCAGAGCAACTTACAACAGTGCTTCATTGTTACTTCAAAACATCCATAGTTAGTTTGTAGAAAGATTCAAGAGATACACGGAGCAGAAGTTCATTCCACCCCTTTGGTTCTCGCACAGAGAAGAGTTGGGATGGTTGTTTGTTTGTCTGTGGGTTTTAAGGGGTAATGGTTTGAGCCAAACTGTACTAGAAGCTCTAAGGGCTCCTGGTACTAATCTGGATTTGATCAATGCCATCAGGTATGAAGGAGCTGGTCTGTTTTTGGTTTTGTAGGCCAGTGTCAGAGTTTTGAATTTGATGCCGGCGGCAGCAGGGAGCCAGTGTAGGGACCACAACAAAGGAATCACATGACTGAACTTCAGAAGATGATGACGAGTCATGCTGCTAATTCTGAACTAGCTGTAGGGTTTTGGTGGATCGCAGTGGAAGACCAGCCAGTAGTATTTGGGTGAGTAAAGCGCTTTTATTTATCTACAGTAAGCTTAGATTTCCAGATTTTCACTAAGTTAGCCAAATAGAGCTATACTGAGTGTTTCGGTTACCCAGGCTGAAATTAGCTAGCGGTTTGTCCCACATAGCTTAGTGCCTGGCATGCTTAGTGGTTAATGATAATGATGCTCCAGCAGCAGGCTACAGTCCGATATATCCACATCTGAACAGGGAAAGAGCTAACTAGCGCTTAGCATTAAGCATAATACTCACCTCTGAACGGCAAAAGAGCCGTTAGCACGGTAAGCGCTGGAGTTTAAGGCACACTGACCATTTTTGTGAAAATTAAAGTGCGCCTTATAGTGCAAAAAATACGGTCATTTTTTTTTACAATGATTAACAGCTATGTTTTCCCATCCTCCTGCAAAATGATATTTTAGAGATACAAAGTTTTGTCCTGGCAGTGGTATGACAATGTTCTTGTTTCTATTGTACAATAGCACTGTGTGTGTGTTTGTGTGTTTTAGTGTGTTTTTCTGATGTGTGTCATGTGCGATAATCTGATCATCATTAGTCTGGGTGAGTGTGTGTGTGTGTAGCAGTGGGAATTTCCCTCCACACACACTACTACTGCTACCGTTCACCACACCCACACCATCATCCGTCATCATATCAGCATGTTTATCGTCTCATTATCTCACGAGACAAAACACACACACACAAACACACACACACACACACACACACAGATCAGAGCATACTTAGGCTGATAGAATCTTATCTAGCAGAGACTACAGCTGCAGGACAACTCCATAAACATAAACAGAGAGAGGGAGGGGTGGGGGGGGTGCAGGAGAGAGAAAGAAAGAGAGAATCAGACAGACATTCTCATTTATAGGCTATCAAAATAGAAAAATACATATTGTTCATATACTGTATTACCAAGTCTACCATTGAATATGGGGGAAGAAAAATTAAAATATTAGGATGATCATATTTATCCAAATATCAAAACACATTAGTTTAAAAAGTAGTGGAAAATACAAAGATCTGTTTCACATAGTTCTTTAATATTAGCCTGGCCATTAGAACAATTATTACAGGATGTGTTATTTATTTAAATCAAATGTTCTTGATTCTTCTCTACTTTTATATTGTTTTCACTTGAAATATTTAATCAAATGAGATGCCGATTTATGTTTAATTTGGTGTGATACAACATAAGCAAAAAAAAATTAGTCCCAGTGCAAAAATAGCTTTGCCATCTTCCTGACAAAGCAGGGTTTTTGTAATGCAATTTTTCAATTATGAATCAAACTTTGAAATCATTCATAGTTTAAGGAAACAGTAAGGCTTCAGAATTATGACTAATGCAAAAATAACATGACTGTAATTCCTTGGTCTCAGCCAGCGTATCTCAGTCTCCCCCAGTCAAAACTTCAGTCGGTTCTGGCCAGGCCTTTATGCCTTAACTAATGGACCTCATCAACCACCATTCTACCAATCACGAGTGAGTGGTGATCGTTCTCGAGGTTGACCTGACCTAAGATGATGACTTAACTTCTTCAACTTGTTAAATTAGACTGCTCTAATCTTAAAACAACTGCCATAGGTTCCTATCTGTTGTTAAAATACATAGACAATGCTTGTAAAGCTCATAAATATCTCAGATAATCCACAAAATACTGATTAATACAAAATATTTTGGCCTTAAAGACTATCTCAGCCAAAGACGTTTTACCCATGGTTGCATATGAATCACTCAATCAAATTACCCAGTGATCGTAAATTACAACTGGATAACGTATTGACCATGTTGAATACTGATTAAGATAAAACACTAGTTATTTATTTAATCAAAAACAAAACAATATACTATAGGACAAACCTCCCACATATTCTTTTACACTGGTATCAGAAAAAAAGTAAATGATGTGGGGTTGTTGCTGCAGTTGGTCAGGTCTAGGTTCAGCAACAGTATGTGCTGAAAGAATGAGGTCAGCTGACTACCTGAATATACTTAATGTAGACCAGGTTATTCCATCAATGGATTTTTTCTTCCCTGATGATACGAGCATATTCAAAGACGACAATGCCAGGATTCATGGGGCTGGAATTGTGAAAGAGTGATTCAGGGAGCATGAGATCATCATTTTCACACATGCATTGTTCACCACAGAGTCCAGATCTTAACCTCACTGAGAATCTTTGGGATGTGCTGGAGAAGCACTGCTTTGTGCAGTGGTCAGACTCTACCATCCTCAATGCTGAAAGATCTTATATAAATAAATAAATCTTCTATCATTGCAGAAGCTTATTGAAACAATGCCTCAGTGAATGCGTGCTGCAATCAAAGCTAAAGGCGGCCCAACAAAATATAAGAGTGTGTGACCTTTTTTTTGTGACTTGGCCAGGCAGTGTATTAAACAATTTTAAGAAATATATTGTCATATTAAACTTGGCTGAATCACCCAGCCCTAATAGCAGTTTATCAAACGTCAAAGTCGTGAAATACAGTTTTTAATAATTTAACAGGATAGTTAGTGAGATCAGGATGTAAGATGAGTATCACTCTACCTACCTCATTGCCAAATCCACAACTGACCCAAAAGTACTGGATGGAGCTCCATCATTCCAGAGAACACAGTTCCACTTCTCCACAGCTCCATGCTGAGAGGCTTTATACATTGATGCCACACCTGGAATTAGGGTCGGGTGCCCATAAATTAATCTGCATTTATCTGCTCTAGTGTCCTAATCTACTGGCAATACTTTTATCCAGGGCTGAGACAAGCTGGGTGTGTTTATCAGCAGCTTAACTAACAGAATGTATTAATACGAAATGGTGTCCACAAACATCTGGACATATGGTGGATAAAAGAAGCCTATTTGATAGCTGGTTTACATAGTTTTAACATATAGATTCACAGTATGGATTCTGACTCTTTCTCTCTCACACACAAACACACACACACACACACACACACACACACACTGCAAGAACATCAGGTCATACTAGAGGCAGTCATGTGGAATGAATGAGCCATGACCACAGCCAGCCAACACCACTACTGATGTTTAACACACGCAAATAAAGAAAGAGAGAGAGAGAGAGAAAATAGAGATATATACAGTATAAAGAGTATTCATTTGCAAAAACAGATAAAGGTATCATTAAAAAGTTGACCAAAAGAGAACTAACTAGAGACAGAAAGATGTAGAAAGGTACAGCCATGGCCAAAAGTGTTGGCACCCATGATATTTTTCCAAGAAATTAAGTATTTTTTCCCAAAAAATGAATTTGGTTACACGTTTTGTTATACACATTAGGGATGTGCCATATCGTATCGAACGCAATAATATTGCCAACATTTTTGAATATCGTGAATGATATTATATCCTGAAATATAGTGCTATATCCCAAACCCCTAAATGTCACATCATGGTACAATGTTTTTCTGTTTTTAGCAAAAGAAAAATTCACACTGTTCCCATTTCCCATCTAAATATCTTCCCATATATATCTACTAGAGACAGATTATATGTGTCCAGTATCATTAATTTTACTTTAATATAGAATATATGGAGATATTTGGAGTGTGTTATTAGTATCATTACATTCTGGATCATTGACCTCTGTTAAAAATCTTTGTGTATTCTCAATTAAGGGTGTGCCATATCTTATCCTATGCAATAATGTAATGTAATTTTCATTTTGTTGCTATTGTGTATTCTTGAAATTAAAAATTTTAATCGTTTTACTTCAGTATTTTCGTCATTTTGCCAAGAGTATCATTATTGCGAAAATACCATGAAATATCGTGATATTATTTTAGGTCCATATCGCTACCGCTTATACACATGTTTATTTCCTTTGTATTGGAATAACACAAAAACAGAGACAAAAAGCTAAAATTTATATAGTTTCATGCAAAATTATCAAATTATTGGCACCCTCAGCTTAATACTTGGTTGCACACCCTTTAGAACAAATAACTGAAATCAACCATTAACAAGCTTCTTACATCTATCAACAGGTGTTCAATGGGATTTAGATTCATTGCTGGCCACTTCAAAACTCTCCAGCGCTTTGTTTCCCTACATCTCTGGGTGCATTTTTAAGTGTGTTTGGGGTCATTGTCCTGCTGGAAGACCCATGACATACAACTCAAACATAGCTTTCACACAAAGGCCCCAAGATTGCTGCCCAAAATCCTTTAAACTGTCCTGTAACTTTCAGATTATGATGTTTTGCACACATCCAAGGCAGCCAGAACCAGAGGCAGCAAAACACCCTCAACTCATCTTTGAACCTCCAACATATTTGACTGGAGGTAACATTCTCTTTTCTTTGTAAGCCTCATTCCATTCTCATTAAAAAGTAGAAAGGTGTGCTTTACCAAAAAACTCTATTTTAATCTCATCTGTCCACAAAACCTTTTCCCACTTATTCTTATTTTCAATAATATCACTATGTCAGAATTGTGTCTGAATTTTGGCGATATTGTTGTGTAAGATACAACATAGCTCACGCCAGGACTGTAGATAGACAGGCAGGCAGACATGCAGGCAGACAGACGAATAAACAGGCAGGCAGAAAGGCAGATAGACAGAATAAGGAGAGACAGAAAGAGTGAAAAAGTGAGAGAGAGATAAACATAAAGACTGAAAGGGATAGAGAGAAGAGTAAAACAGAAAGAAAGAGACAAATACAAAGACAGAAAGACAAAAAGAAAGAGGGAAAGAAAGAAAGACAGATAGAAAGACTGCAGAGTATGAGCATGAAAACTATTCAGCGTGTCACTTTCAAAGGTGCATGTGTGTGTGTGTGTGTTTTATGTTCTCCTCGTCTTCATGTGACAGCCCGTCAAAAGAAGATAAACATTTCCACATTTACTCCGCAGCTGTCAGACCACACGACTGTAAATCAACACACACACATAAAAAAAAAAAACATGTCATAATAAATAATTTTATATAAGAATCAATGTAAGATCCTCACAGTAGGAATGTATTTATTTTTTATATTTTTTTAAATGTTTTACATTTTAACTTTAAACACAGATTGTCTTTTGTGAACTGTGTTTAAGTATCTGTTGAATTTTAAAAAGTCACAACAGCAATGCAATATATGAAAAAGAAAAAGGAAAAATTCTCCTTAAAGCAACAGTCCTTAAGATTTTTTGTTTTAAACTGAAAGCAGTAAGTCGTAGCCATTCTGTGTGGGGCGAGGAGCTTTTTTCCCGGGTGTTTTTCTTTTCTAGCTATAACAGCATTTAACAGCTGGATACCTAAGCATCTGCAGCGCTGCTAATGTCACTGATACAAGAGCTACTGCGAAAATAGAGAACTCAGAACTGCAAACTTTTTTTCATCTCTCTAAAAAAAACAGCCTGCACCACAATGCATGTTTTAAAAGTGTGTTTATGCTCGGTTCAATTACACAATTACACAAAACTTTACGCACTGTCACTTTAAGTATAAAAAACGGAGTGGATTAATCAGGCAAAAGATGAAAAATCACAAACTTTGCAGAATTCTGAGGGGTGCAAGGAGCTTTTTTTTCTAGCAATAACAGCTTTTAAAAGCTGGATTCCTAAGCATCTGCAGTGCTGCTAATGTCACTGATACAAGAGCTGCTGCGAAAATAGAGAACTCTCCGTCTTCATCTGCTCATTCACACAATGTGCAACCAAAGAAACGTAGAATTAGAACTGAAGAGAGCTGGCGATTCCAAAATAAATCACCAGATTCATCCACTCTAAAAAAAAAAGAGCCTGCACCACAATGCATGTTTTAAAAGTATGTTTTTGCTTGGTGCAGTTACACATTATCAGTAAAACACAAACTTTCACTTTAAGCAGGTAAATGGGGTGGATTAAACGAGCAGAAAATAAAAAATTACTAACTTTACAGAAAAAGTGATGTGTATATGTGTGTAAGTGTGTGCGAGAGAGAGATCCACATTTCAGTATATATAAAAAGTAATCTACCTGCTGAACTTCTGAGCCATAGCAATGTCGTGTTGACCTTGCTAAAATCAGTTGAAAATAGCAAATTCTAATTAGAGATTAGTTCTGTTTTTCAGCTTTTTCTAAAAAAAAAAGTTTCTCAAGACAACTTTGTCCCTGAAATGTCTAAAAAACACACACACATTCTGACCCCGGAGCAGCCGGCCCTGCTGGTGTGTGTGCTTTGTGTGCGGGGCTGTATTGTCTCTGGTCTTTGGTATGGATAAAGGCTTTGTTAGCCATTGACTCTCCAACAGATAATTAAACATTTAAATGGAAATCCGTAAAGGTCTAAGACAAGAAAAACACTCATACAGGGGGTCTCTCCTGTTCTCACACTCACACACACTCTCCCTCTTTCTCTCTCTCTCTCACACACAGACACACACACACACACACACACACACACACACCACACACACACAAATAAATCCCCAAAAACACACAAATACTGAGTGTCCTGCAGAAGAGTAAACTTCCCCAGATGTTATCACACTGTTATGACTGTGTCCAGGTCCAGTAATCAGCTATATTTACACAGTAGACACACGCATACACCACACACACACACACACACACACACACACTCATTTTCCAATATAAACATAAATGAGGAACTATTCTCTAAAAATATTAGCATAAACCTTCACACATATATAAATGTTTCACAGTAAAACGGCCTGCTTTGGCCTACAATTTCAGCTCAAACTCAAATTAGAATGTGTATTTTGAATAATACTCATATTTCTGAAGTGCAAGTGTCTCAGTCAGTTTAATGATTTTAAAACATTTTAGGACACCTAGGATAACCTCTCAGTTACATTTCAATTATAGTTATTGAATTTTCCCTGACAGGGTTAACTTAATCTGGTCTTATGGGAAGGATTCCCGTTATTAACAGCAGGAATGCAGGAATGTTATTCATGGCCAAACTCCACCTAACACACACACACACACACACACACACACACACAAACCCACGGGAAGCCTATAGGTATATGAAGCTCAAATTTCTCTTTCTGTTCTCTCGTTCTTCCTTTTTCACAAAACAAAGTCTGATTACACTATGATGATATTTAAACAATATTATAACTCTGACTTCTCATAAGTATACAGTTATTGTAACTTTGTGTAGCTTCTTTAAAAAGAAGCAGCTGCTGCTGGTTGGGTTTAGCTCGTGTCGCTCTGCTTTGCTCTGCAGTCTGTGTGTAATTCAGCTAAAAATAAATCCATAAATAAAGATAATTACAATCAGGGACTGCTTTGTGTTTAAACTGGGGGACGCTCAGAATTCCAGTTTGTGTGTTTCTCTGTGTGTGAGTGTGTTTGTGTGTGTGTAACACTGACTCTGTTCAGTAAGAATGCTGTGATTTGGAGGAAAATCTGAGCCCAGCTATTTTTGGACAGAAGCGATCTGTCCCATCATCAGACTGGCTCGCATGACCCAAACTCTGCTTTTAAAACCTGACGTGTTCAAACCAAACACCCGCCTGCTTGACCCCAACAACAGGAATCACTCTTATTCTTCATAAACTTGTATGGTCGTCTTTACATTCATTTTTATTTTAATATATAGAAAAATAAATAAAAACTAAGGTAATTAAAATTAATGATCCTAGTTATAACTGGAAGTCTACACAACTAACTAAATAGCTGTAACTAATCTTAATCACCACTAATCCTATTTCTTATACTGAATCATAAAACATAACAAACCCCAGTTAAGGCTAAACTTAATTATGACTTAACCCAGTTGTGAATAACTTAATCATCATTATCAAAACACTGTTCCATTTGGCCCTAAATATTTTCAACAAAATGACCGAAAATTTCTAATTCTTTTGACTATTTATGGTATTTATAAGACTTCAGACAACACAGCAATCCTATTTTCAGGGTTAATTACTTTTGTATTTTAAATTTTCATTTGTAACATTCATATCATGACAGGGTGGACAAATGCATGTGAGTGAAAATATTAAATATATATATGTATTTAAGCTGTGTGAAAGTGTGGATAATTTTAGTGAAAACTGGGATTTAATGAAAACATGATTGCACTGTTGCAAACTTTTTAACTTTTTTTTTGTTGGTGAGCTTTTTCTGTACTTTTATACTTTATCATGACAGGGTGGCTTATGTTTAAGTATGGAAGCAATATGAACAATATTAAGTGAAATTAACATTATTAATTGCTGAAAATGCTTATCTTCAGTCCCTTATCCCAAGATGGCAGTGTGGACAAGTAATTCTCATAAACGTTTAAATATCTTGATATTTTTATGAAAAGAGCGAAAAAATAATTGAATTGCCTAAATTATATTAAAAAAAAACTTCATAATATTTTAAAGAATAGGGTCAATATGAATAGTTACATTTTCATACAAACACTGTCTAACAATACATCTTTAAATAACAAATTTAAAAGTTAATTACTAAACTTAATAGAAAAACAATCCCAGTGAACCTAAATGAATCCCTATTTATAATTAAACCCAGTTACAATAACTAAACCCAGATATAACTATAATTAAACAAAGTAATAACTAAACATATTTAAAAACAAACCCAGAGAATCTTAACCGAGACTAAAAGCTGTTATAATTCACCACCGTTGCAGTATGCATTCAAATCCAATTTATTCATAACTATACCCAGTAATTACCACCTTAATTATAACCAAACCCAATGAATGTAAGCTCTCTGGACCTAACCTAGAAATAAAATTAAATTAAACATAATTAAAAAAATATCTAAACTCAGTTCTAATTATACTCACAAAAACTAAACCCAAGTCCAAAAACAATCAAACAAACAAGAAAAACTGAAGTTGGAACTAATCCCAGAGAATCAGCAGGTAGAAAAACTAAGCAGAGTAAATAAATGACCTCAGTATTGAAGAAGTGTTTAGAGCTGTTCGTTTATCAGTGATTTAACATCGCCAGTGGCCAGCGTTATTGAAGAACATGTACGTGCGTGCTGGGATGAAAGAGTATTGATTAGTGATTGGCGGTGGGGGGTGTGTGAGGCAGCTTGAGTGTGTATCGATTAGTCACGGGTTCTGCTTCTCAGTCTCTTAAGCAGCAGAGTGGACTCCATTATTAATGCATTATTTAACAAGGAAAAAGGAACCACACACTCACGCACACACACCCACACTCATGCGCACACTGACACTTAATCAATACCACAGTAATATATCTCACACACCCGCACACAAAATCAATACATCCATATGGCAGACGTAATGGGCTCTTTAAATGATCCTTAAGAGCACTTAACAAACCATGTACTGTCATTGTGTAAAACAGACATACACCGACACACACACACACACACACACACACACACACACACACATATTCCAGTTTACTGAAAACACTTACCAACATTATTTTACCAAAGAAAGTTTAAATCTGACATATTTCATGTTTTTTTCTGCTCATTTATTAATATCCATACATTCCTGCATACAGGCCTGCAGGTTGGCATAAAGCATTTCCTACTCTGCAGTTCTGCCATTCCTTCTCACAACACTTGTTTCAATGTTTTTAAGGTGTTATTTTGTTCTATTCTTCCCACAAACACATATTAGGGTGTGTAAAAAAAGGTCAGGACTGCAGAGAGGCGAGTCCAGCACCTAATCCCTCTTCTTCCACAGCCATGGCTTTGAAAAGTGTTTTTCTTGACAGTATGTGGTATGGGACGCAACATATGTTGTTCTAAGGTCTCAATGTACTTAGGTGCATTAATGCTGCATCACACAAGTGTACTGACAAAACCCCATACCATGACAGAACCTGGCTTTTGGACTTTTTGCTGATAACAGTCTGCATGGTCCATATCATCTTTGGTCTAGAGCACCCAAAAACTATAAAATTAAATGAAATAATGATTTGTCCGATCCCAATACACTTTTCCACTGTGTAATGGTCCATTCCAGATGCATCTGAGCACAGAAAAATTTACGCCACTTCTAGACATGGTAACATAAACTACTGTAGTGCTTGACAAAGGTTTGCCAAAGTAATGCATTGCCCGTGTGGATCTATCAGCTGTTGTTGAATAATGTTGAATAATGGTTCTTGACGCAGTGTCGTCTGAGGGATCAAAGATCATAGGTGTTGATATTAGGCTTGTGCCTTTTATCTTTATGTAATGAAATTCCTTGAGATTCATTCAATTATTACATGATATTATCCACTGTAGAGGGAAAAATATGCAAATCCTGTCTAATATTCCCTTAAGGAACATTGTTTTTAACCATTTCAATAATTTTCTCACACATTTGTTACAAGCTGTAGATACACTGCCTCTCTTTGCTCTTCAAGACTTTTGTGAACACTTCTTTTGTATCAAATCTTGATCATAATCACTTCTTGACATCACCTGTTTGAAATCACATCATTAATCAAATCATCAAAACTCATGAACCACTCTAAATTGCCATTTCCAAAACTTTTATTCGGAAAGTGCTGCAGTCCTGAAATGTGGTAATGGATGCATATTTATAAAAATAAAAAAATATATATATCTTAGGTTCATTCTGTCTGCAGTGAACTTTCAAAAAAGTAAATGTAAGTTATACAGGTGCATATATAATATTTTTCTATATATTTAAATAGAGGAGTCCACATAAAGCCCAAGAGGACTATAAATGCTATAAATACAGGTGGCTATATAGACATGCTGTGGCCAAATAAAACCAACTGTGAGTATAAACACTATAAATACAGGTGGATATATACGCATATACTAACTATAAATACAGGTACATTGACTGTAGCCAACTGCTGATGTACTGTATGTATTATCTGATCATGACTTAACATGTATGTTATACCTTGGCAATATGTGGATTTACTTAATCTGGATTCTGTTTATATCTTTTCCCAGTAAGAACAGATGAGATCTGATTTTTTTCCAATGTACATTTATACAGACATTATGGCTGTATTTCAGTAATTCGAGCCAGTTTCTCATCTAAGTGGTATGGCTCCAGAAGATAGATCATTAACTGTTCTGAGGAAAAGTGGAGGTTCCATAATTTTCCACTGTAAATTAAAATGGTGCGTTTGTGCTGAAGTGAAGCAAAATACAGTTTTTTTGGCTTTGGCTTTTTTGGCCTCCCATTAATTTTCAAGAACACTGGTGGAGGATTATAAAAATGGCAGGCAAAAGGCAAGGCAAAAAGAGAGCCTAAACAATGAGAGCATGGAAGCATAATAGAATTAGTGTGTTTAGTCATACAGTGCACATGGTGATTAATATGATAATACAACTTTAAGTCAAAACATTAAAAACTTTTAAAAGACTTTTTTGTGTAGGTCCTCTTCATATTGCCCAAGCACTTCTGACTCATCACTCTGAAGGTGTCCAGTAGAATCTGGCAGAAGGACATTAGCAGCAGATCCTGTAAAGTGTAAAGAGGCGGGGCCTATGGATTACATCAGGGAGCTTTAGGCACTCATGACCCTTTTACTGGTTCACTGGTTGTCCTTCCTTGGAGCAATGTTGATAGGTAATGACTACTGCATTCCAGGAACCCCCCACAAGACCTGCTGCTCCAGGAGAACACGGTTTGGTCCTTGATGAAGTCGCTCAATACTTGTGCTTGCCCAATTTTCCTGCTTCCATCACATTCACTGCAAATCTCATTTTAAGGAAAAGGAGTTGAGGACTGGAGGGAAGAACATTTAAACAGAACAAAAAGCGTCTGTGTTCAGTGAAACCAGATAAACATGCACGGAAAGACTCCTTACCCTCCACTCTTGGAGGTGTTTCTGATATAGTGGCCATCCATTGTAGATACAGGGTTTGGAGGTTTCTATTAACTGGCCCCTGAGAGCAACTTGCAGAAACTATGCAAGACTACTTACTGTTCACTATGCAAGACCATGTAGTGGACTGGTACACTCACACACACACACATACACATTTTGGTGTGTGTGTAAGAACAAAAGCAATAATGTGCGCACATTCCTCTGCACTTTGGGTGGAAACGAAGATCCGTCACAGTCGCCACAGTGATTTCACAGCACGTTTGCTGGCACTTCATACACACACGCACACACACACACACACACACACACTCTCTCTCTGATATATCCACATAGACACACATCCAGAGTTTCGCGTTCATGTTCTCTGCTTCACCGTGACAACCAGCTTAAGGCAGACTTCCTGTCCACACACACATACACACACACTCAGCTGTATGTGAGCCAGAAGCCTTCTGTTCAGGCCCATTGGGGGTAAGTGGGCGGAGCTTAAAAAGATTGTTATTCATGATTCCCCACTGATCCTGAAAATGTGTGTAGGAGGAGGGAAGAATCTGTGTGTGTGTGTATGTGTGTGTGTGGAGGTGGGGCGGTTATAATAGAGCAGCTCAGAAGGGTGTTGATGGAATATTCAAGCACATAATGAGCCAATTTCACACCTTTACTGCACCATTCTCTCTCTCCCTTTCTCTCCTTCTCTCTCTCTCTCTCTGTCACGCAGACACACACTTTAAGCAGGTTCTCAGCAGACAAATCTGTGCTAATCTCACACTGTGTCTTTAAATAAACCCAATTAAGTCAGTAATATGTTAATATCATTACCATATGCTCTGCATTAAAGCAATACTTAAAAAAAACATATTAAACGTTTGCTTGTCTAGTTGCATGAGCTATGTAATGTAATTAATGGAAGCTTATACCTCAACAAATTGCACTGGCTCTTGTGAGGATAGGACAGTGTCGTTTACAAGTAATGAAAGCTTTTATCCCAGCAGTTAGAACTGGAGCTACAAAGCTGATGTAGTTAGCTAACAAGTAAATAAAACATATATTCCAACCATTAGAACTAAAGCTGCAATGCTAATGCAGATAACAAGTAAATAAAACTTCTCCCAAGCATTAGAACTGGAGCTACAATGCTAATGTAGCTAACAAGTAAATAAAACTTATATCCCAAATGTTAGAACAGGAGCTACAATGCTAATGTAGCGAACAAGTAAACAAAACTTATATCTCAACAGTTAGAACCAAAGCTACAATGCTAATGTAGCAAACAAGAAAAGAAAACATATATCCCAAACGTTAGAACAGGAGCTACAATGCTAATGTAGCGAACAAGTAAACAAAACTTTTATCCCAACAGCTAGAACTGTAGCTACAATGCTAATGTAGCAAACAATTAAAGAAAGCTTATATGCCAACTGTTAGAACAGGAGCTACAATGATAATGTAGTTAACAAGTAACGTTAAATAAAACTTATATCCCAACAGTTAGAACCAAAGCTACAATGCTAATGTAGTGAACAAGTAAATAAAACTTATATCCCAACAGTTAAAACTGTAGGTACAATGCTAATGTAGCTAACAAGTAAAGAAAGCTGATATCCCAACTGTTAGAACAGAAGCTACAATGATAATGTAGTGAACAAGTAAATAAAACTTATATCTTAACAGTTAGAATCAAAGCTACAATGCTAATGTAGCTAACAAGTAAAGAAAAAGTATATCCCAAATGTTAGAACTGGAGCTACAATGCTAATGTGGTTAATAAGTAAATAAAGCTTATATTCCAACAGTTAGAACTGGAGCTACCATTTATAACACTAGAGCAATGGAATGTAAGCTTACTCGATATTCCAGCAAATAGCAATGCACCCACAAGGTAATAAAGTAAAAAAGTAAAGAAATATTATACTCCAACAATTAACACTAGCTAATGTAGTTAACACCTAATAGATGCTTTTATCACAACAAATTAGCACAAGCATTATTGAGGCTAATGTAGCAAACAGCTAATGGGAATACACAACCCACCAATTAGCACTGAAGGTATAGGGCTAATGTAGCTAACAAGTAATGGTGGAACTTAAGCTAGGTAACTAAAGTAGCTAACTAATAATGGAAGTGAATACTGCTCAGATTAGCATCCTGTGGCTATGATTATAGAAAGACAGTAGGGTTCTTATACATGTTAGTTACTATGTATTAGCCTTTACATACAGATTAAATTTGCAGTGAAGTATGACCTCCACATGTTTTGTTAAAAATAGTACACGCTTAAACTTTTTTCACTGTATCTCAATTTTGGATCACACAAGAAAGTTTCTCAACTTTTTTAAAATGCAAAATAAAATGATGATGTGGTAAAGCTACATTCTATACCAACATTCTATACCAACATTCTACACCAAAGACATGGGGGTCTGAGGTGACCAACTTCTTTCTTCTGAACTTTTGGTTCTACTACATTTTGTTTTATTTTCTACAGTGTGGTTAGGAATAAGTAAGAGGCTCAGTTCTTTGTTTCTACTTTTACTGTTTTATATTATGTATTTTTGCACATAAACAATGGGATTTAAAGAAACATTAACTGTGGAAGAAAATAATAGTGCGAATGGACTCCAAAACAGCCACATGAGGGTATAAGGGTAACTAAAACACTGTTTTTTCACAGTTTTTTAGAGACATTTTTTTTTCTGACAATATTAGCAATACACCAGTTATACCAGTATTCATATACTGTACGTTTATTGATACCTAAATTAATAATCCTAAATTATAAAGGTTGTTAAAAGTTCACTGTTCTACAAGTACAGGAAAGGTGGGCATATTTATGTTTCACAGTGATGGAGGGCCCCAACCCCCTCACCACATACACACACCTGTCACACCACACTCCTACTGAACAACTATTTCAGGAGGCTATTGTTCAGTCACGTCTGTTTGGACTCAGCTCAATCTTAACACACACACACACACATACACGTACACCACAGTGTTGAGCTGATTTGATCCAGTGGCATTTACAGTGAAGCTCCTAAAGGGACGTTTCCTTTCCTGAGCTCATAAACAGCACTGATCACTCAGTGATTCAGAGTGATTCAGACAGACACAAATCATGCTGATTCTGATTCCCTTTTCGTTTGTTATCTGCTTATCTGTTTAGTCTAAACGACTTGTGCATCAAATTATGACTCACTGGTACACCAGCTACTTTATAGCAGCATAAAATTCCCCTGTGGACACCCACACCCAAATACGTAATTACATGGCTCTGACAGAATTGTGCTAAATAGAGACGTGAACTTTAAACACAGTCTATGAGTGTGTCCCGTCGCTCATTTCACTGCTCTTTTTACATGCCCTCATCATTTAAAAAAAAACATTATACAGACTTTCTCAAATCTCTACTTAATTCAGTAGTTGAGAATAAGAAGCATCTTGTAGAGTGGTTAAGTTACCCTGCCAAGTTTAATTTTAAAACCTTAATGACATTCCACAGATTTTGAATCTGTGGAGTCTTTCCCAATAACGATTAATATTATCAATTTACAAACAGTGTTAAGAATGTCATACTTTTAAGAATGCCAGGTTTGCAAGTGTTTCCCAAAACACTTAATCTCTAAAATTACGAACAAATTATAAACTGTTTTTTAATTGTTAAACTATTTAAAATAACCAGATGTGTTGGGGCCTAAATGTGGCGCAACAAACAGCTCCTGCACAGCACATTTAATCAGCACTAAAATAATCAGAACAGCTCAGAACAACGTCAGAACAATACCACATTTACCACCTTATCTGAACAGAAATAAAAAATGGAGAAAAGAGTGGGTTTGGCTATACAGTATAATGCTTTAGAGTAGAGAAACGTAACAACTGCAGGCTTATGTCAGGTTTTAGATGTTATGTCACTAGTATAAAGTATTAGTATAAAGCACAACAGCAGCTCTACAGTGATCTTTAAAGGAAATTAAAGAAATTAAAGCAAACCGTTCTCTTATTCATAGCAAGGATTAGCCACAGATTTATTATTCAAATAAAATCTGGCCCTATCGCTCCTTTATCTCATTTGTATACAGTGTTAATGATTTATAAACCCTGCCGTCTCACAAAAGATATCATGTGGATGAACCCAACAGTCCTGATAATAATCTAAAAGTATTTGAAGGACTTTTCTTTTTAAACTGTTCAGTCTGAATGTGCAACACTATGACTGCTGATTTATCCATGTATTTAAAAGCTCATTCTGATCAGTAAGGATTAAGCTCAGCAGCAGCTGAGAAGAACTCAACTCTTTTGAGAAGGATTCCAGATCGCTAATACACAATTCACTGCCCGGTATTTTACAGTAGCAGCTTTTAGCGGCTCAGCCAGACAGATTAATCAAAGATACAGATTGAGGAAAGACCATTCTGCTGCTCTTTCAGGATTTAAAAGAAGAATTAAAGTCAGAAACTCATGAGCAAACATGAAGGTTATATAAATCATTTACATTTACATTTACATGCACTTACAATGTGTAATTATACACACTGTACAAAAGAGGTGTCCAAATGCACACACAACACTTGTCTACAGTTGCAAGAAAAAGTACGTGAACCCTTTTAGGATTACTTTGATTTCTGCATTAATTGGTCATTAAATATGTTCTGATCCCATCCCAAGTCACAACAATAGACAAACACAGTCTGCCTAAACTAATACCACACAAAAAAGTATATGTTTGCATGGTTTTATTGAACACAACATGTTAACATTCACAGTGTAGGGTGGAAAAAGTATGTGAACCCCTAGGCTAATGACTTTTCTAAGAGCCAGGATGTGATGAGATTTGATGCGTTGGTTAAAGCTGTCCTCTCCCATAAAAACGCCCTTTTTTTTAGTTTTCAAGCAAAAGCAGGAGAAACTCCTGTTCAGTACTGTTCAAAATAAACTAGATAAATGATCAAGTGCCCCAATAATTTTGTCCATATATTGTGTATGTGACATTAGCTAAGTTAGTATTATCACTGAACAAAAACATGTTGATAACTTGGTGTTTTAAGATTAAATCGTAATGATTCCCATCATTTATGGGTGGGGTAAGTTGTTTAGCTTAAGTGAATCACTCATCAAACTATTACTCACTGATTCATTCCAGTAAAGGATCAAAAGGAATGAGAACAGGAACTAAGTCTAAAAAAGAGTCTTAACATGCCATAATGCTCTAATACAGCATTTTCGAATCACCTGGCTGTTCTGGAAATTGTACTAGTCACAAGTACTCTTTATTGTTGTAAAGCATAGACTTTTAGTCTCTTAAAAATCAAAGAGAATGCTTTTATACTATTATTTTCCTTCCTCTTTCTATTAAATGCATTATAAAGACGTAATGCACTAAACCAGTGATCTAGGAACAGCAAATTTCTTTCACATGTCATCAGTCACAAGCAGTTTTATGCCAAATATATAAGCAACATGTGAGAGAGGTTAGTAGAGCCAAGGTGAATTCCAGCATTCGGAACCTGAAATTACACACACAGCAGGTCAATCACATACTGACTGAGCACAGATTCTGCCTGGGAGAGTGTGTGATGCTATTCAGAGTATAATAGTTCATAAAATGATAATAATGATACACACAGTATTAATGATGTGTGAAGAATACTGCTGTTGATGTGTTTTAATCTTTGCAGCACAGCTCAGATCAGAGATGGGCTTTTAAATTGCATACAAACAGACTTCACACTTGGCTTGCAACTCTTCCCTAAAGACTCCCATCATAAATTGATCCAAAAAATTATATGATAAGTAAATATTTTTTTCATTATGAGAGATCCCACCTGTTTTGGAAGTTCAAGGAGTCTCCTGGATTTTAACAGGTACTCCCTGATTACTCGACTGTAAATTATATTCTGAAAAGAGAGAGAGAGAGAGAGAGATTATACACACATAGCTATAGAGTGACAAATAGAACATCTAGATTGACCTCTCTTAATGCTTAGAAGACCAATGAGGTTTCTGTGAGTGTGGGACTTTGCAGTTTGGTTTAATGCAACGTGTGAGAGAGCGAGAGAGAAAGACGCAAATAGTGCAGCGCTATGTCAGAGTGTTCATTAAAAAGAAAATAAGAAACACATTTCACCCCAAACTATGCTACAGTATATCCCTGCTGGATAGGGGTGAAATAATGACAGTGTTTCTGGTTGCACTGTTTACAACAGTAAATGTTATATTATCCGCAGTGGGCTAAATTAGGTCTTAATGCTATCTCCCTAAAAAATGTAAACAACAGTGAAGCATGGTTATGATGGAAGCCTTTGGCTCCAAATATATCCTGAGATACAGAGATCTAACATCTCCTGTGAGTTGCAGGATTGTCAAACATATTAATAGTGTCTCCCTGATACACAGTATCATTTGTAATATCCCAGAAATCAGTTTATCGGGTGAGTGAGTGGCTGACGTACAGGTCTCTAGACCTATATCAGGATCTACACCCTAAATTATCTCTTCTTGTGCTCAGTAGACCTATCACTGTGTTCTGTAAGCAAAATGTATTCCTGATTGGTCTTTTTTGTGCTCAGTTGACCTATCAGTGTTCTCTCTGTGACTTGGACTGTAGCTCAGAGTTTTTCATTCCTGGTCCTGGTGTCCCCATGCCTGGCATATTTAGTGTGTTTCCTGCTCCCAGCACACCTGAACCAACTAATCAGCTCATTAACAAGCCCTTTCAGAGCTGCAGGGGGTGTGTTATAGCAAGGAAATTCCCGAAACTGTGCACAGCAGGGGGGTGCCAGGACCAGGATTGAATAACTACTTTAGCCTAAAGACTTGACCTGGACTGTAGCTTATAGACCCGAAGCTTTACTTGGAATCTAGCTTATAGAGTCTTGACTCGACTTGGATTCTAGATTAAATATTTGTGACTTGACTTGAACTCTTTTTTAAGACTTGTGACTTGAATTGGGCTCCAGTTAAAGGCTTCTGACTTGACTTGGACTCAAGTTTAAAGTCTTGTGACTTGACTTGGACTCTAGCTTATAGACTCATGACTTGACTTGTACACTAGTTTAAAGTCTCATGGCTTGTCTTAGACTGATGCTTAAAGACTCATAACTCGACAAGGATTCTAGATTAAAGATTTATGACTTGATTTGAAATCTTGACTTGACTTGGGCTCAAGTTTAAAGACTCAAATTTACTTGACCTGGACTCTAGCTTAAAGACTAGTGCCTAAACTAGGTCTCTGTCCGAAAAGCTCTTACCCTAACCTGGACTCTAGCTTAAAGACTTGTGACCTGTCCTAGACTTCAAACTCAAATACAATAATACTGACACTTTTATTTGTGTTAGATCATCTGTAATACGGATCAGAATAACAGGACTGAGAGATCTGCTAAGAAGTCTATTAGAGAGAACTGAATAACCCCACATGGTTTAAAGAGAATGAGATGATTTTGTTGACACCATGCTAATTGGTATTGTATTGATTTGTTGTAGTTCCAGTATCGTTAAAGTCAATGTACATCCTCATCAGTCCAGCGTGCAGCCTGTATGTGTGTGTGTGTGAGGTAGTATTTTGGGCTGAGAGAGGAAGCAGGTTGGGCGGCACCGGAGCTTTAATTCAGCTCTACTCTGATGACCGCTTCCTGTTCCTGTTTATTTTTGGCCCTCTATGGACGTCCATAGATTAATTACAGACAAACCCAGACTCAGCTTGTGCTGCCTCTGTACATTTGAGTGGAAGTATACTATAACTACAGTGAACAAGGCAGGATATTGGACTCATTAAGAGGGAATCTTAAAATCTATGTAGCATTTTACCTTAAAAACACATTTAAAATCATGTTGATTCTTCATTGGCCTGTAAAAGAGACAGCACCGCTGCTAGCATGGTCATAATTGTGATGTGCCTATGGTATAGCAGGTAGGAAAATATTTAGAAAAACTGTATTATTGCTGCATAACCTGCACATTTGAATACAACCCTGCAGTATAACCGTATTATTTCATCTCAGTCCACATGGTCCTTTCAAGCCCATGTTCATTTTCTTGTAGGGCTGCTGCTGGCTTGGCTGGTTTCAGAAGGTTAATGTTTACACTTTTATATATACATAGATTTTTTGACACCCAAAGTTGGTTTCTCTTTCTCAAATTATTTGATGAGTTTGTTTACTTGGAGCATCTCCCCCTTCGGTTTGGTTTGTTTCCACACAGAAAAAAACCTAAACAAACCGAAATGTGCCTCAACAAACCACACGTTGCCTCCTCTGATTGGTCAGAGCTGTCTGAAAGTAAATTCAGCAAGAAGGTTTTGTGTTTTAGACCAGAACGTTTAGTTGTGCAGTGTGAAGCTGCTTCAGTGCAGCGTTCAGTGTAAAACAGTTTAGCGCAGAGCAACAGTAGAGACAGCATTTGTTCCAAGCTATGGTAATTATCTGGGTAATTAATCAGTTTAAACTGCACCTGAATAGCCGTTTAGCTCAAACATGAGGAATATATTTAATAGTTTGAACGAATCGAGACTAGATTGTCACATTCTCACCATAGGCTTTTTTGCGGGCCTCGGCTTGGTTGTTTTGATCTGCCCTGGGCATGATTATTGTTTTCACACCTGCCCGAATGAGCCACACCAATGCAAAAAAAAACTAGAGTCCGTTTTAACCCGACCAAATAGTGCTGGTGTAGAAAATATTAAAGGCTTAAATAGTTCTTTGCCTGGTAAAGGGTTCTTCTGATTGGTGGATAATCCTATGAAGGTTTTGATTTAGATGAGGGATCATTTGCAGAGTGAAAGCACTTTTCTGACTTTCAAATCAATTACAGGTAGTTGAGGCAGACTATCATCAACTATTCAGCAATAGAAGATAAAATAGGACCAGTGTTGTTCCATAATCTCACTCACTCACCTTTGCATGTATGCAATATGGGCTCAGCATACTACGCTGGCAATTTCAGTATCTACTGTAACTCTAGATTAATCTTTATTTATAAACAGACATGAAAGGAATCTGAGGGGAATGGATTCTGCTGCATGGCAATGGGGAGTTTAATTGTGGCATTAAGGCTGAACTCCTAAGAAAAGTCATCTTGCAGAAGTAACACTTTTTATTTTTTAGTGCACTCAATGAACTCCAGTGTAACAAACACATGAACCTTGGTTCAGACTCGGATCTGGACTTTCAAGTGTGAAAAGCTCTGTCCTCATATTTTATTATGTTTGTTAACATACTATATTTGTGTGTGTGTGTGTGTTTGTGAGAGAGAGAGAGAGAGAGAGAGAGAGAGAGAGAGAGAGAAAGAGAGAGACTGGAGGGAGTTGTTAGTTGTTCTAGCTTGATGCACTAAATCATTTACTTCAGCCTAGTTTTGCTCAGACCCATTTTATCTCTCTCTCTCTCTCTCTCTCTCTCTCTCTCTCTCTCTCTCTCTCTCTCTCTCTCTCTCACACACACACACACACATATATATATATATCTAAGTATACAGAAGTAGAGGCTGGGTTCTATATTAAGCCTTTAGCACTAACCTAATATGAAAAGGTCAGAAGTGTGTGTGTGTGTGTGTGTGTGTGTGTATGTATGTGTTTAGAAGTGTTCAGACTTGAGAGTCTGGAACGCGTGTGTGTGTGTCTGTATGTGTGTGAGCGGACATCAGGGTGTTAGAACATGCAATATGAGCTCAGCACCAGCTGCAGATGCAGTACTGAAACACACTCACTCTCCCTCTCTCTCTCTTTAACACACACATGTACACACAGACTTCACATTCTGCACTGTCTGTCTCATATGCAAAATGTATTTATAGTTAAAACCAGGAAAAACTATTATTTTGTGTAACTAAATATATTTTGTATTTATTAGTCATCTGTGAATGTTTGTAATCCCTAGGTCAAAGTTCATGTGTAGTTGATGTTGGTTCTTCTACCAACTCTCACAACAAATTTACTTTTGATTTGCTACATTTAATTCTTATTTGATAATACCACATTATATAAAAATGTGCAAAAGTAATAGCACAAGTGATTATAATGGTATGTTTCATATGTTTCTACTGTTCTGTTCAATTTTTTTAATGTACTATTTTGTTAATTCAGTACATTTTAAAGATTGTTTTAGGCTTTAGTTTTAATAGATATTTAGATTTAATGGGGATATTTTCTGTTTGGAGAGTTCGTATTGAGCTGATGGAGATCATACTATAGATAACACACTTACACTGCAACATGTGGTTCATTTGTTCAACCTAAAAAAATACTTGGTAACAAGCAATTGAACTGTGTTTATTTAACCCCCATAAAACACATTTGAGTCCAAATATTTCATTTTTAATGTATTATATATTTCATGTTTTATTAATTAATGAATAGCAATTAATTTATAAGTAATTGTTAATTAAGCCCAGTCAAATTGCTTCTTGCCACATACAGTAAATATAAATGGGTGAACAGATAAACTCAGTTTTTGGTGCTAAAAAATCTCAAAATAACACTCAAAGAGTTGTACAGAACTATTTTCCTTTTTAAAGAAGCCTTAAAGAACACATTTAATGTTAGTTTTAATTACAAAAAAAGTTTTTAAAAAATCTATGTACAGTAATGATTTTTACACTTTCTTGGGCACATATTTTTGCTCCTCTGTTTAATGTACAAGTGGTATTAAGAAAACAAATCTTCTACAGGAAATGACATTTGAGAATGCCTTTTATCTATTTTTTTTACTTAAATTTACAGATTGTAAACAATTACAATTATTATTTTAATGTGCTCTTATTTTTAATATTCAATGTTTTATTAAAAATATTTTTTATTTATGTTTCCAAATGTTTCACGTACAACATTAACTATAAATGGAATATTATCCAAAAGTGTGTAGTTTTCATGGAAGCCCATAAGCAATAACATATATTTTCTATAGGTTTCTCTTGTGCCACCAAAATAAATCTGACCTATCAGGGCACCTCTGAAGGTGTTCTGTTTTATCTTTCACCAAGACATTAGCAGCAGATCCTTTAAGTACTGTAAATTGAGAGGTAGGGCCTCTATGGATTGCTTCAGTGAGCTTTAGGTGTCCATGACCCTGTCACTGGTTCACCGCTTGTCCTTCCTTGAAGCACTTTTAGTAGACACTGACCACTGCATACCGGGAAAACCCCACATGATTTACTGACCTGCAAAGGAGCAGAATGTTTATATGATTTATGTGTTATGTATTGTGTTTTATTCTCAGATTTAATAATTGATTTTACACTAATAAACTGCAAACTTTTACATTTTTGCAGATGCATGACTTACACAGCTTTAATGTCAGTTAAATCTACTGCATTGATATAATTTTAAATATTGATAAATACAAATTTTAAAAAGTCTAAATTTGCTGTAAGATATACATATACATTTCTACTTCAGTGCATGGAAAGAAATAATAGGTGTTAAATTCAGTGAATTAATTAAAATATTAAAAGTGTAGTGTAAATGTGTGTGGATGTATTATACAGCTTGTAAATATATAAAATGTGTGTATATATGTTTTAAAACACTACATGTGAATAAGCATAAAAAAACATAAACTGCCCCCCTTTAAATACATTGTGTTTTGTATTATGTAAAAAATATATGTCTCAACTGGAGACATTTTTTGTTGTTTTAAAACTTTTTTTATCCCATGTTCCATTTTTTCTTCAATCTATATTCAAAAATCTGCTCTGTTTTTATTATGAATAAACAATGCATAATATATACATGTGTGAGTGTGTAATTGTAATACTATTTTCACTGTTGCATTTAAATTTTTTGTTTGTTTATTTGTGTTTATTTTCTATTTTAAATGCTTGTTTATTTTAGCTGTGTTTTATCTTTTCTAGTAATCAACCCTCATGTTGTCCTGTTTAAAACTTAAAACACACACACACACACACACACACACACACCTACAGCCGTGGAAAAATAAATATTTGCAGAAAATAAAAAATGGCTGAAATAACAAAAGATGCAGAGCTTTCAGACCTCAAATAATGCAAAAAAAAAAAAAAAAAGTTCATATTCATGAAGTTTTAAGAGTTCAGAAATCAATATTTAGTGGAATAACTGGTATTCATGCACCTTGACATGTTCTCCTCTACCAGTCTTACACACTGCTTTATATATAATTAGTCTAATAAACCATATCCTTCAACTCTGCAAGAGAAAGACATGTATCAAGAAATAACAAGAAAAAAACAGGAAGAGGTATCAGGCCTGCAAAATACATAGAAATAAAACAAATGTGTTAAATGTCTAAAAATAAGTGAATTATGAAAAGTAAATAATATTCTTACATAATCTGTATGGGATAAAATTTAAATACATTCAGTAAAAGACAATGTTTATAGAAATACATTTTTCATCTTTTCTTCTACATCCGGAAGGTATCTGGGTCAAGTTGGAATCACTTAATTACGGGCAAAATAAAAACAAAACAATTACCTATTATAAAAATAAACATGCTTGTATTTTCTGGTATGTAAATGCTGCGTAAAGCCTTAAAGCATGTCCAACAAAATAACAACAACTAAAAAAACACTTAAGCAAGCAAACAAACAAAGAAATGTACTTACCTCACACACACACCACTCACAGATTCACACACCCCTGCTGTTAGAAGCCCACAGTGCCGGCCAGCTGCCCCTCTGAACCCCAGCTCACAAACCTTATTCATCATCTTTCTGCAGAGAAAAGACAAGTTAATCCTGTAGAAAACACGAGCAGAGCAAATAAACACAACAACACACTCACTCAGCATTAGTGTGGGTTAGCTGTCCGCGGTATAACAGCCATTTAAGGTCTGAGTTTCAGCAACTCGTGTATATTTGCAACAGTTGTGTGTTTATTTAGGAAAAGTACACAGAAATGAGTTGCTGTATGTTAATCTCTGGCTGTCTGCGCCGCCGATAGAGGGCAGTAGTGTCCACTGAACAACAGCTTCATATACGAAGCTGCCTGAGAGAACAGATTTCTTTCTCACTGATTGAACACTCCTGACCTGCCACTGCTGCGTTCATAAACACTGAAGACGAGGCTTAAATACGCCTAAAGTAAACCCAGGACTTCAGTGGTGAAGCTAACGCAATTTACTAACGTCTAAAAAACGTACTTTAAACGCGGTTAAACGGTTAAGTTTGCATAGTTTTCCACACAAACTATCGTCTAGAACGGTGTGTGTTTAAGTTTTGTAGTTAAAGAAAAAAAAATTACTTGTATTTATTTATTTCTGATAAATATTATAAACGTATTTATACGTTTAATTTATTTTTTATATTGCTGTATTAGTAACACATACTATACAAAATTATGAAAGTTAATTGAAAGTAGTATATGTTTCTCATAATAAATAAAAAAAGATAAAACAAGTAAAATACTTTTTTAAATAATACGTAGTAAATCAGTAATATCAATATTAAATCAGACAATATTTATAAAAAAACAACATTTTTTTATTTTTTATGTACGTTGGGGTCGGACAGAAGAGTTCTCTCACACAAGAGAGCAGAACTTCTGAGGGGCGGGGTTGAGGCCTCTGGGCAGTGACGTTTCACGCTTGCCGCGCTCGGATTGGTGAATGGTGACCGAAGGGGCAGGGCGCGGAGGCGTGGCCTTGCCGCTCGCGCTGAGAACGAGCTCAGAACGCCGCGTCTCCTAGTAGCGCCCAGCACACGGAGCGCGCGCAGAGCGACTGGAACTCTCTCCCTGTTGTTTCTGTCTGTGGGCGCGCGTGGAACGTTGGACTTTTTGAACATTTTGAAAAGTAAAGCGGACTTTTAACGGACTTTTTTTAACGGATTTTTTAAAAAACGTTTGTTTTGTTTGTTTGTTCGGCTTGGCTGCTACGTCACTGGTGGGATTCCTCTCCTCAAGGCACGCGCTTAAAAAACCTACAGCCTACAGCTCAGTTCTGAGGTTTCTGACGGATTTATATTGTTTGTTAGTTTCTACACGTTTTTAACGTGCTAATATTAGCGGCGTTTGCCTGTTATTTGTTTGTTTTTGGCGTCACTGATGGGACCCTGTCAGGTGCGCGCGGTTTGGTTTACGAAACTTACTGCGCTTGCTTAAAATTAAAAGTTGAAGTTTTCGCTGGGACAGCAGTTTCTCACGCTCTTTTTGTTTTGTGTTCTTGTTTAAACGCTGTGTGGTCTGTTTATCAGCGCAAGTGGTCGTTTCGCTGGGTTTTTTCGTGCTTCAGGCGGCCGTTAAAAGTCTCGTGAGCTGCGCAGAGTCTGCGGTGGACTCCGCGTCACCGGCCCCTGCGCACGTGGCGGCCGGGGTCCAGGTTGCATAGCAACGCGGCGGACCCCTTACCTGGACTCTGTGTTTATTTTTATCATTGTTTAATTTTGGATCGTTCTGCACGAGCTCCTCTGGAACATCGCTCGCTGGACTGCACGCGCACACGGACGCGCGCACACCCACATCCACAGGGCACGGAGGGGATGGTGCGGCGGTGTGTGTGAGGGGGAGATGGGAGCGGCGGGGCGGCGCGTGCTGCACTGCTGTTGCTGCGCGCTCGCACTCATCTGCAGCCTCGCGCTGCTGGAGGCCAAAATACTGGAGCCGGTGGAGTGGAGCACTCACAACAGCAGGTGAGAGAGAGAGAGAGAGAGAGAGATAGTGAGAGTGTGGATGTGTGGGTGTATAAGCATGAGGGAGTGAGAGAGTTGCCATGACATGGTCTTTAGAAACCCAGAGAGAGAGAGAAAGTGAGAAAAAGACAACAAGAGAAAAGACAAAGAGGGAGAAACAAAAGAGAAAAACATCAGAAGATCAGAAAAAGAAAGCAGTAGATCAAATGAAAATACAATAGAAAGAGACAGACAAGATAAAACAAGAGAATCAAGGAAAAATAGTAAGAAAAAAAGCAGAAAAAGCATAATATGTGAAAGAGATTAAATAAAGAAAAAGAACAGTAAGAAAAACTCAAAAGAAAAGAATAAGAAAGCAAAAAGAGAGAAATATAAAGTGTAAAAGAAGAGAAAAAAACAAGAAGAAGAGTACTAGAAGAGAAGAGTAAAAAACTCAGAGAAAAAGAAAGTAGAGAGAGATATAAAGAGTAAAAGATAAAGAGAAAAAACTATACAAAATGTGTAAAAGAGGAGAAAGAGCAGGAGAGGAGAATGAACAGTGGATTAAAGTAAAGAAAGCAAAAAGAGAGATAAAAAGTTAAAGAAGAGTGAGTTAGTGCAAATGAAGTAAATGAAAGTATAAACCGAGAGGAAGAAAAGCGAAAGAGTGTGAAAGACGAGAAATAAAACAGAAAACAGAGTAAACAAAGAACTGCAAGAAAAAAAAAATAAATGAGAGAAAAAAACACAATAAAGCAAAAAAAAAAAAAGCGAAGGGAGCGAAAAAGGTTGAAAGAAAAAAGAACAAGGCCGCTGTGGTCAGTTTTCCTCCTATGTATATGTGTCCACTGACTGGTGTGTATATATGTGTGTGTGTTGCTTCTCATAAATTTCAGTACTCAGGTGTGTTTCCAGGTGTATATAAGGCAGGTTAGGGAAACTCCTTAATCACAAATACACATGTTTACTCCGCTTTAAACACACACACACACACACACACACCTTTTGCTCTGTGATCAGCTCTGGCTCACCTGTACCTGCATACCTGTCTCAGGTACAGGATGGAAAGACCCCGTGTCTCACTGTGCTGAACAAGCGACTCCAAATACACCTCATAAGCAATCAGCACCTCAGCACTAAAATCATCTTAACTGATAGAGAGAGAGAGAAAGAGACAGGGAATGTTGAGTGTAATGCTCGCTTCACCATTTAACAATCGCTTTTAGGCCGAGGCGCTTTGGGGAATCCCAGCTTAAGATGTGTAGGAGAATGTAGAGTAGAGTCTGTGTTCAAATTCGTCACAGTCAGGAAAAAAACATGTATCTCATCCGTTTTCTTGTTTTTATTATATATATTTATACACATTGGACATCAGCGGCTATAATCAGACAGTGGAGGGACCTATATACATAATCTGCAGTTGAATCTCATTACATTCGCTTATATTGAAGGTTAAAATGGCGCTTGTGTAGTTTGTGTAGTTTATCTCCATTATCCTGGGTAACAACATAATATTGCTGTTTAATTTTTTATTTTATTGATTTATTTCTCATCGGTAGTTTGACTAAAAAACTAAAAAAAAAACTGGAGTGTAAACCTTCACTCAATGCCACATCACTGTCTGTACATAGAAGAGGAGATTTTACGATAATCTTGAGCTGTAATCTGAATTTGATGGAGACTTCTTATTTTGTTTAGATCTCAGCTTGCTGGGCCGACAAAACCCACCTCTTATTTCGACTTGCGAAGTGCAGTGTAAAACACGTTCTACAACAAAACCTGCAATCATTATTAAACATATAGTATTTGCTATTAACTATTTTGTTGTCAGTATCTAAAAATTATCTAATTAACATTTTTTTTAGTATATGCAACTAAGTATTTAGTATGTACTTAAAAATGTTCAGTATCTTATAAAATATTTATTATTATCTATTATGAGACTTCTTATTTTGTTTACCCGAGTTTCGCAATGTTTTGTTGGTGCACACTTTTTGCCTTCAAGCAAACAGAAAAAAGTACACAGAGCTTTAAATCATCAGCTATACATATAATTCCTGGTGTCATAAACCAAAGATTGTGCCCCTGCTTAAAAATACGACTCTTTTTCACTTTTTAGCGTAAAGCATATCTGGCAATTTACTTCTGTCATGTTTTGTAGGTGCGCTTTTTCACCAAAAAACAAATAAATACATTCAGAATAAGCATATACATCAGCTGTAATAGCAAATCTTTATGTAAACTTTTGTACCGAAGGTTATGCCCCATTTTCACTTAACGTCATAATGCAAATCTGGTAGTTGTCCAATTTTCACAACAAAGTTTTACACTGACTTCCATTTTGGAAAAATAAAGTTTTGTGTGACCACGACACACAAGTTAACATGTACACCCTTACAAAATAATCTTACATTTAGTTCAATTAGTAGCATCACTTTATTATATGACCACACTTAAGCAGACCTTCTAATGGTTAAAATGTGTCAATTAACCTCTCTTTTTTGTTACTGGTATAGCTTTGGTATATCTGTATTAATGGTAGTAAACTCTGCTAGTTTGCATTGAGTTGCATGTAGTTATGGAGAAGTGATAAAGTTTATGTAATTAACATTAATAAGCAGTAACAAGATAAAAAAAAATATATAGTGAGCTCAGATGTTCCTGGTTAACGATCTTACTGTGTGTCTCAATCAGTCACACTTTTCCTGTAAGCTTCAGCAGAGAAACATCTGTTCATAATGTATTACAATTCAACATCAACAGGATCTTTAATTATTAGACCCACAATTAGAGATACATTAACATATTAAGTTGTTACATTCACATTCTCAGCTCTAAGCAATAACATTGTTAATATTAAAGATTGTAGCTTTATAACTAATGGTGGTGTCTTTTTCAGTTTACAATAATCTGTTTTTAAAAGTAAGCGCCTCATTAAAAATGGACACCGACCATCTGGATCGCTAAAAAACAAAACATGGACAAATCTGAAAGGTCTGAATGCTGATGTGGTTAAATAGTAGTAAGCTATTAACAGATCTCTGCTGAGGCTGAGAGATTTAACGCTGACTGATGGAAAACACACAGTGAGATCAGGATCCACAAGAAACATACATGAACCTGGGCTCACTATGTGGCAAAATACACGTCACTGTGAGCTTAACCGTGTGTATTTATATGACATTACATGATTTTCGTTGATTAAATCAATATTTTTAATCCATTCTAAATAATATTCTAAGTCATTTTTATAACTTCTTCTCACCATTATTTTTTTTTTAATAAAAAAAATAATCTGCTAATACAATAAATACTTTCAGTATATTAAATTTTAAATTGTTTTAATTATTTAATTTAATGTCTAGCTGTAGTTATAGCTATCTCAGCTAGAGAATTATTGAATGTTATGTGTAGAAGTAGGATTATTTGTCTTGTTCGTGTCGTTTATTCAAGTGTATAGAGTACTGAACCCTATTTTGTGGTTAGTAAGACCAAAACCCGTTTGGAAACCCACACGTTAATTCCCTTTCCCAAAAAACGTAACACATACATCAGCAGTTACTGAACAGTAAGTCCCAAAATTTAAACTCAAATATAGGCCAGCGGTTAAAGAACCAGATACAAGGGGTTTTCCATCACAGGGAGGAACCAAACAGGCTGAAGACTCTTTAGGCATATGGGGGGTTGTTAGAGTTTTTATTTAGAACTATTGCTTTTGCCAAGAGTTTTAGAAAACCTTCACCAGCCCTTTTTTAAGCATACACAATTTTGGAGAAAACGTTACAAATTTATTCCTCATTTATTCACAGAATTCATGCTTAACTTTAAGTTTTACACATGTAAAAAGTATCCAAAAGTAATGGAACATTTCAAATATTCTGAATATTTTTACAATTTTGTAATAAATATACATCCTGTATAAATAGTGCAGAATATTAAGGTAAATTGGTTTGTTTCTTGTAAAAGCTTTGTTCACTTTTTTTTTTACAGTTAACATCAACAACACATGTACATTTGCTCATGACTGTAATTGAATATGTAATTATCTAATTGTACTTTAATAGTGTAGCTAAACGTAGGTAATAAGAGCTGAGCAGAGAACATTCCCAGGCTTTACATCCGTGTGCTGTTTTTCCGTATTGGTCTGAGTGTTTATCCCGGTCGGATTTCTGAGCGCTGGGGCTGCTGGAGTCCAACACATGCTTCTGATTTCTCCCAGAAAACTGGAAGGGAATATTTTAATTAAGGCGTCTACAGTCCTCAGCCTGTAAAACACACTCTCTCAAACATACACACACACACACTGGAATACGTAAGAGCAACTGAACAACACATACTTCAAATAAACCAACTTAAACAAACATTTTGATTGAAATTGTGAGGAAGCGTTTTAACAAATGCCTGGATGAAGAAATTTAAGAAAGATCTCAGCTTGCTGGGCCGACAAAACCCACCTCTTATTTCGACTTATTTCGAAGTGCAGTTTAAAACACTTTCTACAACAAAACCTGCAATCATTATTAAATATACAGTATTTACTATTAAATATTTCATTGTCATTATCCACTATGAATTATTAATTATAATCTTTGATGGATTTTTCAGTATCTGCAACTAAGTATTTAGTATGTACTTTTAAATGTTCAGTATATTATAAAATATTCATCATTATCTATTATAAATTAAACGACTATAAATTATTCAGTGTCTACTTTGAATTACTTGTCCACTTAAATACATTTTTAAGTATATTGAATATATGAGTACGTTCTGTACTTTTCAGTTCCCACCATTAAATAATATTTAAGAGTTTTCCTAAATTGTATTGTTAGGTCTAATTGTAACATGGTACAAGATCATCACGTTTAATGTATGTGTATATATATAACCTCTGCGTGTGAAAGATCGCTGCGGGGCAGAGTGGGACATATTTTGAAGAGTGTGTGTAGTGGAATGTGTGTGAACGAAGACTCTTGATGTAAATGGAGGCCTATCTGCTCCCTCAGATGGAGAACGCTTCAGTGTGTGTGTGCGAAGAGTACACACAGAGCAGGTGATAAAACAGCAGTGTGTGGTTTTACACCAGTTGGAGTGTGTTTTCTCAAGCCCCTTAATGTTTGTTTGCTTATCCTGCTGAACTGTCAGTGTGTGTGTGTGTGCGTGTGTGTGTGTTGAAAGGCCTCCACTTTAGAGCATCTGACTAATCAGTTAGCCTAAGAGTGTGTTGTGAGTGGGTGTGAAGGAGATTGTAAATGTGTATAAGTGTGTGTATCTGAGTTGGAATGTGTGTATTATCTCAGTGTAAGTGTGTACCTGTTCACTTTGGACACTTACACTGGTTAGGCTTTGCACTGCTACAAACACACTCTCTGAATCTGTATTAATGATAATGATTTTAAGAAGATTGCATATTTATCTGAGTGATAATATTGAGCTTGTTTTTTGATTTAGTAAACAGATGATCATATCTGAACTTTGTCTAATACACTAAAAACAATTTGGACTAAAGTCTTTTTCAGCCAGTCCACTTAAGTGCAACCAGAACCAGAAGAAGTGCAGATACTGTTTATTATTAAGTAAATTAAATGATGCATACACAGTGGCAAATTCAAAATGCTTTACATAAACAGGGATGAAATATGAATATATAAACCAAAGCTGACAAAGTTTTGCATTTGTGTATTATTTTCAGGAATGTAGTTTTATACAAAAACAAACAAACAAAAAATAAGCTTTCCATTATAGTGACTTCACAGGAAAAAAATCTAATATTTTTTTGCTGGAGCATTTTTGTCATTTTAAAATTTTAAATAATTTAGAAAATGTGAAAAATACAAAATTTGCTGACACCAAGTAATTAGTGTTTTATGTAGTACTGAAAAGGGTTCAATAAGTTTTTTTGTATTAAAAAGATTCTTATGCACTATTGAAAGTGTTCTATAAAGTGTACTAGAATGAAGTTCTATGTGGTATTTAAAGTAAATTAATTAAACATTTTTGTACTTCTGAGAACACTACAAACATGGTTCTACATAGTATTAAAAATTACTGTAATTTGTAATTTGGTACTATATTGAATCATCTCCAAAAAGTTGTATGCTAATGCAAAAAAAAATGTTTACCAGGCAAAGAACCATTTAAGCTTACATATTTTTTCCTTTTTAAAGAACTTATCAATTAAAAATATAAAAAATATCCATTAAAATTTATAAGATCTATATAAAGTCTATATAAATATCAGCTGATATTAAAGGTGTCAGTATCAGAACAGTAGAAGTGAAATTGTTTCACTGCTGTAAAACCAGTATCGGTCGAGCTGAGGCCAACATCAGTGTGTGTGTTTGATGAGTGTGTTGTTGATGAACTATCAGTTGGATTTTAAGCCTGTCCTCATTTCTAACACCGCTTGCAACATATGGAACACACACACACACATGCATATGCGTACAATGCTATAAGTCCACAGTAGGCATATGGGTCGCTATACTGAAAAGCTTCTTAACTGAAACTACTGTCTCTCTTTCTCTCTCTCCACCTCTCTCTTTTTCTTTGATTTTGACCTAAAAATGCACATATAATGTGTAAAATAACTAGCCTTATCTGTCTGTATGTGTGCATTCGCACGCACACACACACTCACTCACTAATGTATGTTTATAGAATACAGAATCACAAACACACACTTGCTCCAGGAAGAAAAGTATAACTTGATAAACTGTCATTTAGAGTAGAAAGAGAGCGAGGGCGGGAGATATGGTTAATATATGGTTAAAGAGGTGTTCCACCAAAGAAAATTCCAATACATGCAAATATACTGTTGTTGTATTCATTTATTTATTTGGTTGTTTACTTGTTTACGTATGTCATAAAGTTTCTTATTGGTAAAAAAAGATCACATAAGTAATTAAATAAAGTAAATAAACAGACGAGAGCAGTGTTTGACTGACACACTGAGAATACACACTGAGAAAGCATATGAAAACAGCTGTGTGTGTGTGAGAGAGAGAGATAGAGAGAGAAAGAGAAAGAGAAGGGGAATGAGTGAGAGAGAAGGCGTTATCGGTTTAGAGCAGAGATTAAAGATTATGAGAATAAAGCTGATCATTAATCCTGAGTTCACTCAGATTAACCCAGCACTTCGGCAAATCTGCGACGCAATTCAAATTACCATTTATTGAAGTTCCACTTTTATTTTCTCCCTCATGCTCTTTGTGTTCCTGCAAACACACTTAACCACTAATTCTAATTGTTATATATACTACTACACTTATACAAGTTTTTTTAACTAGTTTCTAAAAATGCTATTTTCTTCTTGGTGCTACATAGAGCTATTCCACATAAAACCACAGCTAGACAGAACCATATAAATGCCCATGTATAGTCATGGTTTTGTATAGAAGCACTGACTTCTGAACCGAAACTAAACCAACAAAAGATCTGTCACTCATTAGATCTAGTGTGCAATACACACTACACTGTGAGCCTGTGTGTGTTTGTGAGCGAGATTGAATAAACAGCTCCTAGATGTGTGTTACAGGTTGTGTCTATCTCTTGTGTCTCTAAAAAAACAAAGCTTTGCCTTATAGCACAGTTGTAAAGAAGAACACACAGTAATGAACCTTTTAAAAAGTTCTGTAGCTCTGTATATAACCCAGTTATTTACGGGTATACAAGATATATGTATATTATCTGCTTTTATACACTCATTGGGTACACTCACACTAGGCGATCAGTATCATGACAGTGCATGTTTCACCCCAAAGCCTGATTTGTTTGACTAGTGTGATTGCTCCATTCCATGCCCAAGCACGGTACAGTAAACCATGCCAGGGCCTGCTGGAAGACGTGGGCTCAGGCAGAGCTCAGTTGGACTCAGTTACGGTACACTTCTAGTGTGATGATGGCTAACCATGCCTGGGCATGGAACTCAAAGATGACACCAGTGATGCTGCTGTATTGAAGCTTTATGCTATGATAATTTTTCTAATTTTTAAAATATATTTTTTATTATTTCTTTAAATATGGTTCTATATGGTACAAAAACAGTGTCTGGAAAGAATAACTGTCCCTAGTTTATGAACTGTAAGCCTGGATAAGCTGAATTTGCCCTAAGATTTTTTAATATTGTTTACTGAAAGCTTAAGTTAATTAGACTAAAACCCTTTAGTTATTATGCCTATTTTTTGTTATATCAGTTGCTTTGAATAATAATTCTTTCAATGTTATGATCAGGTGAAACAAAGAGATTTGCATTTAGTCTTTACTTTGAGTTCATTTAAGCAAAATACACAATTAAAATACTCATAGAAAATTAGATGAAGAAAGAAAATGCTAAGGAGTGAACAGTATAGCAAACAGCCAACACAGATTTAGCAGTTTTGAAAATGATGCTTGTTCTTACAGCTTACAACAAAAAGACCAGGCAGTTAATAATTATATATGATCAACAAGGGCAAGCAATTCACACTGATGGTGAGTGTCAGAAAATGGGGGACACACCCAGTATGAAAATAGATTGTGCCAGAAGCCAATGGAAAAGAAGCTGCCAATGGCAACAGACTAAACTCAAAGATCTCTGTTTGTTTCAATTTAAACTAGTTGAGTAAAGTTTGGTATTATCTAATTTTACATAAACTTAGTTTGTACACACTTAATTTGTTTGAGTTTGAACGTATTGTGGGTTTATAGTGTGAAGTAAAGTGAATAAAGCACACAGTGAGCATTCCTGTGTTAAAGAAAGTCTAAGTGCCTTCAAGACTGCAATAATAAAGTATTTATGAAGGAACTGAAAGTAATAAAAGAAGACGATGTCATAATGGGCTGCCATCCAGTCAGCTACTTGTTGCCACGCAGGTTATGCAGTAACTACACACTGGTTGTTGCTGTTTACAGACTTTTCATGATGCACATAGGATGCTTTGTGTTCCAGACATACTGTTCGTACAGTCACATGTACAAACATTATTTATCACATTATTAACAGAGGAAAGTAGATTACATGCCAGAGACTACAGAAAAAGGGTTAAAACATGCTAAAGTGTGTCTCTGTGGAGGAAGAGACTTATTAACTAGACATGGATTTTGACCAGCCATACCCATCGTTCACTCAGAAAACAGTACCATGATGTCATTTATCAGAGTAATGATAGCATATCATCACACACCTATTGGTGTGTGTGTTTCTGTAAGGTACAGTGAATGACGTAATTCAGATAAGAGCTGCTATCTACACCATTACTTCACCCTGAAATTACACAGAGTTTATCAGATTACTGTACATGTGAGTATACACCCTGGGCAATATATCAGGACTGTCGTATCAAAGTCTCGTAACTCCTTTCTGTTTTTACATACTTTCAAACTTTTGCTGAACTCTGCACTGTGTGAACATTTCACAATAAATAAACTGAGGTACTGAAATAAGTAAATGCAGTAAAAAAATATATAGGGCTGCACCTTGAAAGTCAAAGAGTAGAGTCATTAATGGAAGATCCGTCAGTTGTCTGAGATCCTGTTTACACCTGGTTACTTTATGTATCTTGAATATATGGATTATATCTGGATAATTTGGCCAAAAATGCAAGTTTAAATGCACCCAACAATCATTTCACCACTTCAGGAGGAGATCTGAAACTCATTTGAGTCAGATGTTATAGCAGTGTAAACATATCCATGTGTCCAAGATGCATGCGACCACCAAAACTCCTCCCAGCACAACTGAAACACCAATAATATTTGCCAAGCAATGAGTTAATTTCAGAATATTTATTCCAACAGAGCAATCAGATTTCAGTCTGGCTATCTAATCTGTCTGACTACCAAGTGTAAATGCATATGAATAAAATCTTATTAGGATACGATCCAGATACTAGTCACATTAAGTGATTTTGCTCTAATAGCATGCATTACAGTAACAGAATAAAACAGATTGAAGCTTAAAACAATATGTAGGGATAACATTTACGTAAATCATTAAAAACATGGAATTATAAATTCATTTTATTATTCTAGCAGGGCTAGCTGGTGTGCTTACTGGCAGTTTACTAATAAAAGAAACTGAAACCTTGGATTAAGTGGTTGCTTGAAATCCACAATACATATGATACAATAAAATGTTGTCATATTTCCCCAGCTCTAAGTGTAGGCATGTCAGGTTTGGGAAGAAACTAAAGCATGGCAGCAGTTCAACATCTTAGCTAAACAACATTCCCCCTGCAATATAAGTTGCAGTCTAGAATTCAGGAGTCCATCAATAATTACAAGCTGCCTTGATAAGAGGCAGCAAAGCACCCTGTGATACTACACTGTGATACTACCGCCCCCAGGCTTGACAGTTGGTATGAGGTTTGTCTGTTGGAAAGCAGTGTTTGTTTTAGACAAACAGTATTCACTATTCGCTCAAACTCCCTGCTTACATTATCTATCATATACTGCTTCCTGGCTGAACCCTTTCCAATTTTACAATATCAGGACTTACAGTTGATTAGGGCAGCTCTAGTAGCAGCACAAATTAACTTAACTTGGTAAAGGTTGCATCCTTTGGCAGTGCCGCATGCAGTCTCTGATCTCTTTAGTAGAACCCACAGAAAATAATCTGGATCAAAATATGTATAATATTCATTTACATGTTGAGTCAGGTCCAACTGAATCATATTTTACCAGAACTGTATGCGGAGAACGTTCCAGTAATACCATAGAAGAACTAAGGAGCATTTGTTTCTACAGTCATGCTGAAATGACTGGAATGCGAGTGTGCTGTATCAGGGGTGTGGCTCTGCTAACGGCCTTTTAACAGCTCGTTAGAGACATCATGCACAACAATAAAGAACCTCTGACCCGCAGAGAGAAAATCGGGTCAGTGTGGGCAAACGGTCACAGATAAAACAGGTGTGTGTGTGTGTGTGTGTGTGTGTGTTCAATATGATGGAGGAGATAACGGCTGTTGGAGGTGTGTGTTGGAGAGAGATTAGGGTGTCCTGGGAAGGAATTATTGACCCGTAAACAAAACAGTGGAGTTGACTGGCTGTAGCGTACATGCGCACAAATCGATCAGTTAAAAAAAAAGTGTAACTTCTCATATGGCCTTGAATAGTACCTCTCTCTCTCTCTCTCTGTCTCTCTCTCTCTCTCTCTCTGTCTCTGTCTTGCACACACTCAAACACAGCACAGAGAGAATAAATGTGTGTGTGTCTGTATGTGTGTGTGTGTGTGTATGTGTGTGATCAATGCTCTTCTAATCGGCAGTGACAGCGAGGAGATTAACTCTGTCACAGTTTCAATAGGTAGAACAGCAAGACCTAAACACACACACACGCACACACACACACACTCAGTGCTATCCTGCTCTTAAAGGGAAATGTCACCGATTCTGCATTAGTGCTCTGTTTGCACTAATTTTGAAGAAAATATTAACATTTCAATTAAATCAAGCTCAATTTCAAGCTCAAATATACCAGTAAAACTCAATATGTCAATCAAAACACTTCTACCTACCATTCTCCCAAACTGGCTGTGAACCGTGTTCATTGTCTGTGATGGTCTTTATTGGGGTAAACTATAATTATGTAACATTGGTAGATTAGTTTGAGCTCTAAGCTCTAAGAAAGCGTACCTTTTTCATATCTCAAATAATCGTTGGAATGTTTAAAAGGTTCATTGTTTGGTTAAATGGATCTTTAAATACATGGAATCCCTCTTTAGATGTTTCTTTGAAGATTGTTCTATAGAGCACCAAAAAGGTTTTACCATTGTTAAAAGTCAAAGAACCCTTTTTCCTAAGATTATCCACATTACTCCGCCTCACCAGCTTTCAAGAGTTTGTTTCTTTAGCTTTTGGTGTTAGAATTTTAGGTCATTTCATTAAATGTTTTTATGATTTAAGTAGCTACCGCCTGTAGACACTGATCATAAAGTAGTTAGTAATGTTAACCCAACATTACAACTGAGTGTTTAACATTATTTAGAGCATCGCCAACTAGCTTTCAAACACAAAACATAGATATTAGTCTTGTGAGGCACCATATTATCATATTATCCGTTTCTATGGTTAATGCAGTGAATTTAAAACATCCACCCAGGCATCCACATGTTTGCTCTTACCGTTTTTTTTTAGAGGAAACTTAGGTTAGCCTAGAGTTAGCCTAAAATTCAGTGCTGCTGAACATTGCAAAATTTATTTTTAAATTTGTCCTGCAGCTGGACCAACATAGTACAAAAAATGTGTGTGTGTGTTTCGCCAATTGCCTTTTGCTCAGGCATACGTGGTCATCAGATTCAGCTGAAGAAAACAGGGCAAGTCATATTCAAACCATGTGCTTTTGCTCTCCGTCTTTACCTCTTTACGTCTTGTTCCTTCTCCTTTTCTCTCTTTCTTTAGTCTCTTGTTCTCTCCCCTGTCCTCTCCCTCTCTTTTCTCTCTTGTTCTCTTTCCACTCTCCCCTCTCTTTTTCATGCTCACTCTTCACTACCCCTTTCACTCCCTCTTTCTCTCTCGTGTATAAATAGAAGGTCAGTAGTGGTGAGTCAGTAGTGCTTGCCTTTTTTTTTTTTGCATTTTCAGTGTTATGATGTATTTACTGCTCTGATATACGTGTGTGTGTTGTTAGTGTGTCTACATTGTCAGTGTGAACATACAAACAAACTATTGTGTGACTCCCGCCATGCATGGCCATTCCTACAGTCAGCCACTCAACACGTCATTCTCAAGCATAGCCAAACACACACACACACATACACACACACATACTGATTTGCTTGTTTTAGAGACTACTTTGTGTTTGAACAAGTGCATTTTGCTGCCTGTGTGTGCCTGTTAGATTTTTTGTCAACGATGGAATAATGGGTTTAGACCTGTGTGTGTGTCTGTGAGACAGATGCTCGTTTTAAATGTACATATTTTTTATTATTTATTTATATCCATTATTTTAGATCTCTGTTTTATGCGTATGTATAAACTGGCAATCACCTTACAACCACTATCCAACTGTGGAGTAACAGTTTTTGACATAATATTAACTCCATTGCAACCCTCCTGAAAACTACACCATAGCAAGTATCTATTCCCTGCTAACCACTTGGGAATTGCTTCAGCTGTGCAGTTCCTTTGCATTTTCTCCAAAAAATAGACCTTTTTTCTATTTTATTATATCATTATTTTACATCTTGTATATTCACATCTTTTCTCAGCTCTTCAGCTGCAATGAATGCAATAACAACAAACACTTTGTGCTTTAATTGTATGTGACTCCATTGTCTAACACCAAAGGATGCATTTGCGGTACCTCCTGGAGGGGACCTCATTTTCCCCAATAAAACCGAGACCATTTGAGAGAAGCATAAGGGGGTTTGTGTGTCGCGGTTTTAGATTTGATCTTCTGTATGAAGGATTTAGAGGTTACTGTAGACTGATCTCAGGACAGTTTTTGGTTGAGCTGCAGGGCTGTATTTTAGGATCGCTGCTGATCTCACTTCATGGCTCTTTATCTGCTGTTAGATCTGATCTGAGAACAGCTTTAGATGAAAGCAGAGTTCAGGATTCTCCTCTTCTCTGATGCTTTATGCTTGAATTTAGTCTCTGAAAGCGTGACAAGCTCTCTCTCTCTCAACACACACACACACACACACACACACACACACACACACAGCATGAGGCTATTGAGTGTGTGTAAAGGGTCTAAAGTGGGTATATTCTCATTGAAGCAGTGAAGCATTGAAGTGTTGAAGTGTGTGAGGCGGTGAAGAGCTTTGAGCTTTAAATGTTCTTAACTCTCGACCCTGACTGGGAGAACACCGCTTCACGCTTTATTCTCCTGCCGCTTTCTCTTCTGTCTGCTGTTCACGCCGCACAGCCTCAGACCCAACTGATCCTCCCACTTTTATCTGTTTATATGCAAGCAGTTTGTATCCTAACTGTCTGTCATTACACTGACTATCAGTCTGTGAGCTTGTTTTCTTTCTCTGTATCTCTATGCGTCAACTCATGGCTTATATCTGCCTATATGTGTGTGCTTTATTTTGTATATATGCTAGTTATTCTGTCTGCATGTTAGTTAACTATTGTTTTTGGACATAGCATTATGTTTGTTGTTGTCAAAAACTGGTTCACTCTTAACAGCCTTAAAGTGGATGCATTTTTTAGCATCCATACTACTGTAAAGAATGTCTCAAAGCTTTGGTTAGTGATATTTGGCATTTAGTCTGTGTGAGTGCTAGTTCTACTGTCTAAGCTAATTAGCCTGTGTGCAACATTTTGCTCTAGTTGTTCTAGTTAGTCTGTGTGCTAGCTCTTCTCTGTGTATGCTAGTTCGTATGTGTGCTAATTGTTCTGTGTGTGTGTGTGCTAATTTGTCTGTAAGCTAACCTGTGTGTGTGTGCTAGTCAATATGAAAGCTTGTAAGTCTGTTACAAGCTAGTTTCTCTGTGTGTATGCTAATTAGTCTGTATCCTAGTTTTTTCTGTTTGTGCGCTAGTTAGTCTGTAAGCTAGCCTGTGTGTGTGCTAGTTTGTGTGACAGCTAGCTTTTTCTGTGTGTGTGTGCTAGTTTGTATGTAAGCTTATTTTTCTCATTGTGTGCTAGTTTGTCTCTATGCTAGTTTTTTTCTGTATATGCTAGTTTGTTTGAATGCTAATCCTTTTGTGTTTGTGCTAATTAGAATGTATGTTACTTTTCTGTAACCTCACCTGACTTGTTTTTCTCTGTGTGCTAGTAAGTCTGTATGCTGTTTTTTGTCTGTGTATACTAATTAGTCACTATTTATGTTAGTTAGTCTTGTCCGTGTGTTAGTTGTGTTCTCAAATGGTAGTTTTCTCTGTGTGTGCTAGTTTGTATGCTATTTTTTCTCTGTGTATTCTAGTTACTCTGTATCTGTATGAGTTTTGTCTGTATACTAATTTATCTGTTTTGCTAATTTGTATGAATGCTAGTTGTCCTGTCTATGTAAATGTAGATGCTCCGGATAACAGAGCTAGCTACTGTATCTAGATCTGCAAATACAGACAGTTGTGTGTGTGTGTGTGTGTGTGTGTATTAGTTACTGTACAAGCCCTTCTGCCTCTGTCTACTGTGGGTTTACCCATAATCCCTTGCTGTTGACTGTTTTCCATGGCCAAAGGGAAACACAAACACTGCAGCTTTCAAACACAAAGGAGTAGAAGAAGAAAGAGAGAAAAGAAAAAGGAATCACACACCTCTCTTTAGATAAACACTAAACTCTCTGCCTCGCCTCTGGGAACACTTCCATTCACTGTGTGTGTGTGTGTGTGTGTGTGTGTGTGTGTGTGTGTGTGTGTGAGAGAGAGAGAGAGAGAGAGAGAGAGAGAGAGAGAGTTAAGATGGTTTTATCTATCTGTGAGCTGTTTATTGTACTGATTGTGGCTTATCTAGGTTTTGTTTTTTTAATTTCATTTATAAAATAGATAATTGAAGATTACTGCAGTGTAATCAATTAGTAGCCATGTAGTGAACATGCACACACAAAGACACACACAAAGAGTGGGGTAAAGATATGTTTTCTTATTATTTAAATCTAAATAGAACAGTCACTGACCCAAGATTTAGTCAACTATTCAATATCTAATATCTGATGTGTGATTCTTTAGTTTGCATTAGTTCAGGAGATGCAAGACTAGCATTGCTAATAAACACTGGATTTAGACTGTCTCCAGTCTCATCACTGTAAACACACGCCCAAAACAATGTCTCAACTCGCCCAGGCATTTGGCAAATGGATATGGCTTCAGAAGAGTGTGCTGTATCACTTTTTTAATATAGTTCTATATAGTTGTAATTTGGTTCCACTGTTTGGAGTGTACTGTGAATTGTAAATACAAATTCAAGACTAATCTGAGTCACTCTGGATCGGGGTACAGCCAGGCTACAACCGGTTTCTCTGTGTGTTTGTGTTTGTGTGTGTGTGTGTGTTTGTGTGTCTGATGAAATAGTGTGCTACCAGTTTTGGCTCCACCCCCTGTCTAAACATATTAGCAACACTCAGACCAACCTGTGATTACAGTGAGAGAATGAGAGAGAGAGAACAAGTAAGAAAAAGGGTGAGAGAGCAAGTAGCAGAGAGAGGGATTAAGGGAGAGAGTAAAAGGAAAAAAATAGGAAGAGAATGTTAGAGAAAAATTGTTAAGAAGCAAAAAGGAGATGTGTGTGCATGTGTTTAAGAGAGAGATAAATGGAGAAAGATAAACAAATATAAAGAGTAATAAAAGATAAAACAGTGAGAGAACTGAATAAGAGAATTAGATGAAAAAGCAATAGAGACAAAATAAAATAGAGAGAGAAGAGAGAGAGAGAGAGAGGGTTTGCTGCTGAGTTGAGTTTGGAGTTTTATTTGAGTCCATAATTACAGGTTGTTTTTGAGACAGTCTGCAAAAAGCACATTCACTTACTGCCATAAACCACCTACATACACACACACAAACACACACTAACTTTAAACACTCCTGATCTTGAAAATCTTGTTGTAAACTCAGTCCCGCCGTGTAATAATTACGCTAATCCGCCGAATTCAAGGCGCTCTGCAGTGTTGCTAGGTGACTGGATTTCTAAGCTCTATCCCTTTTCATTTTAACACAAGTTTATTAGCTCCTATTTCCACTATTGTTTTTTTGTTTTAGAAAAAAAAAATTTTTAGTCTGTGGCTTACTTTCGCTGAAGTTTAGCAGAAAAGAGCGAGGTTTCATCTTTTCTCTTTGTGGGAAATCCCAGAGCGGGACCCCAGGCCAAAAAAAAAGATTTTAGATCATTCTGCAGATACAATTAAAAGTATATATATATAAAAATATATATTCCCAATATTTTGGATATTGTTAGACACCCTATAAATACTCATTCTAAATCGTTGTATCTCCAAAAAGACAACTGTACAAGAAAAAATATGGAATATTTTAGATTTACAATAAACAATAAAGTCTGAATTTCTACAATTTTTTGTTAGGTTTGTCCCAAATAAGTGCCTTTTGATTAAGCTTTGTATTCTTTCTCTCTCTTTCTCTCTCTCTCTTCCTCTCTCTCTCTCTATCTCTCCCTCTCTCTTTCTCTCTCATTTCTTGGGCCTCTCCCATATGCAAACAAAAAAAGGTTCAGAGGTTTCTGTTGCTAAGAGCGATACAGAGATAGTGCAGAGCTAAAAACTTTTTGTGTAAAACTTTATGCTCTTATTTACACACACACACGTATTTGCTCTCGTGTTGTTTTAGTGACACTGTAGAGTTGTTTATAGATACAAAAACACACGTGACAAATGACATTGCATTGGCCTGTGTGGTTAATCGTCATTGATCCCATTAGTCTTTGGAGTCAGTTCTAAATAATCACATTAGGTTTGCATGGTTAATCACACTGAATCACATTAGCTTTATAAGACAACTGTGATAATGTGACTATTCTCCATTGTTAATTGTGATTTATCACATTGCAGTTGTATGATTACTCGTGATTAATCACATTGGTCTGCATTGCTTGGTGATTTATCACCTTCGACTTGTATGTTTACTTGTGATTAATTACACTAGTTAGCATAGCTAACTGTGATTCATCACATTAGCTTTGTATGATTTCTTACTTGATTAACCAAATCAGCCTGTTTTGTTAATTGTGATTCAGTACAGTACAATAAATCTGTACGGTTAATTGTGATTAATCACATTAGTCTCATCAGAGGGTCTGGAACTGTGAACTGTGAACCTGCTGTGTTCATTCTACATCGCCTATGCTGTGATTAATTACATATTAATTACATTTAATGCATACAGATGGTAGGAATATCTTATTACAGCTAAGTAGTGATGTGATGTGTAGTGAATGTTCAGCAGCATATCTATATGTAATCTAATAAGGTTTATTAAGAGTGTGTGGGAGTGTGTTTGTCTAGTTCTATATGCCCTATAGCTCTTTTTAACACTTTCTCACGACTCGAACGTTACACAGCTGTCAGACCCTGACTAACACACAGAGAGAGAACGAGAGAGAGAGAGAGAGAACGAGAGAGAGAAACAGGTTATTCCTGGCTAACAGGAGCACATCTTCAGAAGTTATGCAGACTAAACACACAATTAATAAAGAGATCTCTGTATTTTGCTGGACTGATTGTTTCCTCTAAAAACTTTTACAAGCACACATTTTATTACCCATGTGTGTGCCTCGTTTTCTCTTTCTCACACACACACATATACGCACACACACTGAGCTGCCTTAAACTCAAGTGACACACCCACATAATGAGATTGAGAGAAGCAAATGGAGAGTGTAAAATATAGAAAAAAAAAACAAAAAGAAGGAGGAATTAAGAAGACTTAATGAAAAACAGAAGAGGGGAAAAATAGAGAGAAAAGGTAAAAAGAAAAAAGGCCAGATAAAACTGTGTGTGTTTTGTTTGTGTGTATGTGTGTGTGGATAAGAGAGAGAGAGAGAGAGAGAGAGAAAGAGACAGAGACTCCTGGGAAAAGAAGCAAACAGGACAGTGACAGCCTGTCACTCAACTAGATGGCTTTATTACTGCTACTGTGTGTCAGTGTGTGTGTGTGTGTGTGTGTGCATGTGTGTGAATATGTGAATATGTGAATATGTGACTGTGTTAAATGATCAGACTTGTTAAATGTGAGTATTTGCTTGTCTGTCTAGTAAAGCAGCCTGGCTGAGTGTATGTGTGTGTAGTGTCTGAATGTGATGCTAATGCACCTCGAGTGTTGGCCACAGGCCAAAACAACACCCAAATGTTCTCATCAGTGTCAGACTCTTATTTTTCTGTGTGTGTGTGTGTGTGTATGAGAGAGAGAGAAAGAGAGAGAGAGAGACTTATAACCCCACCAGCACTGGAGCTACAATGCTAATGTAGCAAACAGTCATGGAAGCTCATATATGCCACCAGTGAGCGCTGCAGCTAAAGAGATAATGTAGTAAACGAGTAAAAGAATTCTTAATAGTGTTATTGTTTGGGAAGTGTCAGTGAGCACCAATATCTCTTGATAATGGCACTCTGAACACATCTTTGTAAGTGTCAGGCCACCTTATGCTCGCCTGTAATTTTGTAGAAGTCAGAAATCTGTCCAACAAACCAAATGTTATAGCCACTGGAAAGAAGCCAGTAAACAAGAAACAATCTCTAAAACTTCTAAAAGTAAAATTGTGTTCTAACAGCAAGCAATGCGAGCGTGCAGCTACACCAGTTCTATCTTTCAGTAGAACACGATTAAACCAGGTCTAGACAATAAATCGTACATTTCAGTATATTCAATACTGTTTTATACTGGAGATAAAAAATATAAGTATTGTAATATCGCACATGCTACGCAAAATACTATCTGTGTGTGATTTAATTTCGAAAAATTCCATGCATAAGTTGTGTTTGTGGAAATGTTTTGGTGTCAAAACACTTAACAGTGAGCAGTCTTGTGCAAATTATGACATACAAGTTTCATTATTAACAATTAAAGGAGCAGCATTATACAGGTTTTTTTTACAATCACAGAAAGTATAATATTTTAGATTTAGTGTTTATACCTCCTAAATGAATGTGTATTTAGAGTCTAGATTCAGTTTCTAAAGTTTGTTGAATGTCTGTTTATTGATTTAGGTCAAATTTAAAATGATGTGATGATCTCAGTTTTTCTAAAAACTCAACAGAATTAGTATAACTCAGATCATTTTATATTTTAAAATAAAAATTTTAATCTAAATGTCGAAATTTTATAATTTTGTAAACTCAATCTGTGTGTGTCGTTATTTTATTGGCATGCCGTGCCAGGGTATTGCGGATTTTTGGACTAATGCCAAGTCATGTGATCTAAAACCCCTCTTGGAATGCTTGTGAGTGTGTGTGTGTGTGTGTTTGAATGGGCCTGATTTGCATGGCTGGTGTATTCAGTGTTTAATTGGAGCCATTCAGTAACAGCGCTAATCCCGTGTAGCCTTCTTACAAATGCGAAGAGGGTCTTTCCGTTTTGTGTGTGTCTGTGTGTGTCTATGTGTGTGTTAGTGTGTGCGTGTGTGTGTGTGTTGGAATGGATATGAGGGACCAAATCAAGCCATCTTAACCTTTAGAATGACCCGAATGATCTCTGAAGCAGATTGTAAGTGTTCTGTTCTCATCAGCAGAAGAGGAGAGATTTGATCATCATCAGAATTTGATGAGTTTAGATTATTATGTGCACTCCATGTCTTGTTTTATCATTTTCTGACATCAAGACAAACAGAAAAGTATAAAAATGCAATTTTACATGCATTTTTATACTTCACTTTTACTTACTATTTTGAATTTATAATGAGTGATCAGTGAAAATATCTGAACAGTGGAGATCAAAAAAGAGTGTAAGAGACGCAAAATAATGAGGAAAATTGAGAAATGGAAAAAAGAGAGAAAAAAACAGTAAGACGTTGATTTAGAGAGACTAAAAGAAGAGAAATAAAAGAGCATGATTAAGAGACGGATTTTGTAGAAAATCCATTCGTGCTGATGATGTCACATCCTGTTCAACTAGACTTTAACTGTACACTTTTACGCATGCGTTGCAATAAAATAACGTTTAAAACAGAGAAACAAAGCGCGAACATCAGCAGTGAAAAAATCCAGAAAGAGTGAAAGGCCTTCTCTCTCTCTTGTCCTCTTTTGCTCTCTCTTTTTCTCACTCTTCCCTTTAAAAACACACACTCTCTCTCTCTTCGCTGTCAGCAGAAGAATGAAAGTTTGACGTCTTCATTGAGGAGCGAGGGAGGAGGGCGAGGAATAAAAGAATAAAGGAATAAAGATAAAGAGATTTTGAGCCGCCTGCTGATTGAGGAGACAAAAGTCACACTGAGAGAGTTTAACCCTTTAAAGCTCATTTATCACACACACACACACACACACACACACACACACACACTCTGACACAGTGAAGCAGACGTTTTGAGGAGTGTTCATTTAGATTCTGCTCATTTAATGTTAATTTATTCTGCAGAATGATCTGTCCTGACTGTCGCCACCTTTCCAATTCTAAAACTCCATTTCTTTACTCTGGAATGTGGGCTGATGTAGGCAACACAACTGCCACAATACTTACATGCTCAAATACTTCATACTTTCTTACAGATAAATAATAAAAAAAATAACACAGCATTGTACTACAATGTAATTGATAATAATGTATTAACAACATCATAAATAACAACAATTCTGTGTATAATAACATAAATAAAAACTACATCATAAATAACCTTATTTATTACACCACAGATTATAACAGTATTTTTACAGTGTTGTTAATGGTAATAGTTCACCATACCATGTGTGAGTGACAATACTCAGATAATACATTTTAACAGTCAATTCTGTTGCACAGTTTAAATAATATGCTGTGATATCTTGTGAATGGTTTTTACTTCGCATTATTTTGGATGAAATGCTTTGTAGATTTTTGGCAGACAACTGTCAGACCTGTCAACTGTGAACTAGTCAGCAGCAGACAAACAGCTAGTAATACCCCTGCAATCAACCACAGCCACTACTGAGCAACAGCGCAGCAATCATAGCAATCGTACCTCAACTCTGCAGTGATTCTGTTACATACATTTATTTCATGAAATCTTAAATAGAAATTACACAGACATTTTAATTTTAAGCAACGGATACAACAATCCCGTCTTCCTACCTTAATTTTAGCTATGTTGTGTCCAACAATTAAAAACCACTCGCATGCACACCACCTCACACACTCAAATTGAGACTGCAGAGCAATCACCTTCCAATCAAATAAGCTAAAGTATCATATGAGTCGATTATTTCGACTGGAAATTGAATAAAAGAAATAGTTTACAGCGAATCAGCACGCTCTTGGCATAATGCGGACATTAGGGGACTCGTGTTCATGAGGGAATCATATAACTCACAATTTTTTAGCACTTCTGATCCTAAAATAAGGTGATAAAAGTTTGTTGTTTGTCTTTCTGCAAATTTACTTTAATTTTAAAAAGTCTATCCAGTGTAGTCCTGATCCAATAAATCAAAAATCTCCAAAAGACTATTAGTCAGTTAGTTTTTATTGTCATTTCAGCTATATACAGAGTACACAGTGAAACGAAACAACGTTCCTCCAGGGACCATGGTGCACATAAACACAGTGTAGACAGAACAATAGTGCAACAGTACAAAAGTGCAGACAGACAATACAACACAATACAGACAAAGAATAATAAATAACACGACAGTGTGCAAATTATGCAGTGTGCAAACAGTGTGCAAAAAAGACCAGTGAGGTAGTAATTACCTCTATTACACAGTGTGCAATAAAGTCCAGTGAGGTAGTAGGGTTTTTAGTGCTTTCCATTTTCTGGGGTAAGTGGGGTAAGAGTGTGTGTGCATGTACAGAAAAACCATCAGTTCAGTCTCTGCAGTTGAGGAGTCTGATGGCTTGGGGGTAGAAGCTGTTGCAGAATCTGGTCGTGCTGGACCGGATGCTGCGGTACCTTCTTCCCGAAGGCAGGAGGGAGAACAGTTCGTGTGAGGGATGAGTGGGGTCATTCACAATGCTGGTTGCTTTGCGGATGCTGCGGGTGGTGTAAATGTCCGTGATGGAGGGGAGAGAGACGCCGATGATCCTCTCAGCTGTCCTCACAATACGCTGGAGGGTCTTGCGGTCAGAGACGGTGCAGGTCCCAAACCAGGCAGTGATGCAGCTGCTCAGGATGCTCTCAATGGTCCCTCTATAGAAGAGTGTGAGGATGGGTGGAGGGAGACGGGCCATTCTCAGCTTCCGGAGGAAGTAGAGACGCTGTTGGGCTTTCTTGGCTGTAGAGCTGGTGTTCAGGGTCCAGGTGAGGTTATCTGCTAAGTGGACACCAAGGAACTTGGTGCTCTTAACAATCTCCACAGAGGACCCGTTGATGTTGAGTGGAGAGTGGGTGTGTTGTGCTCTCCTGAAGTCAACAACCATTTCCTTTGTCTTGTCCACATTCAGGTGAAGGTTGTTGACTGTACACCAGTCTGTAAGCTGCTGCACCTCCTCTCTGTATGCTGACTCGTCGCCTTTGGTGATGAGACCCAGCACGGTTGTATCATCAGGCGAACTTGATAAAGCTGTTAGAACTGTGTTTTGCAGCACAGTCATGAGTCAGCAGGGTGAACAGCAGAGGACTCAGGACACTGCCCTGGGGGGCCCTAGTGTTCAGTGTGATGGTGCTGGAGGTGCTGCCCCCGAACCGGACTGACTGGGGTCTCCCCGTCAGAAAGTCCAGGATCCAGTTGCAGAGGGGGGTGTTGAGGCCGAGCGAGCTTAGCTTCCTGATAAGGTTCTGTGGGATGATGGTGTTGAATGCTGAACTGAAGTCTATAAACAGCATTCTGACGTAAGTGTCCTTCTTCTCCAGGTGGGTGAGGGAGAGATGAAGGGTGGTGGTGATGGCATCGTCCGTGGAGCGATTGGGACGATACGCAAACTGCAGGGGGTCCAGTGAAGAGGGCAGTCGTGTCTTGATGTTCCTCATGACTAGCCTCTCGAAGCACTTCATGATGATGGGTGTAAGTGCAACGGGACGGTAGTCATTGAGGCAGGACACTGTGGACTTCTTTGGCATGGGAACGATGGTGGTGGACTTGAGGCACGTTGGGACAGTGGCGCTGCACAGGGAGATGTTGAAGATGTCCGTGAGAACATCTGTCAGCTGGTCTGCGCACTCCCTGAGCACTCTGCCGGGGATGTTGTCTGGTCCTGCAGCTTTTCGTGGGTTGACTCTGCGCAGAGTGTTCGTCACATCCACTGCAGTCAGGCACAACACCTGCTCGTCCGGCTTGGGCATGGTCTTTCTCACCATCGTGTTGTTTTGTGCCTCAAACCGTGCATAAAAGTTGTTCAGGCAACAGGGAGGGAGGCATCACGTTCACAGGACGGTGGCATTGTCCTGTAGTTGGTGATTGCCTGGATGCCCTGCCACATACGCCGCGCATCACCCGTGTCCTTGAAGTGGCTGTGGATTCTCTGGGCGTGTGCGCGCTTTGCCTCTCTGATGGATCTTGACAGATCGGCTCTCGCTTTCCTCAGGGCCACCTTGTCACCCACTCTGAAGGCGGAGTCGCGGGTTCTCATCAGCGCACGTACCTCAGCAGTCATCCAAGGCTTCTGGTTTGGGCGTGTAGTGATGGTCTTGGAGACAGTGACATCATCAATACACTTGCTGATGTAGCCAGTGACTGATGCTGCATACTCCTCCAAATCAACAGAATCGCCTTCAGTAGCAGCCTCCCTAAACATGTCCCATGCAGTGCACTCAAAACAGTCCTGAAGGGCAGAGATGGAGCCTGCCGGCCAGGTTTTCACCTGCTTCTGAACTGGTCTGGAGCGTCTGATGAGTGGTGTGTATGTTGGAGTCAGCCAAACACACATGTGGTCCGAGAAAGCGAGGTGGGGGCGGGGCTCCGCCCGGTACGCGCTGAGGATGTTTGTGTAAACAAGATCCAGCGCGCTCGCTCCTCTCGTTGCAAAGTCCACATGTTGATGGAATTTAGGGAGCACTGACTTGAGATTTGCGTGGTTGAAATCTCCGGCGATAATAAACAGTCCGTCTGGGTGTTTGTTCTGCAGTTCACACAGAGCCTCTTTAGCATTAGCACCAATGCTAGCGCTGGGTGGGATGTAGACAGCAGCTATTAGCACGGCGGAGAACTCCCCTACTAAATAAAAAGGTCTGCACTTGACTATCAGGAACTGCACCAGCGGAGAGCAGTGTTTGGCGACAGTCACAGCGTTGTTACACCATTCCGTGTTGATGTAAACACACACGCCTCCACCGCGGGTCTTCCCGGATAGAGCCGCGCTCCTATCCGCTCTGAACGCGGTTAGCCCGGCTAGCTGAATGGCGCTGTCCGGAATGTTGTCGTTCAGCCACGATTCCACAAAAACCAAAGCACAGCAGTCTCTGAACTCACGCTGGGTTGTTCGCTGGAGTCGGATGTAGTCCAGTTTATTGTCAAGGGAACAGACGTTTGCCAGAAAGAGCGATGGTATAGCCGGCCGGCTAGGACTAGCCTTTAGCCTCGCGCGGATCCCTGCTCTCTTTCCGCGCTTGCGCTTACGCTTACGCTCGCACCGCTTGCGATGGCACTTCCTCTGGGCTCCGGCGTCAGGAAACACCGCAGGCTGGCGGCCTGGGTCTCTTAGCAGGCTAAGCTCAAGTACCGTCTGCAGAACCTCGTGCGGTAGCGTGTTTTCTGGCTGATTTCTCCACTGTAGCAGGGTCTGGCGGTGGTAGAACATGTGCACGGGTGTTCCGATGCACATATTTGCAGGAAATAAACGGAAAAAACGACAAATAGTAACACAAAAGCACCATTTAACGGACCCAGAGCGGCCGCTGCGTGTTAACGCGCCGCCATCTTGGGTGAACCACTGAGCTCTCCGTGCTCCACATCAAATTACACACCAGCCCTTTCTGCATGTGTGAATGTGTTAAACTCTATGTGTGTGTGTTAATGTGTGTGTGTGTGTGTGTGTGGGATAAGCGTGTTTGACAGGCCAGAGAAGCGCCTTGTGACAGACAGAGGCCAGACGTTAAAGAATCTGCTGTAAAAACGTGCTCAGCCAATGAGATGAGTCGCATTGTGCCAGACCAATGAATATGCAAATAATGTTCATTAATATTCATAGACCTTTAAACAGGCATAATACTCCTCTCTGTCTCCCTATCCCTCTCTTTCTCTCTTCTCTTTTTCTCTCTTCTCTCTTGCACCATCTCTCTCTCTCTCTCTCTCTCTCTCTCTCCCCTTTTATATTTCTAGTTCTCTTTATTCCTCTTATCTCACTCACTTTATCTCTTTAATCCTAATCTCTCTCTCTTTCTCTTCATATATATCTTCCTGTCTCTCTCTCTCCTCTTCGCTTCTTTATCCCTTTCAGTCTTTCTCTCCTGCCTGTCAGTCTTTCTCTCTCTTTACCTGCGAGCCACACACACACACACACACACACACAGTTACTCACACAGAGGGCCTTGTGTTGTTTTGAGAGAGTGTTTAGGACAGTTTGGCAACAGTGAGCTTTGAAGAATGCACCGTTTCACACACACACACACACACACACACACACACACACACATACACACCTGAGCAATAAAGTGGAAAGATGACTCCGCTACCTGATCTCTCTGTACACACACACAGACCTGGACCACTGCCAGACAGACACACAGTGTGTGTGTGTGTGTGTGTGTGTGTACATGTGTGAAAGAGAGGTGATTTTCTCTGAAAATGACATTTTGTTGAATGAGGTGTGTTTATCCTCTCTGCTAAAAGGTCTCCCATCTTTCACACACTCACACACATTCCTGAACCAGAGAAAGAGAGAAAGAGTGAGTGTGAGTAAAGGAGTGTGTTTGCAGTGACGGTGTGATTTTATCATTGTGTCATTATGGAAATTAAATTGAACACTCAGCTCACATACACACACACAGACACACACACACACACACACACACACACACACACACACACACACAAACACACCGCAGTGACATCAGTGGTGTTTCTGTTTCCAGTAATATAAGTGTGGTTTGGAGCTTGTGTGTGTGTGTGTGTTCTGTGGGGGTTTAGGGCTTCCAGATTTTTGGAGATGGATTATGCCTCGTCCCAGACTACACAGATTTTAAACTGAGATTCTCGACCGGACTGAAACATAATTACAATAGCAATTCATCTCTCAATTAATCTCTCAATTCATCTCTTACACTCTAGTCAAGACTAGGATTGGTTTCAGAGCAATGGGTTTAAGAGATTAAGGGCCCTATCTTGCATCCTGCACAAGGTTTAATAGCACCTTGCATCTGTGCTATTAGGCTATTGCTATCTTGGCAACGAAAAACACAGGTGCACAACTGACATTGCTGTTCCTGTTAATAAACAGCTCAGGCAACTTTACAGCGTGAACACGCAGGTCAGTTTTCTCTGTTGAAAAATGTAAAAGCAGCCAAAGTTAAAGCGCACCTGGCTCTTAAAGAAAATGGGAAGTGACACGCTGATTGGTTTATGCGTTTTGCGCATTTCAGTGTAGTTTACACATTTTTTGTGTAGTTGCAAATCAAAACCACACTGACATGCAATCAAGCTGTGCAGTGAGCGGTTGACGGCTTGCCTGTAGATCACTAAAATAGGGCCCTAGAATTTCCGGATTATACCTAAGTTTATTGGATCAGAATTTTGGCATTAGAATTCAGATTTATTGTTTAAAATTAGATTTTCACATAGTTTGTCAGGATTTTGGGTGGAGATTTAAGGTTTTACATTTAAAAATCGTGAGTTCAAGAGAAGTTTAATGTTAGCTGTTTAAATAATGTGAGTTTTTGGTTTTGATTAAAAGGACTAAGGTTTAGGTTTTAGGTTCAAGGATTGGGATTTAGGGTTTAGAGTTTAAGGTTTAAGTTTAGAGCTTTAATTTTGGTAACGGCTTGGAGCAGAAGGTTTAGGGTTTGAGGTTTAGAGTTTGTGAATGTTTCATGTGCCAGTATGACCAGTATAAAAGCATGAAACAGCTCAACAACTGTGTGTGTAAGCAGGTTTTCCTTTGGCTCTGTTAGTCGGGTTTGGCACTGAGTAGTGTGTGTGGTAGGTTTGGCAGTGTGAGAGGAAGGCTATGGGTTTGAGCTGTGTTTGGTATTTTAACAGTTGAAGATTCACTGAAACCTCTTTCACTCTCTCTCACTTTCTTTCACACACACACACAAATACACACACCCAGGCAATTATTTTAATGCAACATTACAGTAAATTACTGGCTACTCGCTGCATTGCTTTCATTGTAATTTACAGTATAATTTTAACGGTAAATAACTATAAAATTACAGCTGTGTGCTGTATCTATCTATCTGTATCTATCTATCTATCTATCATGCTGTAGGCCATGTGTCACGTGGTCCCTGTCTGTTCTCGTGTTTCTGTGTTTATTTACCTTTTTCTGTGCCTGTCTCTGCTTGTGCCTGTGAGTGTGTCTCCCACGTGATCCGTGCTCCTCAGTGTTTCTTGCCCTCACCTGTGTATCATTTGTAACTCCGCCCCTTAGCCCCAGGTGTTCTCTGTTTCCCGTGTGTGTTACACTATTTATAGTCCGTGCTCCCTTTCCCCCGTGTCGGTTCTTGTGCTTTGTTAGCCTGTTGTGGTTGCGTCTCTGTTCTCCATGTTTCTTGTTTTCTGTTTAGTTTCCGTTTATTTGTTTATTTTTGTCTTTTGTTATCTGTATAATAAATACACTCGCATTTGCATCCGCTCTCCTCGTCCCTCCTTCACGCACCCTGACAGAAGAACCGACCGAACTATGGATGCAGCGAGTGGCGTCTACCTGGGTTCCAGATTGGCGATCCGCCGCACCTCCCTTTCTCGCGGCGTGCTGGAGGAGCAGCCTCCTCTCAACTCCTCAGCTAGCCGGCGCCGGAGGAGGAAAAGACGGCAGCGGCGTTCTCAGCGCTCCCGCTCGCCCGAGGAGGACCCTCTCAAGGAGGGAGCACTTTTTGGGGGGGCGCACCGTGTTGGCAGGGACGCAGGTTGTGAGGAGTCTTATTTCTGGGACTATGTAGACTTCCTCACACCTGCGTCCAGCTCGGAGGAGGAGGAGGGAGATTACCTCCCTACACCAGCCCGTCTGCCGTTGCCTCCAGGGGCAGTCCTGCCTACCGCATGCCTTTGTCCGCCCTGGTTCCTGACCGGCGACCCAGCGCCCTCCGAGCCGGACTTCACCGGCGACCCAGCGCCCTCCGAGCCGGATTTCACCGGCGACCCAGCGCCCTCCGAGCCGGATTTCACCGGCGACCCAGCGCACTCCGAGCCGGACTTCGGCGGCGACCCAGCGCTCTCCGAGCCGGACTTCACCGGCGGACCAGCGCTCTCCGCGCCGGACTTCACCGGCGACCCAGCGCTCCCCGCGCCGGACTTCACCGGCGGACCAGCGCTCCCCGCGCCGGACTTCACCGGCGACCCAGCGCTCCCCGCGCCGGACTTCACCGGCGGACCAGCGCTCCCCGCGCCGGACTTCACCGGCGGACCAGCGCTCCCCGCGCCGGACTTCACCGGCGGACCAGCGCTCCCCGCGCCGGACTTCACCGGCGGACCAGCGCTCCCCGCGCCGGACTTCACCGGCGGACCGGCGCTCTCCGCGCCGGACTTCACCGGCGGACCGGCGGTAAACGCACCTACTCCTGTGCCCGTGGCTCCCGCCGCCACGCCCACTCCCAGGCCCCGCCTTTCCAGGCCTGCTCCGAGGCCCCCTGACTTTGCCCCTTGTGGTGTACCCAGGCTGCCCCCACAGACTTTTTCCAGCCCTGGGTACCCATCTATGTTTCTCGTACCCCTGTCTCTGCCTGTCATGGTTCCCGTCTCTGTCTATGTTCCAGTCTCTGTCACTCGTGGTTTTTCTGTTCCAGTCCCCGTCACCGTGTTTGTTTCTGTCCCCATTACTGTTTTCGTTCCGGTCCCTTTGCCCAGTAATGTCCAGTCCCCGTTTTCTGTTCAGTCTCCTCTCGGGTGTCCTCTGTTCTAGTCTTGTGTTTTGTTTTTTGTTTTTTGGTTTCCACCCTCTCCTGACCGGCTCCTGGGGGTTTGTTTTTTCGCGCCCCAGGAGTTGCGCGTTAAGGGGTGGGTTCTGTCACGTGGTCCCTGTCTGTTCTCGTGTTTCTGTGTTTATTTACCTTTTTCTGTGCCTGTCTCTGCTTGTGCCTGTGAGTGTGTCTCCCACGTGATCCGTGCTCCTCAGTGTTTCTTGCCCTCACCTGTGTATCATTTGTAACTCCGCCCCTTAGCCCCAGGTGTTCTCTGTTTCCCGTGTGTGTTACACTATTTATAGTCCGTGCTCCCTTTCCCCCGTGTCGGTTCTTGTGCTTTGTTAGCCTGTTGTGGTTGCGTCTCTGTTCTCCATGTTTCTTGTTTTCTGTTTAGTTTCCGTTTATTTGTTTATTTTTGTCTTTTGTTATCTGTATAATAAATACACTCGCATTTGCATCCGCTCTCCTCGTCCCTCCTTCACGCACCCTGACACCATGTGTTGTGTGTTTTATAATGATTTGTGTAATAAAATAAGGAAGGATTTTACTAAAAGTAAAATTCAGGTGCATACTTTTCATACAGTTTTATTAGATTTCTATGTTTCTGCATTTTCATGTGCCAGTATGACGTCTGTGTTTTTTAATGCAACGTATTAATCTGATAGCAGTTTTCCACCAAAAGAACCTAGTATTCTTCGGTTCCTGCCGCAAACGAACATACCTGGTTCCTTAACCTACTTTTGTTGGAGGACACGCAGTGTACTGGTGCCAATGGTGGATTTTAATATAAAATTTAAGATAAAAAAATGCTATACTATATAATACACAATCATATATGCTATTAAGAATTATAAATAATTTTTAGAAACATCTGTTTATTTCGTTTCACAATTCATGCAGAAGATATTCACCTTTCTGTCTTTCTGTTTGTGTGTGCTATGGGTGTACACTCACCAGCCACTTCATTAACACCACCTCCTTGTTTCTACACACTTACTGTCTATGTTTCTCAGCTCTAGGATTACTTTGTAGTTCTATAATTACCGACTGTAGTCCTGTATCTGGTTCTCTGCACTTTTTATTATCCTCAATTCATCCTGTTCCTCAGTGTTCTGTTTACTGTATGTAAGAAGTTGTTTATGAATGTTCCTGTGTGTAACCTCTGTGTGTTTCTATGTGTGTTCCAGGTTTGTTTCTGGAAAAGGGCTGGTGATTTACCCAGAGATTGGAGATAAGCTGGATATTATGTGTCCGCGAGGTTCTGCGGGTCGGCCTTACGAGTTCTATAAACTGTACCTGGTGAAGAAGGAGCAGGCCGAGTCCTGTAGCACAGTTCTAGACCCCAATGTGTTGGTCACCTGCAACAAACCTGAGAAGGACATCAAATTCACCATCAAATTCCAGGAGTTCAGCCCCAACTACATGGGCCTGGAGTTCAAACGCAATGTCAACTATTTCATCACCTGTAAGTACAGCAGAAAAAATGCTCCCCTTTTAATAACCAAACACTGATATACTACAGATATTGGAGCTTTTTTTTTAAAATGTCGTTCAGTTGATGTATTTGGTGCCAATACCAAACATAGAAAATTGCACAATATTGACACTATTCCAATTACAGACCATTTAGTCTAATTGTGCAATGCTGGGTTGTATACTTTTTAATCAATTGCACATTCTCTGAGATAACAGCTTAGGAAACCCATTAGCAATCCCCTAGCAACACCCTGGCAACCACACCATAGCAATCACCTTGCCACACTGTAGCACCCATCCACTTTGCAACACCATAGCCACCTCCTGGGATACCATAGCAACCACCTAGAAACTATTTAGCAAAACCTTAACAATGACCTGCGATGTTATAGCAACCACTAAGGAACACCACAGTAACCAGTTTAAATTTCATAGCAACAATATAGCAAACACTTAGGAACATTACAGCAATCACTTGCAATGCCATAGCAACCAACTTGCAACACCATGATAACCAGTTGGGATATTTGGGTTAACTATCTAAGATTACACTCTGTCATTAGGAGGTTGTGGATTCACATCCTATCAAGGATACAACCAAATGAAGTCTATAAATATTTTTGCATTAACAGCCATAATATTAATAAAAATGATTAGTATAGTTAATACTCATGGTCCAGTACCATTACAGCCCTCATAATCAGTACTGCTTCGTTCATGAACACAACAGCTTGTTTATTATATTTGCATTATAGTAATACTAAAGTTGCTGCATTTGATCAACCAAGACATACCTAACGTGTGCTTCTTTAGTTCACTTAAAAAGGAAATGCTAGGCTAACATTGGTAACAAATCCAATATCTTTACACTGATTTTTTGTTTCAACATTGCTAAGCAACATCTGATTGAACAGAAATATATACTTTTAGAAAGTGTAATAAAGTATTTCATGTTTATTACAAATATGTTTCAAAGCTGCATAAATATGTCTGAGCGTGTGTGTGTGTGTATTTAGTAAAAGAGAGATTTAACTGGATGTTTGAATAGCATCCTGAACAACAGTGCTGCACACACACACACATATATAACACACTCCGTGACAGGTATGTTAAGTTAAATAAGCCCTTTATAACGCTTCATAAACACTCTGCAAACATTTCCTCTGACTCAGTGAATCTGAAGAGCTGCAGAAATAAAGCAGTGGAAAAAAGGAGCAGCTCACTGACCCGTCAACATACCCGCCACCACACACACACACACGCCGCCACTTCACTGAGGAAAGAGATAAAAAAGATGTATCAGACGGGGAGGGAGTGAGACAGCATGTGTGTGTGTGTGTGTGTGTGTGTGTGTGTGTTTACGCCTCACTGCTCGTTGTGCTTCAGTGTGTTTTTCGTCTGTCAGCCATAAAGCTCAGACACATCCCATAATCGTCTTCACCCCGGCTGACCTGTCGCCACGGCAACCGGGCAGACTGACCACGAGTGGTGCCGTCGGCCTAACACACACACACACACACACACACACACAGAAAGAGGGTTCAGGTAAGGTTTGAGGGCTGGGCAATTCAGTATCACTGACATCACCGTCATACCTGTATTTTAATATATAATATATGTATATGAAGTTTTTGTAGCTTTGGCCAATTATTAATTAGGCTCAGTTTAAGGGCGGCATGATGGTTCAGCAGGGAGTGCGTGTGATGAATCAGAGTCAATGATTTTTGTTTCCACCCTGAGGTTCATTTTTACATATGAAAAGTTATATATTAAACATTATTAAAATATAAAAATATAAATATAAATATTCTTTAATCATACAGGTAAAATATATATATATATATATATATATATATATATATATATATATATATATATATATATATATATATATATATATAAAAAGATGATGTAAACTGTGCATACTGTGTGCTCACTGAATCACTTTAAGGATCCCATTTAGCTGATTCATATACAGTGTTACAGAGATTTTACTGTTATTTTAAGCTGCTCTGTGTATGTGAGGCAAAGTGAGGACTGGAGAGGTAGAATGTGTATGAGTATGTGGGAATATACTTTCATGATTCACTGAATTGTTTCCTAAGGAATCATAATTCAGCCCTTGTGAGGTCAGACATTTACACCCATACCGCGTGTGTGTGCGTGTGTGTGTGTGTGTGTGAAAGAATGTGTGTGTATAAAATTTCAGCAAACTCGACGTTTAGCTCAGAGATGAAGAATGAAAATGAGCAGCTTTGTTTAGCTCAGCTGGGTTTATGTGTGTGTGTGTGTGTGTGTGAGAGAGAGTGTGTGTGTGTGTGGTTTGTGGTGTACTTTTGTGTCCTCTCTGAAATGCACCAAATCTGGAACAGAACAACTTTAAATCAGAGAGACAGAGTAAAAGAGACAGAGATAGAGAGGGAGAGAGAGAGAGAGGCGTTTAAAGGATGGACAAACACATTTTAAAGTGTTTAGCACAGTTGAGGCTGAATGTGCGTGTGTATGTGTGAAGTTATTGGTGAGTAACACTATGGAAACAACAGACTCAGCGAAAGAACTTTTACCAGTTTAAGGCTGAAGTCTGTGTGTGTGTGTGTGTATTATGACAGTGCAGTTCATCTCTCTAGATGTACTAGGGCATAAACTTAGCTGCAGGTGCAAGAGCCTTTCAGGTGTATGCGTATGAGCACATTCATCATACGACTATAAAAAGCTTCTCCCTAGAGTAAACACACTCACACACACACACACCACACACATGCTGTGTGTAGGCACGAAAAAGTTCTCTAATGTAATTAAATTATTATCCCTCAAATTTTCAGCTGCCAACCGAGACTCCTGCATCACATTTAATGTGATTTAATAAATAATTAAAGCATGTTTAATTTACTTCCGTAATATAATAAATGAAGCACTGATGTTTGGATGTATATCATTAGTTTCCTATTTATATATTTCAGGTTCGCTCACATCTACACACGCTGTGTTCTTTATTTACCACCTGCTGCACAAATCACGACTGTTCGCTTGTTTTATTTGTTTACTTCATTATTTTTTATTTATAAACAGTTATGTTTTGTATTTGCATGATGATGCAATCCCATGGGAATGTCATCACACACACACACACACACACACACTGGGTGTTTTAAGCCAGTGATGCGTGATGGGGTTTCAATCTGGCTGAGCTAATGTAGACTAATGTGAGTGTGTGTCTTCATGAAATACACCTACCTTGTGCTTTCCCTAAATGCTAAAGGCCACTTTAATAGAAACACCTACCACTCTTTGACTCGAATCAGCGATTTGCGCTTTAATAGAAACACCTACCATATTTTGCTTCAGCTCCCTGCTGTCCACTTTAATAGAAACACCTAATACTTTTTGCTTAAATCGCTGCATTACACTTTAACAATATTTTGCTTTAGCTCACTGCCGTCCACTTTATTAGAAACACCTACCACCTTGTGCTTCCACTTACTGGACATTATTTTGAAACAGCTACATCCAAATATACAACACGGGAAAAAAACTCTGGTGTTTAGCCTAAGTAGTGAAAAGACTAACTAATACTAAACAATTATGTTAATTTGAAGTTCTATTTGGGGTTTCCATTAATGAAGGAACCGAGTATTTTTAAAGCCTGCAGTTCAAAAACTGACTGCATCTTTCTCTCTTGTAATTTCACTCACATTTTTCTTGAGTAGCACTGCTGAGGTACATTTATAAGTATGATACCACCACAGGCAGACAGGTACATTCATGAGCACCTACCCCCTTGTACTTTTACTAAAGTCTCAGAGTGTGTACGTGCGTTCACTCAGCTGCAGTGTGTAATCGGACGGCTGGATCTGTGTTTTTCCAGAATGCAGATTGAACTGTGAGGCCCACCGCAGTTCCACTTCACCCAAATCAGCCTTAATTTCACTATAATATCGAATCAGCTCTGAAAACACTTAATGATGCTCTAAAAGAGCTTCTAAAGTGTTTTAAATCGGGAGTTAAACGCTGCAGGCTGCTGTTTCAAACACAGCCCCCCGATAGCCATCTGATATCACGGCCAACTAAGCGGTGGCTGTTCTGCTCAACTGTGCATAAATGGAATGAGAGTGAGAGAGAGAAGAAGTTGAAGGGAGAATATAAAGAGAACTAAAAAAAGGGTTACAATGTAATAAAAAGAGTTAAAGAGAGGTGGATGAAAAGGGGTTAAGGAGGTGGAGAGTTAGGCTAGGTAAGGAGATGGAGGGAAGTGGATGAGAAGTGGTAGAGAGAGAGGAAAGGAAGCTTGGGAGAAAAATGGGACAGACAGGTAGAAAAAAAGCAGAAAAACATTGGTGAGGGAGAGATATGAGGAGTGGAGAGAAGTAAAGAGAGACAAGTGGAGAGAGGTAGAGATAGACAAGTGGAGAGAGGGAGAGATAGACAAGTGGAGAGAGGAAGAGATAGACAAGTGGAGAGAGGAAGAGAGGGACAAACGGAGAGAGAGAGACAGGTGGAGAGAGGTACAGAGAGACAAGTGGAGAGCGGAAGAGAGAGAGACAAGTGG